>NC_088243.1:44074251-44674251 GCF_036934945.1 Oncorhynchus masou masou
CGTCCAATCCTTTTATCTATCTCTAACAAATGAGCCTTCCATAGTGGCCTCAGGCCACATTTGTGTGTACACATTTGACAGAAAACAGCATCCCTTGTCAAACTGTATTCCAGCCAAAAGAACTGTCCATTCCACTTCTATGAGAAACACAGCGATTTTCCATTTATCACTGTAGTGGGGAACACTCACATTTTTGGTTGTACAGGTGGTTCATCAACTGCAGACAAATCCGCAGGTGGACTCGTGATGACATGCTCACTGTGATGAGGCGGGGCTTGGTGATGGTGAGTTAGCTTGGCTGTGGAAGCTCAGCAGTATCCAACCTTTTCATAGGCTGACGACGACTCAGTGACAGATTGGGCTCTGCCGATGGAGGTAGTGGAGCAGGTGTTGTCTTCATCCTCCATCTGTGGCTTTTTGAAAAAGCACGAGTGATCTTTGTTTTGTCTTAACTTGTGACTAGCTTGCGCTAGTTTGCATCAGCAATGATTTTCAGTGGGTCAAAACAATTTGATAAATGTTTTTTATTGTCACATGCAGTGTTTCACAAGGTCAACCATAGTAGCACCACTGGAGCAAATTAGGGTTACGTGCCTTGCTCAAGGGCACATCGACAGATTTAATTGATTAATTGATTACATTTTTTATTTAAAAATATATTTTAAGCCATCCTGATTGGGTGGGCCAGTGTTCAATCTGGCAGGACCTCTGCCCGGCTTGACCCTGCCCTGGCCTAGTATCTGTAGCACAGCCAGCTGAGACACACTGACTGAGAGGGGGAGGGCAGGAGAGGAGATTTGGGTGAGAGGCAGAGACTGAATTAGACTTATTAGACCCCTTTCCACAACATAGGGCTGATCAGGGCCATCCATTATCCTCATTATTCATGCAATTGCATTTCCCCTAAAATTAAATGAATGTGGCTGCCTTCTCATCTTGTTGCCTCCAGAGATGATTTGTCAGCTGGTGTGTGGTCTCATTAAAACAATAGTGCCATCAACCCCGTTTAACGTTAATTTTAAATTGGCCCTGGACCTGCAAGCCCTGCTGTTAAAAACAATGTAGTGTGTCCCTGTTTCTGCTGTCTCTCGCATGCAACCACCAGGCTGATACCACCCATCTGATGTGCCTCAACCAGCATTCACCTGAGCAATGCAGTTACTCACTATATTCCCAGAAGAGCATGAGAGCACCTTTACTCCCAGGAGGGCCTGCATGGCCTCCCTCAATGCCCTCCAATCAACAGCACAGCATTATACCACAGCAGCCCCTTACACATATAGCCTTACACATCCCTGCAGGGGAGAAATATACACTATATTACCATAATTATTTGAACACCTGCTTGTCGAACATCTAATTCCAAAATCATGAGTAATAATATGGAGTTGGTCCCCCCTTTTGCTGCTGTAACAGCCTCCATTCTTCTGAGAAGGCTTTCCACTAGATGTTGGAACATTGCTGTGGGGACTTGCTTCCATTCAGCCACAAGAGCTGTGAGGTCGGGCACTGATGTTGGGCGAATAGGCCTCGCTCACAGTCGGTGTTCCAATTCATCCCAAAGATGTTCAATGGGGTTTAGGTGAGGGTTCTGTGCAGGCCAGTGAAATGCTTCCACACTGATCTCTGCAAACAATTTCTCTATGGATCTCGCTTTGTGCACAGGGGCAATGTCAAGCTGAAACAAGAAGGGCCTTCCCCAAGCTGTTGCCACAATGTTGGAAGCACAGAATCATCTAGAATGTAATTGGATGCTGTAGCTTTAAGATTTCCCTTCACTGGAACTAAGGAGCCAAACCATGAAAAACAGCCCCAGACCATTATTCCTCCTCCACCAAACTTTACAGTTGGCACTATGCATTGGGGCAGGTAGCATTCTCCTGGAATCCGCTAAACCCAGATCGTTGGACTGCCAGATGGTGACGCGTGATTCACCTCTCCAGCCAACGCTTGGCATTGAGCATTGGGATCTTAGGCTTGATGTTGCTTCCAGAGGCAGTTTGGAACTAAGTAGTGAGTGTTGCAAACGAAGACAGACAATTTGTATGCACTACGCACTTCAGAACTCAGCCGTCCCGTTCTGTGAGCTTGTATGGCCTACCACTTCGCTGGTGAGCCGTTGATGCTCCCAAGCGTTTCCATTTCACAATAACAGAACTTACAGTTGACCAAGGCATCTCAAGCAGGGCAGACATTTTACGAACTGACTTGTTGGAAAGGTGACATCCTATGACGGTGCCACGTTGAAAGTCACTGAGCTCTTCAGTAAGGCCATTCTACTGCCCATGATTTCCTTTGGAGATTGCATGGCTGTGTGCAACATTTTATACACCTGTCAGCAACGGGTGTTTCTAATTTGAAGGCCTCATACTTTTGTATACAGTACCAGTCAAAAGTTTGGACACACCTACTCATTCAAAGGTTGTTCTTTATTTGTACTATTTTCTACTATGTAGAACAATAGTGAAGACATCAAAACTATGAAATAACACATATGGAATCATGTAGTAACCAAAAAAGTGTTAAACAGATAAAAGATAAAATGTTAGCTATGGAGATTTGCAAATATGTTGCTACTGCACTCAATAATATTGGTGCTCTGAATTTATCCGGCGCTATCGTCAAAGGTCAGTGGGAAAAAGTTGTGATGGACTACTTTCTGGAGGACGATCTTGCCATGTTTGTATTTGTATTTATTATGGATCCCCATTAGCTGCTGCCAAAGCAGCAGATACTCTTCCTGGGGTCCAGCAAAGTTAAGGCAGTTTATACAATTTTAAATACATTTCAATACATTCATTCACAGATTTCACAACACGCTGTGTGCCCTCAGGCCCCTACTCCACCACTACCACATATCTACAGTACTAAATCCTTGTGTGTGTGTGTGTGTGTGTGTGTGTGTGTGTGTGTGTGTGTGTGTGTGTGTGTGTGTGTGTGTGTGTGTGTGTGTGTGTGTGTGTGTGTGCCGGAGGTGTGGACTCGAGTCACGTATATGAGGACTTTGACTTTAACACAAACTCGAATTTGACGAACATCAATAATTCGTGACTTAAGACTTGAGTCTTTTGACTCGAACTGACTTGATACCCTCCCCAAGCCCAAAAATAAGAAATGATGCTATAAAAAAAGTGTGCAGCACATCAACTCTTCATTTAACGAATTACAGTTTGAATCGGACAGCAGCCAATCAAATTGTGCCAGCTGAGAAAAAGTTGCAGGTGGCAATGCAGAGGAATGTTGGCAGGTGAATTCAGATGGAGCCCTTGGAAAGATGATACCCAATATTATTATTTTTGGATATAAAGACTACGCTGTATCAACAAAAAGCGGATTGCATCTTGCAAGACATGCGGGAAGAAAATGACAGACGGAGGTGCAACTTCGAACTTTGTTCGACATTTGAAGCTGCGCAAAGAACGGTATATCGTGGCTAATATGGCCGACAGCTGTATCATTCATAACTTTGCAAGTGTAGCAAGTTGGCTAACGTAACGTTAAATCAATGAGCATCCACGCAGTTAGTCAGTGTGGGAATGTGATTATTGCACCCAAGATTGAGCTACAACTGGCTAGGCAGTTGGTAGACTAAATCCTGCCTGATGTTACTGCTGTTCCTAAAGCTATTGACATATGTTAGCCTACTGTAACCACACACACAATGTTCCCCGGCCATCATTGAAAATAAGAATTTGTTCTTAACTGACTTGCCTAGTTAAATAAAGGTAACCTGTCACCTCACAACTGATTGGCTTAAATACATTAATTAAGAAGGAAAGAAATGCCACAAATGAACCTTTAACAAGGCACATCTGTTATTTGAAATGCATTCCAGGTGACTACCTCATGAAGCTGGTTGAGAGAAAGCCACGAGTGTGTGCAAGGCTGTCATCAAGGCAAAGGGTGGATTTAAGATTCTTCTACTTTGAAGAATCTTAAATCTAAAATATATTTAGATTTGTTTTTATCACTTTTTGGTTACTACATGATTCCATATGTGTTATTTCATAGTTTTGATGTCTTCACTATTATACTACTATGTAAGGGGGGGGCTTTACTTGGCTCATCGCGCTCTAGTGACTCCTTGTGGCAGACCAGGCACCTGCAAGCTGACTACGGTCGTCAGTTGAATGGTGTTTCCTCCAACATATTGGTGCGGCTGGTTTACAGTTAAGCAGGCGGCTGTTAAGAAGCGTGGTTTGGCGGGTTATGTTTTCTAGGATGCATGACTCAACCTTCGCCTCTCCCGAGCTCGTTGGGGAGTTGCAGCGATGTGACAATTGGGGAGAAAAAAAAACAATCTATTTGTTAAATTATAAATATATTTTTACATTAACTTAACGTGGAATTGTTCGGCATCACAGTGAACTGATTTATTGAAGTTATAGCAAATTATCAAATCATATTATGTTAAATCTACGTGTTTTTTATGTAATACACACAGTATTAATAAATTAAGCTAAAACTTAATCTTAAATCAAAAACACCATCAATATTTAATAATCAAAACATTTAAGTTAGTTACTTTTTTATTAATGTCAAGTTACTTGACTAACCTCTGATTAAGCAAATTATAATTTATATGTAATATTACCTTAATCTTTCTCAAAGTATTTGAGGCAAAAATGATTATAGTTTACAGTGTAGGCTATACTAGTTGAGTAGTGGCGACATACACTCCATCGCCGTTATAATCTACTGGGAATCCTAAATGTTCCAAGCGAGATTTAAACGATGATGGAGAATCGTTCTGGTTTATCTACCCCACCGCTCGTCATCGTACAGAACTAGTTCCTGGCAAAAGGACAGTTGAAAATGCGGCAATTAAGATTAGAATTTTTATTACAACATACATTCCTGAACAGCTACCGTCCTGTAGGTTTTTGCTTCAACGCTAATCTAGTGCACCTAATTCTAATAGTAAACTGGTTGTTAAGCTGAATCAGGTTAGTTACGACTGGGGTTGGTGTGAAAAGCTACAGGAGGGTAGCTCTCCAGGAATAGGGTTGGAGAGCCCTGAACTAGTTGTTTTAATGGAATAACCTGAAAATAAATTTCAGCTGAAATTTACTCATGAGGCATACAACACAGCGTAGGCATAGCCTATAGGCCTAGTGTTTTTATTTTGTATCTATACCAAGAAGGATAGTGACTGGTACTGTATATTTATAACTTATATAACTTTTGACTGGTACTGTATATTTTTTATGTATTAATTTGGGTACACAGTGCAGACCGAACCGAGGTCCCGGTTCTGAACAGTTCGGTACGAATACGTGTACTGTTACACCTCATTGAACATGCTCCTTTTCTTCCTCCACAGCACCTCCTACAGTCCGAATAATCCACTCTGGCCACGCATGCAACATCGAGGAGGAGCACTACACCGAGCGCGTCTACACCATCCGGGAGGGAGAGACCCTGGAGCTAGCATGTCTTGTCTCAGGCCACCCTCGACCTCAGGTGAGATCATCACTGCACTATCCCCAGACCCAATTTACTTATGTACTAAGTTGTCTGTGCCATCAAATTAGAAAGACTATAACGGACATTACCATTCAAGTCGACATTCTGTGATGGGTGGAGCAGTGGCCACATTGAGCGTATCAGTCAAATTGCTGTGGTCTGAGCATAGAATTAGAATTACTAGAACATACACTAATTTAAGTGAACTTTCCGTAATGGGTGGACAGGCGGCCATATTGAGTGTACCCACAACTGTACCAGTCAAGTTGCCATGGTCTAGCATTTCTATTTTTACTGCTCCTGTAAAGCCTCCACTTTTTAGACTTCCACTTAACTGCCTTTCTGTCCCCACCTTTCCTTTGCCGGATCGGCGGGGCTCAGTCAAGCGCTCTCAGACTCTAGGCTTCTGTAGACAGCGGCGGCGGTGTGCTGTTCTGTCGAAGTCTTTATATGTGCAAATGAGTTCAATCACACTGAGTGAAGAAGAGCTCCCCATTGGGGGAAATGGCCATAAGGGAAATCATCAGATGTGCTCTACTGCATTACCAGCCCCTCAGGGAATCAAACATTTACACTAAAAACAAGAGAGAACTGGAAAAGACGTGGGGGGAGAGTCTTAATGAATCCATGTGATAATCTTTTATTACTCTACATATTTGAGTGAGTGAATGGGAAAGGCATACATTAATTTGACACAATGGATGGTAGAGTTGGGGGATGTATTACTGGGGGATGCAATGTTTTATTGTGGGATTTTAATTAGAATTTAAATTAGGATACCCATTAGCTGATGCCATAACATCAGCTAATCTTCCTGGGGTCCAATACAGAATTTAAAAGACAGACACCAGTGGCGCCGGAGGGGATGGCTGCCGTTTTATGGGCTCCTAACTGTGCTATTTTGTGTGTATTTTTGCATTGTTTGTAACTTATTGTTTTACTTTTTATATATTTTTTTACTTTAGCTTATTTAGTAAATACTTTCTTAACACTTTTTGTTTAACTGCATTGTTGGTTAAGGGCTTGTAAGTAAGCATTTCACAGTAAGTTCTACTACACCTGTTGTATTTGGCGCATGTAACATAGAATTTGATTTGATTACAAATAATTACATTTACATTAAGACATTTCAAACCTTTAGTAAGTAGATATTACAGACAATTAAAATACCTGACAGGTAATGCATTTAACGTGTTCACGCTACACGTTCCCCAAGGCCACCCCCCTCCCCGCTCAACTCAAGAGGTGGCGCACAGAATGCAAAAATATTCTTAGAAATATTTAACCTCCACACATTAACAAGTCCAATAGCTCAAATGAAAGATAAACACCTTGTTCATCGACCCAGCGAGTCAGATTTCTAAAATGTTTTACGGCGAAAACATAGCACATATGTATGTCAAACCACCACAAAGACACAGACGATATGCAGCCATTTTGTCGAACAAAAGATGCAATCACAAACGCAGGATTAAAAGAAAAATAATTCACTAACCTTTTGAAAATCTTCATCAGATGACAGTAATAGGACATGTTACACAGTACATTTATGTTTTTTTCAATAATATGCCATTTATATCCATAAATCTCCGTTTACATTGACGCCATGTTCAGAAAATCATCAAAAATGTCCGGAGAAATTACAGATAGCTCCGCCAGATAACGCCAGATAACAGCAATACACATCATAAACTTTGACTAAATATACATGTTCTACATATAGTTATAAAGATACACTGCTTCTTAATGCAATCGCTTTATCACATTTCTTTTTAACGTTACAGAATTCGTTCACTATTCAATAATCTGAGGCGGCGCTCAGAAGTAAGCAATATTTCTCCGCTATGTTGGAGTCAACAGAAACACAAAATTACAACATAAATATTCCCTTACCTTTGATGGTCTTCGATCTGAATGTAGTGGAAGGAGTCATACTTACCCAATACATAGTTTTGTTTCAAGTCGTGTGTCTTTGTATTAGCATATGCTACTAGTTTCAGCTGAAATGCATCCAAAATGACTTCTGGTCCCGAACAGTTGCGCATCAAAACTTCAAAATTACATATTTTATGTCGACTAAACTGGTCAAACTAAGTGCAGAATCAAGCTTTAGGATGTTATAAACGTACAAAACAATTCTCAATTCAACCGGAAAATCATACTTCTTCTCAGGCAAGCTGGAACAAAGGAAGCTCTGTGCCCAAAGCGCGCCCGAACGTGCATGTATTTTCTCGCGACACCCACTATTTTGCCTGCCAAAGGGTCAAAGCTCGTGGGATTTGCGCAATTAAACACTCTACTGAATGAGGAAGTCTTCTAGTGGAAGACATAGAAAGTGTTCCCAGATCCATAGCTGGTTGGGAAGGGTGGGGACAATGAAGTCAAACTTTCTGGATGCCAAAACTAGTTTGGGAGATTGCCTGCCCTGTGAGTTCTGCTATACTTACAGACATAATTCAAACGTTTTTTAGAAGCTTTAGAGTGTTTTCTATCCAATAATAATTATTATATGCATATATTAGCAATTTTTGGACAGATTTTCTTTCAGTTTACTATGGGCACGCAATTCATCCAAAGGGGGCAGTATTGTCCCGAACCTTAACAGGTTTTAACATTCAGTGGGATTAGTATCTATCCAGTCATATGGTCGATCACATTAGATGTTCTTTTATTGTTTTCCTGAAGGTGAGTTTCATTTTACCTGAGAAATGTGATTTGGTAAAAACAAGTTTTGTCGCATACATAGATATGCAGATGTTATAGCAGGTGCAGCCAAATACTTGTGTTTCTTTCTCCAACAGTACAGTAATACCTAGCAATAATTCCATTCCGTGATGGCGCTGTAGATTTGAGGAGATGTGTCCTTGGTCTGGGGGTTATCAGATGTCCTAAACTAGCCTGTCTGTTTTGGTGATTATGTTCATTGCTAATATACACGAATTGGTCAGACAAATACAGTGGTTTCTAGAAAAATATGGATACTAATTTGTGTTCAACAGGAAGCCATGAGAGATGCTATTGCATTATGTTGACATCCATACCGATGGAGCAATGAAGAGCTAATCTGGCATCCCTGTTTTGAGCAAGTTTTTGCTGCAGATGACCATAAGATTGGACACTTGACAGTACTCTAGGTGTGATTGAACCAAAGCTTGGATCAACTTATTCAGAGTGCTCGATGTTACATATTCAGAACATTTTCTTGTTATAGCAATGCCCACACCCATTTTAAATACAATGTTATCTATATGTTCAAACCAGGATAGCATTGTGCTCAAAGTGATGCCAAGTAGTTTGGTCTTTTTAACTTGTTCCACAGGAAACCCATCCATCGGCAAGTTTAGTTGAAGATCACCAGCAAGCATATACAGTGGGGTCCGAAATTATTGACACCCTTAAAAAAAATAATTGTATAAAATAAATATTTCAAATATTAAGCTACATTGTATGCTCCAAAAATGTTTGGGAAATAATTTTATACCAATACAGAAGATATTTTATTTATCAATAAATATTTTTCTCTCTCAAAAAGGTAGGGGTCAAAGTTATTGACTCCCCTATTTTCAATACCTATCAATACTATACCTTACGAGGATAAGGGCACTGAGCCATTTTTCTAAATTGTTTTATGTAACGAGGTAGCAAATGAAGAGTTTTCACCCTTGTCCCGCCCCCTGGAAATTTCTTTATCAAATCTAAGCATCTGAATCACGTTCTGTGCCTGTGTTCGTTTACACACACATTCACGTGTCTCTCTTTCAAATATAATGTGTATTTGTCACAGTCATTGTGAACAACAGGTGTAGACAAACAGTGAAATGCTTACTTACAGGTCCTTTTTCAACAATGCAGAGTTAAAATATAGATAAAAAAAATGCAAAATAGAAAGTGACATGAGGAATAAATACACAGTGAATAACGAATAGCAATAATGAGTAAAAGTAACATTGCTACTGTATAAACAGGGAGTACCAGTACCAAGTCCATATGCATGGATACAAGGTCGTTGAGGTAGCTTCAGTTGAAGTCGGAAGTTTACATACACTTAAGTTGGAGTCATTAAAACTAGTTTTTCCAACCACTCCACAAATGTCTTGTTAACAAACTATAGTTTTGGCAAGTTGGTTAGGACATCTACTTTGTGCATGACACAAGTAATGTTTCCCACAATTGTTTACAGATAGATTATTTCACTTCTAATTCACTGTATCACAATTCCAGTGGGTCAGAAGTACATACACTGTCGACTGTGCCTTTAAAAGCTTGGAAATTCCAGACAATGATGTCATGGCTTTAGAAGCTTCTGTTAGGCTAATTGAAATCATTTGAGTCAATTGGAGGTGTACCTGTGGATGTATTTCAAGGCCTACCTTCAATCTCAGTGCCTCTTTGCTTGACATCATGGGAAAACCAAAATAAATCAGCCAAGACCTCAGAAAAACAATTGTAGACCTCCAAACGCCTGAAGGTACCACATTAATCTGTACAAACAATAGTACGCTAGTATAAACACCATGGGACCACGCAGCCATCATACCGCTCAGGAAGGAGACGCGTTCTGTCTCCTAGAGATGAACGTAACTTTTGTGCGAAAAGTGCAAATCAATCCCAGAACAACAGCAAAGGACCTTGTGAAGACGCTAGACGAAACAGGTACAAAATTATATATATCCACAGTAAAACGAGTCCTTTATCAACATAACCTGAATGGCCCCTTAGCAAGGAAGAAGCCACTGCTCCAAAACCTCCATAAAAAAACAGACTATGGTTTGCAACTGCACATGGGGACAAATATCTTACTTTTTGGAGAAATGTCCACTGGTCTGATGAAACAAAAATAGAACTCTTTGGCCATAATGACTATCATTATGTTTGGCGAGGCTTGCAAACCGTGAAGCACGAGGGTGACAGCATCATGTTGTGGAGGTGCTTTGCAGCAGGAGGGACTGGTGCACTTCACAAAATAGATGGCATCATGAGGACAGAACATTATGTGGATATATTGAAGCAACATCTCAAGACATCAGTCAGGAAGTTAAAGTTAGGTTGTAAATGGGTCCTCCAAATTGACAATGACACCAAGGATACTTCCAAAGTTGTGGCAAAATAGCAATGAGGACAACAAAGTCAAGGTATTGGAGTGGCCATCACAACGCCCTGACCTCAATCCTATAGAAAATTTGCGGGAAGAACTGAAAAAGCATGTGCGAGCAAGGAGGCCTACACAACTGATTCAGTAATACCAGCTCTGTCAGGTGGAATGGGAAGCTTGTGGAAGGCTTCCCAAAATGTTTGACGCAAGTTAAACAATTTAAAGGCAATGCTACCAAATACTAATTGAGTGTATGTAAACTTCTGACCCACTGGGAATGTGACGTAATAAATAAAAGCTGAAATAAATCATTCTGACAGTTCACATTCTTAAAATAAAGTGGTGATTCTAACTAACCTAAGACCGGGAATGTTTGCTAGGATTAAATGTCAGGAATTGTGAAAAACTGAGTTTAAATGTATTTGGCTAAGGTGTATGTAAACATCCGAGTTCAACTGTACATGCAGGACCTGAGTTCGAGGCTAGGGCTGACAGGTAAACAAAATGAGGTACCGTGTAATTGAAAGAGTCCAGGGGGCATCAGCTGTGTAGCCGAGTGATCATAGGGTCAAAAGAGCAACAATGGGTGAGTCAAGGTGCTGTTCGGTTGTCAACACGACATTAGGCATGCAGGGGACACAGCATTCAGAAAGGCTAGCGGGCCGGGGCTTGTAGCTCGTTCTTCAGCGACATCGTAACAGAATAGCCTGTTGAGACCACATCGGGGGATCACGTCGGCAGTTCAGTCGTGATGGATCGGCGGGGCTCCATGTCAACAATAAAGGGTCCAGGCTAATTGGCAATGGAGGTATGGTATAGAATTAGCTGGTATATGGGCCTAGCTCGAGGCTAGCTGGTGCTTGCTTCGGGGCAGAGGCGTTAGCTAACAGTAGCCACTCGTTTGCAGCAAGCTAGCTAAATCTTCCGGCGGTGACAGAGATGGCCACCTCGCTTCGCGTTCCTAGGAAACTATGCAGTTTTTTGTTTTTTTACGTGTTTTTTCTTACATTAGTACCCCAGGTCATCTTAGGTTTCATTACATACAGTCGAGAAGAACTACTGAATATAAGAGCAGCGTCAACTCACCATCAGTACGACCAAGAATATGACTTTTACGAAGCGGATCCTGTGTTCTGCCTTTCACCCAGGACAACGGAATGGATCCCAGCCGGCAACCCAAAAAAACGACTTCGTAAAAGAGGGAAACGAGGCAGTCTTCTGGTCAGACTCCAGAGACGGGCACATCGTGCACCACTCCCTAGTATACTTCTCGTCAATGTCCAGTCTCTTGACAACAAGGTTGATGAAATCCGAGCAAGGGTAGCATTCCAGAGGGACATCAGAGACTGTAATGTTCTTTGCTTCACGGAAACATGGCTCACTGGAGAGACGCTATCTGAGTCGGTGCAGCCAGCTGGTTTATCCACGCATCGCGCCGACATAAACAACCATCTTTCTGGTAAGAAGAGGGGCGAGGGCGTATGCCTTATGGCAAACGAGACGTGGTGTGATCACAAAAACATACAGGAACTCAAATCCTTCTGTTCACCTGATTTAGAATTCCTCACAATCAAGTGTCGACCGCATTATCTACCAAGGGAATTCTCTTCGATTATAATCACTGCCGTATATATTCCCCCCAAGCAGACACATCGATGGCTCTGAACGAACTTTATTTGACTCTTTGCAAACTGGAATACATACATCCTGAGGCTGCATTAATTGTAGCTGGGGATTTTAACAAGGCTAATTTGAAAACAAGACTCCCTAAATTGTATCAGCATATCAATTGCGCAACCAGGGCTGGCAAAACCTTGGATCATTGCTATTCTAACTTCCGCAACGCATATAAGGCCCTGCCCCGCCCTCCTTTCGGAAAAGCTGACCACGACTCCATTTTGTTGATCCCTGCCTACAGACAGAAACTAAAACAGGAAGCTCCCACGCTGAGGTCTGTCCAACGCTGGTCCGACCAATCTGATTCCACACTCCAAGACTGCTTCCATCACGTGGACTGGGATATGTTTCGTATTGCATCAGACAACAACATTGACGAGTACGCTGATTCGGTGTGCAAGTTAATTAGAACGTGCGTTGAAGATGTTGTTCCCATAGCAACGATTAAAACATTCCCAAACCAGAAACCGTGGATTGATGGCAGCATTCGCGTGGAACTGAAAGCGCGAACCACTGCTTTTAATCAGGGCAAGGTGACCGGAAACATGACCGAATACAAGCAGTGCAGCTATTCCCTCCGCAAGGCAATCAAACAAGCTTAGCATCAGTATAGAGATAAAGTAGAATCTCAATTCAACGGCTCAGACACAAGAGGTATGTGGCAGGGTCTACAGTCAATCACGGATTACAAAAAGAAAACCAGCCCCGTCACGGACCAGGATGTCTTGCTCCCAGGCAGACAAAATAACTTTTTTGCCCGCTTTGAGGACAATACAGTGCCACTGCCACGGACTGCAACAAAAACATGCGGACTCTCCTTCACTGCAGCCGAGGTGAGTAAAACATTTAAACGTGTTAACCCTCGCAATGCTGCAGGCCCAGACGGCATCCCCAGCCGCGCCCTCAGAGCATGCGCAGACCAGCTGGCTGGTGTGTTTACGGACATATTCAATCAATCCCTATCCCAGTCTGCTGTTCCCACATGCTTCAAGAGGGCCACCATTGTTCCTGTTCCCAAGAAAGCTAAGGTAACTGAGCTAAACGACTACCGCCCCGTAGCACTCACTTCCGTCATCATGAAGTGCTTTGAGAGACGAGTCAAGGACCATATCACCTCCACCCTACCTGACACCCTAGAACACTACAATTTGCTTACCGCCCAAATAGGTCCACAGACGATGCAATCTCAACCACACTGCACACTGCCCTAACCCATCTGGACAAGAGGAATACCTATGTGAGAATGCTGTTCATCGACTACAGCTCGGCATTTAACACCATAGCACCCTCCAAGCTCGTCATTAAGCTCGAGACCCTGGGACTCGACCCCGCCCTGTGCAACTGGGTACTGGACTTCCTGACGGGCCACCCCCAGGTGGTGAGGGTAGGCAACAACATCTCCACCCCGCTGATCCTCAACACTGGGGCCCCACAAGGGTGCGTTCTGAGCCCTCTCTTGTACTCCCTGTTCACCCACGACTGCGTGGACACACACGCCTCCAACTCAATCATCAAGTTTGCGGACGACACAACAGTGGTAGGCTTGATTACCAACAATGACGAGACGGCCTACAGGGAGGAGGTGAGGGCCCTCGGAGTGTGGTGTCAGGAAAATAACCTCACACTCAACGTCAACAAAACTAAGGAGATGATTGTGGACTTCAGGAAACAGCAGAGGGAACACCCCCCTATCCACATCGATGGAACAGTAGTGGAGAGGGTAGTAAGTTTTAAGTTCCTCAGCATACACATCACAGACAAACTGAATTGGTCCACCCACACAGACAGCATTGTGAAGAAGGCGCAGCAGCGCCTCTTCAACCTCAGGAGGCTGAAGAAATTCTGCTTGTCACCAAAAGCACTCACAAACTTCTACAGATGCACAATCGAGAGCATTCTGGCGGGCTATCACCGCCTGGTATGGCAACTGCTCCGCCCACAACCGTAAGGCTCTCCAGAGGGTAGTGAGGTCTGCACAACGCATCACCGGGGCAAACTACCTGCCCTCCAGGACACCTACACCACCCGATGTTACAGGAAAGCCATAAAGATCATCAAGGACAACATCCACCCGAGCCACTGCCTGTTCACCCCGCTATCAGCCAGAAGGCGAGGTCAGTACAGGTGCATCAAAGCTTGGACCGAGAGACTGAAAAACAGCTTCTATCTCAAGGCCATCAGACTGTTAAACAGCCACCACTAACATTGAGTGGCTGCTGCCAACACACTGACTCAACTCCAGCCACTTTAATAATGGGAATTGATGGGAAATGATGTAAAATATATCACTAGCCACTTTAAACAATGATAGCTAATATAATGTTTACATACCCTACATTATTTATCTGATATGTATACGTATATACTGTACTCTATATCATCTACCGCATCTTTATGTAATACATGTATCACTAGCCACTTTAACTATGTCACTTTGTTTACATGCTCATCTCATATGTATATACTGTACTCGATACCATCTACTATATCTTGCCTATGCTGCTCTGTACCATCACTCATTCATATATCTTTATGTACATTTTCTTTATCCCCTTACACTTGTGTGTATAAGACAGTAGTTTTGGAATTGTTAGTTAGATTACTTGTTGGTTATTACTGCATTGTCGGAACTAGAAGCACAAGCATTTCCCTACACTCGCATTAACATCTGCTAACCATGTGTATGTGACAAATTAAAATTTGATTAAGAAGAGGGGCAGGGAGTATGCCTTATGAATAACGAGACGTGGTGTGATCATAACATACAGGAACTCAAGTCCTTCTGTTCACCTGACTTAGAATTCCTCACAACAAAATGTCGACCGCATTATCTACCAAGAGAATTATCTTCGATTATAATCACAGCCGCATGTATTCCCCCCCAAGCAGACACATACAGTGGGGCAAAAAGTATTTAGTCAGCCACCAATTGTGCAAGTTCTCCCAATTAAAAAGATGAGAGAGGCCTGTAATTTTCATCATAGGTACACTTCAACTATGACAGACAAAATTAGAAAACAAAATCCAGAAAATCACATTGTAGGATTTTTAATGAATTTATTTGCAAATTATGGTAGAAAATAAGTATTTGGTCACCTACAAACAAGCAAGATTTCTGGCTCTCACAGACATGTAACTTCTTCTTTAAGAGGCTCCTCTGTCCTCCACTCGTTACCTGTATTAATGGCACCTGTTTGAACTTATCAGTATAAAAGACACCTGTCCACAACCTCAAACAGTCACACTCCAAACTCCACTATGGCCAAGACCAAAGAGCTGTCAAAGGACACCAGAAACAAAATTGTAGACCTGCACCAGGCTGGGAAGACTGAATCTGCAATAAGTAAGCAGCTTGGTTTGAAGAAATCAACTTTGGGAGCAATTATTAGGAAATGGAAGACATACAAGACCACTGATAATCTCCCTCGATCTGGGGCTCCACGCAAGATCTCACCACATGGGGTCAAAATGATCACAGAACCACACGAGGGGATCTAGTGAATGACCTGCAGAGAGCTGGGACCAAAGTAACAAAGCCTACCATCAGTAACACACTACGCCGCCAGGGACTCAAATCCTGCAGTGCCAGACGTATCCCCCTGCTTAAGCCAGTACATGTCCAGGCCCGTCTGAAGTTTGCTAGAGAGCATTTGGATGATCCAGAAGAAGATTGGGAGAATGTCATATGGTCAGATGAAACCAAAATATAACTTTTTGGAAAAAACTCAACTCGCCGTGTTTGGAGGACAAAGAATGCTGAGTTGCATCCAAAGAACACCATACCTACTGTGAAGCATGGGGGTGGAAAGGGACCAGGACAACTGATCTGTGTAAATGAAAGAATGAATGGGGCCATGTATCGTGAGATTTTGAGTGAAAACCTCCTTCCATCAGCAAGGGCATTGAAGATGAAACGTGGCTGGGTCTTTCAGCATGACAATGATCCCAAACACACCACCCGGGCAACGAAGGAGTGGCTTCGTAAGAAGCATTTCAAGGTCCTGGAGTGGCCTAGCCAGTCTCCAGATCTCAACCCCATAGAACATCTTTGGAGGGAGTTGAAAGTCCGTGTTGCCCAGCAACAGCCCCAAAATATCACTGCTCTAGAGGAGATCTGCATGGAGGATTGGGCCAAAATACCAGCAACAGTGTGTGAAAACCTTGTGAAGACTTTCAGAAAATGTTTGACCTCTGTCATTGCCAACAAAGGGTATATAACAAAGTATTGAGATAAACTTTTGTTATTGACCAAATACTTAATTTTCCACCATAATTTATGTATGTAAATATTTTGTAGCCTTTTTATCCTGTTTCAACAGAAGTGAATTAGCTTGGCTGGTTTTCGCCAGTTGATGTACCATCAGAGCTAGCCAAAAGTTGGCTAACGTTAGCTCGCTACCTAATGATGAAACAACTGGTTTTTGACAGCGCAATTTCAGTTTTTATTAGAGTCAGTATAGTAATGTTATTGATCTGTCAGTTTCCCTAGTTAATTCCTTACTGACACGGTATAAACAGCTCTACAGGCAACACTGCCATGGTGCAGTCAGTACACAACACTATGCTCATCATGTCTTAGCAGGATTAGATGGTGACAGGTGTCCCAGCAGGGTCAGACAGCCAGGTCGTTGGCTGTAACGCTAAGTAATTTGCCGTCAAGATTAGCTGTACCTGGTAACTTATCAGAAAGAGACTGCAGCATCCATTCAACCTCTTCTCTTTCTACTTGGGGAAATTAAAACTTGCAATGCCTCTAATTCATGATACAATCTTTTATAAATGTATATGGCAGTGAGCCATTAGTTGTACTCATTGCATTTCACAACTTGTCCACTTTGCCTGTGAAATAGAAATTAAATTATTTTGCAGTGCCACGTGGCTTCATAGTAAATATATCCTCTGATTCAACAAAAGAGGCAGACATGTTTGAATTGCTACCCATTATAACATTAAGTTCTAAAAAAAAATCCATCACTCTTGACGTCATTGATATTGTGCTGATAGTATCTTTTTTTTCTTGGATGTGATGTGCTAGGTCACAGATCACAGATGGTTTCATCCATCTCTACTATACAGGACAGTTAATGGATACAGTAATGAATTCCACAGTAATGAATTGTCTGAGATCCATCCCCCATTGCTAAGTCCAACTGTCCAACCTGTGCGACTAAGGACAGATGGCGGCCTGGCGGTGACAATGATGCCGGGTACTATTTTACTGATTTCACCTCCATTTCATTGGTTGGATTGGCTTCAAACATGCTGTAGATTTCCAGAGCTTGGCTTTTGGGGCTTGTCAGTGATGGAGTTACTGGCACCGTCCAGCCCGAGCACTGGCTACCTTCTCCCCCCCAATGACAAAAGTGTCATGTTCTTCTCTGCTATTGTAGACTCAGATGTGCTAGCTAGGCCAAATTATGTTTATTCAAATTTTCCACACATTTTCTGCTTAAGACAATACACATTGTTGTCCATATTGGTTTTTGCTGGCTTGAGATTGAGAATGTTTTCTTCCTCAGTGATGAGCACCACATCTCCCTCTTTCAGAAGAGTAGCTTGCCACCAATTAAGCCTAACAACCAATACATTTTACCTAGGCAAAGCGGTATACCGTATACTGTTTTGTTTTTATAATCGCGAGGGTGATTATAAGTTAACAATCTAAGATGTGCCAAATAAATGATCTACAGATCAAGGCTCCAGTTATGCATTTGGTTTTCTAACTTGCCAACTGAGTGGCTAGCTTGGAAGATTGTAAGCTTCTTGGTTATAGCAGAGACAAAAATTCCCTTCCTGAATCATGAGCCCTGCTGCCTAAATAAATAGTTTTGTGCGTTTGGAAAGAAATAGCGCCCCTTGTGTGCACTGCCGGTAATACTGTATATCTCGCTACGGTACAGGACCGGTATGAAAATCTGGATATTGCACAACCCTAATTGTTCCTTTCCATCACCATTTGTGCCAAGCCATTTTGTACTAGTTTTCATTTTTGTACTGTTACAATAGATTTTAGTATGTGATTAAGTCCTTCTTTTAATGTGATTGTCATTTTAGTATGTGATGATGCTTTTGTCTATTGGTTTGAATGGAACTTGAATGTTCATAGAGTCAACGGATATTATAGGGCAGGAAATGTCTTTGGAGTGGCCTGGCTTCCATCCATGTGTAAAATGGAGCCCCAGATGTTTTGACTTAATCCAAAGCACAGTGTTTGACCACATGGGTTTGTGTGCTGAATATTCACCCATAGTTTCAAACATGAGACTGATTGCCTCCCAAGTGGCGCAGTGGTCTAAGGCACTGCAGTGCTAGCTGTGCCACTAGAGATCCTGGTTCGAGTCCAGGCTCTGTCGCTGCGACCGGGAGACTCATGGGGCGGTGCACAATTGGCCCAGCGTCGTCCGTGTTAGGGGAGGGTTTGGCCGGCCGGGATCTCCTTTTCCCATCCCGCTCCAGCGACTGCTGTGGCAGGCCGAGCGCATGCATGCTGACACAGTGTGCGGTGTTTACACATCTGTGCGGCTGGCTTCCTGGTTAAGTGGGCATTGTGTCAAGAAGCAGTGCGTCTTGGCTGGATAGTGTTTCGGGTTACGCACGGCTCTCGACCATTACTTCTCCCGAGTCCGTACGGGAGTTGCAGCGATAGGACAGGACTGTAACTGCCAAATGGATAGCATGAAATTGGGGAGAAAAGGGTTACATTTAAAAAAAATAAACATGACGCTGATTGAACCAGTTATTTTTGGGGAGGATTCCACATACCCATTTATTAGCAGAATTCCATCTTGATAACCATGGTGAGCGCAGCGTTCAGCCTGGTTTAACCAGGCTATCTTTACCATATCCTGAAAGAGAGAAGTGGTGAAGGATAAGGTCATGAAGTCCAGTGTATTGATGGTGAGCACAGCATTCAGTCTGGTTTAACCAGGCTATCTTTGGCATAGCCTAGAGTATTTACAGTGTAAAGACATCTTTCCGTCTTGTTTTCAGTCAGTGACCTCAGTGGCCACATTTGAACAATTGATTGTAATTCAGACAAAAGTAGACAATTGTAGTCCAGGACTCTGTGTTCAGCTCTGGACATGATCAAAGTGACACGTGCCATGACTGGTAGTGGTGACTATTGATGTGTTGATGGTATTTGTTCCAGCGCTGACACATTGCTAGACTAATGAGCTCTTAATGGCCTGTTTTGTTTTAGCCCTTTAATTGGTGTGTAAGGCTACATGGGCTCTGGATGATTGTTATTGTTATGGCAGAGAGTTGTTGGATTCTTCCTCCAGGATTGTCTAGCATACTACTGGGATTGCATGCTGCTCTGTTTCAATGTCCTCACTAGTATACTACATTAAATTATGTAATGCATTGGGCAATTGACATACATTGTAAGTAAATGCTAATTGCAGATGACATGATTGATTAACATGCTCTAAATGAAGTAATGTATTTGACGTGTATTCAAAGTAGCATACACTCTTAGAAAAAAGTACAACCATATGGTTTTTCGGCTTTCTCCATAGTGGAACCCTTTTTTGTGCTAGGTAGAACCTTTCACATAATCAAGACTAGAAATGTTACACTGAAAAACACTAACACTGGCCAATTTGCTGTGTGTCATAAACTGCTGGTACACTCCCTTCTAGAAAATACTAATTTAAAATACAGAAATCATGGCAAAGATATCAACTGTCAGTAATGTATATTTTCAATGATTTAGGGGATACCAGATACATGCACAAATATTCCCATGATATAGGTATAGTTTAAAACATTCTCACACCTATCGTTTTAAATGTAGCATATTAATCAAACTCCTGATGTTAAAGTTTAAACACTGAGGTAAACACTATTTGTCAGGCACTATTTAAAAAAAAAAAAGTACAATTGGAGTTCCTCAAGGAACGCCTGAAGTTCCTCAAGGAACCCCTGGAGTTTCTCAAGGAACCAGTGCTAGTCAATGGTTCATATTTGCACCTTTGTTTGTTGAGGGGTTCTTGGAGGAACTGTTCATGTTTCAATGTAGCAAAGTGTTCCTGGAGGAATCCTGGACTGGAGGTATGGCTTAGTAAGAGGGTGAATTCCAGAAATATATTTTTAGGCTACCCGTGTGAATAAATGTCATTCCTCTGTTCTGTTGTATTGTCATCACATGTTAAGGTTGAACACTGATAGTTTTTTAGCTTCAACAAGTTAGAGTTGTATGAGTTCCTTGAGCCTATGCAAATCCCAAAGTTGGAATAGTTGCCACTTTATTACTCTATGTAATCAGCAATGTTAATATTATGAATATTGTATTAGAATATGTAATATGCGTAAGTAGTTAAGCAAACTATACATTTCCAGTGTACAAACTTAACATGATGAACAGGAATGACATTTGCTGTAACGCATGACCAAAATTAACTATCTCAAAGCCACGCCTCCAATAAGCCATGCCCTCAATCTTTTGATAGGCTGCCACCGCTACAATATATTATTTAAAAGTTCTGGTTTGAACCTTGACACAGGGGTTCCTCAAACATCATTTTCAGAGGTGGAACCTTTTTGAACTGGAAAGGTTCCCCTTGCGCAGAAATTTTTAGAACCCCCAAAAGGTTCTTCCAGACTCCTTTACTTCTAAGAGTGTCGAGCTGGCTGGTTTAGTATTCTGAAGGCGCTAATGGTTGAGTGAGTGTGTAAAGTCTGCGGTGACGAAGCAGTAATTTATCTTAAGACAATCCCACACATTATTTTCAAGAACCTGTTTGAAACTCCATAGGAGGTTTTCGACAGTTCAAAAGACACCACTAATAAGGGGAGGATTACCCTTTTTTGCACGAAGCTCAAGTGGAGTCTCCGACTTGAGCCCTTCCTCTGCCATATCCCCCCCCAGTTAAAGCAGCACTGTACTGTATCTTCCTCTCTTCCTCCTCCACTCTGCCTCTCTCTCTCTTTGATATGGAGAGAGCATGAGGGAGGGAGGGCAACAGGGGGTAGCAGACAGAAAATATTGTTATGTCATCCCACGGTTTCGGTATATTCAGCTAGCTAGCACACTGATGCACCTTTCTTCTTCCCTGCTCAGCCACTGTCCACATGCGCGCACACACACACACACACACACACACACACACACACACACACACACACACACACACACACACGCCCACACACACACACACACGCCCCCACCCCCCACCCACCCCCCACACACACATTCAAGAGTCCAAGATCATTTGTGCATCCGGGGCTCCCACAGACAACAAGTGTGGCTGACTGGCAGATCCCCGGGACTGCTGCTTATAACAGACTGCGGAGGCAGTGGCACTATAAATAGGCTGGCGAATGGGCATGCTCGCCTGTCTTTTCCCAAACTGGAGCCTACGTCACTGCAGGGTGCTGATCGAGGGACTGAGGCGCTTCTCTCATATGCCAGTCATCTGCTGTTACTGCTGCTGCTGATGCTGACTAGCTACATGCAGGCAAACCGGCAACCATATGATAGCCCTGCTGTGTTTGTGAATGACTATGTGAGTGACATACAATGCAGAGAACAGCTTATTTTTATTATCTTACTGGAACATTCTGTAATGTGCTTCATGATCGTATCATAGGCTACAACCAGTGGCTTTGATAGACTGGATGGAATATGTGATAAGCACATGCTGACTTTGAAGCAGACCACATCACAAAAGATGCATTACAATATTATATTGTTTATAATAAAGCATATATTACACATCTATAAGCACATTGTAAACATGACATTATAACTACATAGAGAATTTTCTAAGTAATACCTATGAGACCTGACTATACAGTGGTCCATCATGAAAATCTTAGTTTTTTTCATTCGCAGCAACTAGCACTCACCCAAATTAGATGGCATCACTGAGTTGACAGTGATAATATCTGTACCATTGTCCAATGTCTTTCACCGTCCTGGTTAGTTCAGTAGTAATAAATCAAATTGAAATTCTGCATGCCTGGTTTCATTTCAGACACTGTGTGGGGACCTAGAAGTTTTATAGCCAAGTTTCATGTTGCCGAGGAAAGAGAGGACATCTTATCCTCCCAACCCCCAAAAAAGAAAGCCGGCGTGGCTAAGCTAAGCCCCATGAATTCCAACACCATGTTATTCCTTAGCCAACACCAATATGCATGTAAACAAATCCACGCTACCTACCATTTTCAGCAAAACACGAAATTGATTTTATCCCTCCTCTCTACATGCAAAGCTAGGTTGTGAGAATTATTCGAAATTATTATTCTGCCTCCACACCCGTGGTGCCATGAGAAAAGTAGCTAACCAAGCCAAACAACAAGTACATTTTACTTGGAGAATAGGGAAGTGGGAGGGGATAATTTGCAGGGTGGAGGTGGTGAAGGGTGGGGCTGTTAGTGGCTCCTCAATGCCCCTCCCCCTACCCTCTTGAATGGGTCTCTGCTGCAGCTCCCTTGACTGCCGACCCCCAGCCGTCCCTGCTCATAAGGAGCCGCTATGATAAAGGAGGGTTTTGTTGCAATGTAGGTCAACCACACAGGAAAGCTCACACAGGCCCCAGCAAGGGCCATGCCAGGGCTGAATGGGCAAATTGCTCTGCTTGTCGGCATGACTGGCAGAGTGAGCGTAGTGAGTGTACACAGGGGGCCTCACATCCACTTTCTTGCAAGCGCCATTTGCGCATTCCCGAGAACACTGCTGCTGCCGACCGCTGCGGTCTTCTTCGCCTTCGGAGGCCAAATGCAGAATCCGTGCAAATACATAGACTGGCAGCGGGCGACTGATGTTCTCATCCTTCTCCCTTCTCAGATCACAAATTTATTTCATCTGTCCAAATGCCACGGATGCCTTGTTTCTTGTTTCCAGATGCATGATGGGAAGGATCGTAAGATGCCATGTTCATTTGATTTCCGTGATATCAGAGGCAATTCTCTCCAAACATTCAAACATATTCTGTATTAGAGACTGTTTATCAAACAGCTTCAGCACCATTGAGAATGCCTCAAAGAGTTGCACAAAATTGTCAGAGCTGTTTTTTGAGGTTTTGTCAGAGTTCTGTGTGAAACTTGACGTGCCATATGGAATCCAGACCCACTGGATGTCGTTGGAATGATGGACACATGTCGCAGTCTCACAAGAGTCACTCAAACACGAGCCACCTAAATATTTTATGCGCTTATCGATCAATGGTGCCATTGATATACATTTCAGTCAATTTTACCATTTATATCATTGTTATTCATGTACTGTATTACACAAACACTTTGCTCTGTTGCGATTCTCAATCGAGAGTATATGGACATAATATATTATAAAGAAAGTAAAACAAATGTGTGGTAGTACACTGAACAAAAATATAAATGCAACTTATAAAGTCTCATGAGCTGAAATAAGAGCCCAGATATTTTCCAAATGCTCAAAAAGCTGATTTCTCACAAATTTTGTGCACGAATTTGGACACATCCCTGTTAGTGAGAATTTCTCCTATTCCAATATATTCCATCCACCGGACAGGTTTGGCATATCAAGAAGCTGATTAAACAGCATGATCATTACACAGGTGCACCTTGCCACTCCAAAATGTGACGTTTTGTCACACAACACATTGCCACAGATGTCTCAAGTTTTAAGGGAGCATGCAATTGGCAAGCCGACTGCAGAAATGTCCACCAGAGCTGTTGCCAGGGAATTTAATGTTAATTTCTCTACCATAAGCCACCTTCAATGTTGTTTTAGAGAATTTGGCAGTACGTCCAACCGGCCTCACAACTGCACAACTGTCCACAGTGTTCATATCTTTGGACAATTTTCAGCTAGTTGCAACATTGAAATTCAGAAATAACCACTTTTCCATAAACAAGCTCTAAATCATGTTTGTTGCACTCTGGATGTAAAAAAAAGATGTTCTGCTCCCGAGTGGCGCAGCGGTTTAAGGCACTGCATCTCAGTGCAAGAGGAGTCACTACAATCCCTAGTTGAAATCCAGGCTGTTTCACATCCGGCCGTGATTGGGAGTCCCATAGGTTGGCGCACAATTGGTCCAGGTTGGGCCGGGGTAGACCATCATTGTAAATAAGAATTTGTTGTTAACTGAAGGTAAAAAAAAATTGAAGGTAAAAAAAACCTGGCCTGTAGAAAAACTCATTCTGATTGGCTGGGCCTGGCTTCCCAGTGGGTAGGCCTATGCCCTCCCAGGCCCACCCATGGTTGCACCCTTGCCCAGTCATGTGAAATCCATAGTTTAGGGCCTAATTAATTTATTTAAATTGACTGACTAAATTGACATTTTTTCCATGTTGCGTTTAGATTTTTGTTCAGTATATTTGTTTCATTGATTGTTCCTCACATTGGGAACATAACAAAGCCCATGTTTGAAAAGTTATTAAGCCCATATTTGAAAATACATTATTACTAGTTCGGTATTTCACTTCCTGTAAAACATGCTCATTGGCTCATTTTAATCCAGAGTGTGTGTTGCAATATATTTATCCCATGGCTGACCCCATTGCTCTCTGTCCAGCCGGAGCCTGTTGTCCATAGCATTAGACCTCCTCGGTCACCTCTGGCCTCTATCTCTCTCCAACCCCAGATTCGGTGGACTAAAACGGCCGGTAGCGCCTCCGACCGCTTCCAGGACTCCAGTGTGTTCAACGAGACCCTGCGCATCATCCGGATCCAGAGGCACCAGGGCGGACGCTACTACTGCAAGGCCGAGAATGGCCTGGGCTCACCGGCCATCAAGTCGATCCGAGTGGACGTCTACTGTGAGTGAGCAGGCCTTGCCTCGGTTGCCTACCTGCCCTTTTCCCATGCATTCCTCCGATGTTCGCTGCTAGGGCTGGGAATTGGCAGGGACCTAACGATACAACATTATCACAATACTTAGGTGCCTATATGATGTGTATTGCGATTCTCACAATTTTCATGATTCGATACTGTAATCTTGATGTTTTAAACATATTGCTGTTTTGATCAGTCATGGAAATAAGTGCTGAAAAATGTTGGCTCACTATTTAAAAAGAAGATGGAGCACAAATCCGAAAGTATCGATATAATATCATCTCAAAATAATATTGTGATATGTAACTGTATTGATTTTTCCCCCATCATAGCATGCATCATAAGTTCTGCCGATTGTCCTTGACCCTCTGCAGATTGCCCTTGTCCAGTTACTCATGCCTTGTGCTTTAGCTACTGAACAGAGGCATTGGCTCACTCACTAGTAGCCCTTACCGTCCCAGACAACATGACGTTGGGGTGAATTACAACATGACTTTTTGAAACACAAAAGGCCTCAAAAGAAAGCCAAGTATGAGTAAATTAAATGTACCATACCCTCACTATAAAGCCAAAGGTAACATTATTCATCCTTACTCAAGACACTCCGAAGTGTTAATTGCAGCCATTTCTTAATGCTGTGGACGCTGCCATCATATCAGTGTCATCGCTGCTTTTATTCACTCAGTAAGGGAACTGCACCCCAGCTGTGTGAAGGCCTGACAGTGCACATTGCTGAAGAAATTAATAGTTGTGAAACAAAGGGGTTGTGAATTCCAGCAATACAGTCAGAGCCTGAATCCCAAATGGCACCCTGTTCCCTACATACTAATAATAATAATAATAATAATAATACAAATGTATAAAAATTGAGCCATATAGGGAACAGAATACCATTTGGAACGCAGACTTAGATGTCTGAAGTCATGGTGCATAATCCCAACATTGCAAATGAAAAAAAGCAGCAACACTACCTAAAGAGAGAGATCACCCAAATTGCAAATCTAATTTTATGGCTGTAGAAAGTACTTTGCAGACCCACAGAGATGGCCACCCATTGGTGTTCACTTTGAATTCTCAACGAGGACTTTATAGTGTTTCCTTTGTGCGACTGTTATAGGCCTTAAGAGACAGATTGGATTAAGCCTTTTAGATGGTGAATTCATCAATTGTTCTAATTGCTCTGTTAATCAGGGCTGATAATTGCAAATTGACTCAAATTAAGCATTATGTGGATACTGCAAGTTTTAGTGCATCCCATTGTTGGTGTTTGCATACCTCTCTCCAAAGCAGCAATTCAACTTCAAATGTCTGAGGACATAATGTACTGTTTTGCATATACATTTTCCCATTTACTGTGGCGGGCTAGATGTTGAGTATACCAAGCATTAGGAACACCTTCCTAATATTGATTTGCACCCTTTTTCCCTCAGACAAGCCTAAATTTGTCAGGGCATGGACTCTTCAAGGTGTAGAAAGCGTTCTACAGGGATGCTGGCGCATGTTAACTCCAATGCTTCCCACAGTTGTGTCAAGTTGGCTGGATGTCCTTTGGTGGTGGACCGTTCTTGATACACACGGGAAACTGTTGAGAGTGAAAAACCCAGCAGCGTTGCAATTCTTGACACAAACCGGTGCGCCTGGCACCTACTACCATACCCTGTTAAAAGGCACTTGAATATAATGTCTCAATTGTCTCAAGGCTCAAATCCTTCTTCATTTTTATTTATTTATTTCACCTTTATTTAACCAGGTAGGCTAGTTGAGAACAAGTTCTCATTTGCAACTGCAACCTGGCCAAGATAAAGCGTAGCAATTCGACACATACAACAACACAGAATTACACATGGAATAAACAAAACATACAGTCAATAATACAGTAGAACAAAATAAAACAAAAAGTCTATATACAGTGAGTGCAAATGAGGCAAGTTAAGGAAATAAATAGGCCATGGTGGCGAAGTAATTCAAATATAGCAATTAAACACTGGAATGGTAGATCGGCAGAAGATGAATGTGCAGGTAGAGAAACTGGGGTGCAAAGGAGCAAAATAAATAAATAAATACCAATATGGGGATGAGGTAGGTAGATAGAGGGGCTGTTTACAGATAGGCTAAGTACAGGTGCAGTGATCTGTAAAATGCTCTGACAGCTGGTGCTTAAAGCGAGTGAGGGAGATGTGAGTCTCCAGCTTCAGAGATTTTTGCAATTCGTTCCAGTCATGGGCAGCAGAGAATTGGAAGGAAAGACGACCAAAGGAGGAATTGGCTTTGGGGGTGACCAGTGAGATATACCTTCTGGAGTGCGTGCTACGAGTGGGTGCTGCTATGGTGACCAGTGAGCTGAGATAAGGCGGGGCTTTACCTAGCAGAGACTTGTAGATCACCTGTAGCCAGTGGGTTTGACGACGAGTATGAAGCGAGGGCCAACCAACGACAGCGTACAGGTCGCAATGGTGGGTAGTGTATGGGGCTTTGGTGACAAAACGGATGGCACTGTGATAGACTGCATCCAGTTTGTTGAGTAGAGTGTTGGAGGCTATTTTATAGGTGACATCACCGAAGTTGAGGATCGGTAGGATGGTCAGTTTTACAAGGGTATGTTTGGCAGCATGAGTGAAGGATGCTTTGTTACGCTATAGGAAACTGATTCTAGATTGGAGATGCTTAATGTGATTCTGGAAGGAGAGTTTAAAGTCTAACCAGGCACCCAAGTATTTGTGGTTGTCCACGTATTCTAAGTCAGAGCCGTCCAGAGTAGTGATGCTGGACCGGCGAGCAGGTGCGGGCAGCGATCGATTGAAAAGCATGCATTTAGTTTTACTTGCATTTTAAGAGCAGTTGGAGGCCACGGAAGGAGAGTTGTATGGCATTGAAGCTCGTCTGGAGGTTAGTTAACACAGTGTCCAAGGAGGGGCCAGAAGTATACCGGTCGCCTCTTCATCTAGACTGATCGAAGTGGATTTACCAAGTGACATAAGGGGTCACCTGGATTCGCCTGGTCAGTATGTCATGGAAAGAGGTGTTCTTAATGTTTTGTCTACTCAGTCTATACTTTCTCTCTGTGGATGAGTTGTATCGGAAGCCCCCGAGATGCCTTACTCTGCAATCTTCCCCTACCTCGGTTCTCCCATGAAAAAGTGAGCTACAAATTCTTCAACCCCCCAAAATGAGGTTGATCGAGTCAGCGTTTCCATGTTTGACATTCAGCGTTCCCCAGCTGCCTGGAGCTGGCAAATACAAAAAAGAGACAAATCTGGTGTGTCTGCACTCTGAGGATGTGCTTCCGAGAGAGTGGAGAGGAGGAGACGATAGAGGGCCATGGGTTAGTTTACTGCAAGAGATGCAAGATAAATAGGAGCGGAGATGGACAGTGGCAGAAAACATTGCCAGGGGGAGACAATGAGCATAGTGTCATTACCCCTGACTCAGAGATCAGAGCACTTGCTTATTGTCTAATCTCTGCTCCACTGTAGCACACATGCACTTTAATCGATCCTGCCTGCTTCACTAAATGAGACAAGCTGATCAAAGCAATGACACGTGTTGCTGTTCGCTGCCACTTGGCGATGCTGTGTTGGAATCCTTGGTGGTTGGCAAGGCTAAAGCACAATGATGACCTTGATTGAGTCTGACTGACATTCCACGGCAGTAGGAGAAAGAAATAAGGAAAACATATCGGAGAATTGACTCAGACTAATCTGCAAAGCCATTATTTTTTATGAAAAAATGCAAATACATTATAATGGTTTGTACAGGAAATTTGTCTGGCTCTGGACTGCCCGTGGCAGTAGTTAGTCGCAGTAGTTAGTTGGCTGGTGGGAAACAGATTTTTGAAGGTGCTTGTCTGCATCTCAAAGTAGCCCATAAAAGCCAGTGGCTCTCCGGTGGAACACTTTTTAGTCATTATCGAGCTCTTGTCAAAATCACAGTTTTAAAAGCTCCCTCTCGATTGGAGCTGGAACTTTGGAGTCTAAGTGGCCCTTTTCATTGAACTTCAAGCACTATTCTGGCTGTCAAAAAAACATTTGAAAGCACCTCAGTGGAGTGCGTGTGCCTTTATTTGACAATTATGGATGGAGTTGAGGATTCCTGAAATGTTGGATGTATGATAAATAGAAAAAAAAGTGTAATTGTGATGTGTTTGTCGACTGTAGAAGTCAGGGATTGACATTACTGATGCTCTCCAGAAAAATCTGTAGAAAAATAGAAAATATAAATATTTCTATGATCCTTCATATGATATTTATATGATGGATATTATATTTCACATGTAAAACAAATCATGATTTTCCCTCTTGTCATGCACATTTGGTATGGGTATTACGTCTGTGGCATCACAGGCTCTTTAAAGAGCTTAAGGGGGAAGTTGTGATTGCAAAAGAGGACAACAGCTGTTAACCAATTGAACCAGCACACTTCATTAAAAGTCAGCCACTGTATATAAATAGGTCCCTGGGATTGAGAAGAAAAGGTAATTGCCCTTCATGCGTTGACCTACACAAGTGTGTGGCAAACAGAGGCTGCTTGGAGGCGCCTTGATGCCAAGGACCACTGTTTCTATGTTCACTTTCTAGATTTGGATGATCCCATCGTAACCGTCCACCAGAGCATCGGGGAGGCTAAGGAGCAGTTCTACTATGAGCGGACAGTGTTCCTGCGCTGCATGGCCAACTCCAACCCCCCAGTGCGCTACAGCTGGAGGCGTGGCAAAGAGTTCCTGTCCCAAGGCTCGGATAAGGGCGTGGAGATCTACGAGCCCTTCTTTACACAAGTAAGCCGAAAGTCCACACCTGCTGTGACATCTAGATCAGGGTCTAAAACTCGTAGCCTGGGTGCCAAATCTGGCCAAGAGCTGTTTCTTGTGGTTCCCCAGACAAATTGGTATAAGGCCCTCAGGGGAATTTTTCAGGCATTTGGGTAATTTTTTTTGAGAACCCTTAGCTTGATCAAACAACCCGTTCCTCTGATCAGCATTTTAGATATTAAGGAACTCCTATTCTCATAAAGGAAGTAATTTCTTATTATGGAAATTGTGTGTTTTAATTGTGTGTGTTTATCTCCTTCACAGCATGTAGAAAGTTTCCCATTGAGCACTCAAATCCCACATGGGAGGATGTTTTGTGAGCACAATATCAGTGACTTGAGTTGTGAAATTGCACCAGTTTTTTTTAAACATCTCATCTAATCTCCTCTCTCCTTGTAAAGTCAGCTTCGTTGACAGGAGAGATGAGAGCATTTTGACAGTCGTATGTCTGACAGGCTTCACAAAGGCTGGTTTCATAAGCAGACAAACTATGATAGAGAAGGGAACAGCTTGGGCTCGCGGTGGCATGAAACTCACACAACTCAGATATGCTCGAAATGAGCAGAGGAAGACGGCACTTCAGGGGCTCGCTGTATTTTTCTCCCAGTGGAGTTTCTCTCTCACACACACACACACACACACACACACACACACACACACACACACACACACACACACACACACACACACACACACACACACACACACACACACACACACACACACACACACACACACACACACACACAAGGACATCAGGACCTAGTTTTTCAGGTAGACTTCACATGTTGTGCCATCCTCAGCCTAGTAATGCCCTCCTGAGTTTTAATTAAGAACATAAGGAACAATAACATATTCTAAGTATGTTGCCAGTGCTACAAAGGTGGCGGTGTACACGAGAGCAGACAAAACAGCTATTGTTGGTAAAATTATTTACAATGTCATGACGATACATGTGTGTTAATAGTGCTTGTATGCATCTTGACATTTGTCCCAAGTGCACCGCTTCAAGCACATCCAAATAGACAGGCAAAGAATTTCATGAAACTGAAAAGATGTAAAAGGTGTAAAGATAATACTCCTAGTTCGGGGAATGAGCTCATTGTTGAAGCACTGCCAAGGAAGCGATTTGATGAGGACGAGCCGACGAGACCAGTTCAATACCACTGCTATCTTACTTTGTAAGACACATTAAGAGCGACAGGCGGCACATCACTTTACACTGTTTCTCTTTCTGAGTTGCAGGGGGAGACCAAGATTCTAAAGCTGAAGAACCTTCGACCTCAGGATTATGCCAACTACAGCTGTATCGCCTCTGTCCGGAATGTGTGCGGCATCCCAGAGAAGAATGTTCTCTTCAAACTCTCTAACAAAACAGGTAAACCTTTGGGGCGGCTGAGAACACGGATCTGTATTGTTTAGCACTCATAACATCAAGGATCTGGCAATTTTGCCAATGAAAAGGTGCGGAATTGCCCGATTCATTACGGATGGGAATCCTGTAGGCTCGCCATTTTTCTCTGTGGTGCTTCACCCCTATATAGGGCCAATAATGATAGAGGAGAAAGCACTCGGTCCTAATACACCGCCCTGCGGGTTTCCTGCTCCGGCCCTATACCCCCTAACTACCATTGATTAGACTTACAGTGTGTGTGAGCAGGCTTGCTTATGGTTCGTATTGGGATGCCATGTGCCTATTGATAAACCTACAAAGGTTATGAACTTACAAACGTAAAACCTATCATCAACTATACAGCTACACTATAGAACCGAATATCAACTAGTAACAGAATAGGATATGCTATTGGTGGACACCTGCTTGTCGAACATCTCATTCCAAAATCATGGGCAATAACATGGAGTTGGTCCCCCTTTGCTGCTATAACAACCTCCACTAATCTGGGAATGCTTTCCATTAGATGTTGGAACATTGCTGCGGGGACTTGCTTCCGTTCAGCCTTGAGAATTAGTGAGGTCGGGCACTGATGTTCGGCGATTAGGCTTGGCTCGCAGTTGGCGTTCCAATTCATCCCAAAGGTGTTCGATGGGGTTGAGGTCAGGGCTCTGTGAAGGCTAGTCAAGTTCTTCCACACCGATCTTGGGGCCAATAGCTCTCTCCTGGCATCCGCCAAACACGTCCATCAGACTGCCAGATGGTGAAGCATGATTGCCACTGCTCCAGAGTTCAATGGTGGCTGTGCCATTGTTACTCAGATGAAAGTGGGGCGTTGCTCAGATGATGGTGCCATGCTGAAATTCACTGAGCTCTTCAGTAAGGCCATTCTACCGCCAATGTTTGTCTATGTAGATTGCATGGCTGTGTGCTCAATTGTATACACCTGTCAGCAATGGGTGTGGCTGAAATAGCCAAATCCACTAATTTGAAGGGGTGTCCACATGCTTTTGTATATATAGTGTATATCCTACCTTTGGGAGAATACTACTCAGTTTACAGCAGCTGCAGTACCTATTGACTTGTTTGTTGACTTTTGACTAATCTCTCATGGACAGATGTACGTAACATAAATGGTATTGTAACATCTCTCAATAGACTGTGGGATGGAACAAATAATTCCGGTGTGAAGATTTTTCGTTACTGATTATATGGACAAAATCAGAATTTTGCAGGTGTACACATCTTTTGAATTTTGGAAGGTGTGGGAACATTTGGCCCATGCTTTGGTTGAGAGTTTCTGTTGTCGTTTCAGGTTTCTAGTTTTATTTCTCATCTCAAGAACCTAATTGAGTAGCTGGCAAGAGTAAAAAATTATGGTTGCCGAGATTTAACTATTGACTTGTTTCATACAGACGTACATTATAATGCATTCTACTTATTCCTGTGGTTTCAAGCCTCCCCCACCATTAAACTGCTGGTGGAGGACCCTATCGTGGTGAACCCCGGGCAGTCCGTGACCCTGGTGTGTGTGACCTCCGGTGGGGAGCCAACACCCACACTCACCTGGGTGCGCAACACGGATGAGCTGTCCAAGAAAAGCCGACTCAACGGGGGAACCCTCACGCTGCCCGCCATCTCCATGGAGGAAGCAGGAGTCTACAGTTGCGTGGCCAGCAACAACGTTGGCAACCCGGCTAAGAAGTCCACTGCCATCGTGGTCCGAGGTAAGGCCCTGGAGGTAATACATTGATCCCGGACAAGCCTCCATTTGTTACCTTTATCCCGGACACACTCTCAAAATATGACCAAAACAGTTAGGTAGCATAAGGACAAGCCTGCCTCTAGCTAGGAGAAAAGTAGCTAGGATTGTCTAGGGGCTAATACTTCACGTAATTCTTGCATTGAGGTCAGTGGAAGATTTGCACAAATATTTGAATTACATGCATCTCAAGTTAGGATACGGGCCTTAGTGAATTACCTGAGATGGTGTCCATTCTACACTCAGAAAAATGGGTTCCAAAAGGTTTCTTTGGCTGTCCCCATAGGAGAACCCTTTTGGGTTCCATGTAGAACCCTCTGTAGAAAGGTTCTACTTTGAATCCAAAGGGGTTGTACCTGGAACCAAAAGCATTCTACGTGCAACCAAAAAGGGATTTATTCAAAGAGTTCTCCAATGGGAACAGCCAAAGAACCCTTTATTAACATTCTAGATAGCATATTTTTTTCTAAGTGTGTACAAGGTCATATCAGATGTGGATGCTCAATTAAACCTTATAAAGAATATTTGGAAACTGGTCTATTCTGACCAAATGGCACCAATGCATGTTTGATTCCCCTCTAAAAGCCTTGCCACTGGGCTGTGTGTGTGTGTAGTCAGTGAATTACTATCAAGGCCGGAGATATGATATAGCAACCCTAGGGGGACAAATGGTAAGATCAAAGAAAACGAACGTATGCTTACTGTTTGATGCTCCCAGTAGTGCTCCCAGTAGCACCCTCTTTTATTGATTCCTATGCAATTATGTTTTTTTACCCCGGCTTCTGTGATATACTCTTGGATTTTTGTGATGCTACTTTACCTCCTGAAAAGGACTAGAAAGACGTAAGCCATTGTTTTCCACAAGTACATAGAGTCGCCAGCCAAATAGAAAAAGTAGCCAGTTAGAGCTTACTTCGGCAAAATAATTCTATTTTGGTGTCCTCTGGCAGTGGTGTAAAATACTTTAAAGTACTACTTAAGTAGTTTTTGGGGTTATGTGTACTTTACTATTGATATTTTTTGAAAAATTTACTTCACTAGATTCCTAAAGAAAATAATGTACTTTTACTCCATACATTTTCCCTTACACACAAAAGTACTTGTTACATTTTGAATGCTTAGCAGGACAGGAAAATGGTCGAATTCACACACTTATCAAAAGAACATTCCTGGTTATCGCTACTGCCTCTGTTCTGGTGGACTCACTAAACACAAATACTTTGTTTGCAAATTTTGTCTGAGTGTTAGTGTGCCCATGACTATCCGTATATTTAAAAAAATATTACAAATTGTGCCGTCTAATTTGCTTAATATAACGAATTTGAAATGAATTATACTTTTTACGTACTTTTGATACGTAAGTATATTTTAGCAATTAAATTTACTTTTGATACTTTTGATATATACTCGACAAAACCCTTAGGCCTACCAGTAGCATTTGCAAATTAGGCTACACTGACTGACGAGACGAGAGCCAATCACTTTAGCGTCACTGTCTGGGGAACCCCGACATCCTACACTCTTAGAAAAATGGTCCCAAAAGGGTTCTTCGGTTGTCCCCATAGGAAAAACATTTTTGGATCCAGGTAGAAGTACAGTAGAGGTAGGGTAGGGTAGGGTGGGCAATTCCAGTCCTCGAGGGCCTGATTGGTATCACAGTTTTGCCCCCAGCTCCAGCTAACACTCCTAACTTCAATAATCACCTAATCATGATCTTCAGTTTAGAATGCAATTTGATTAATCAGCTGTGTTTGCTAGGGATGGAGAAAAAGTGTGACACCAATCAGGCCCTCTAGCACTGAAGTTGCACACCCCTGCAGTAGATAATGTGAAGTGGAAAAAGTAGCCGGCTGAAAATGAGTCTGTAACTGGCTGATTAGTCGACGGCCGGCGCTAATTGGAAAACACTGCTTAAGCATTGCAACAGAGGAGGTCAAACTTACTACTTTTTAACCCACCCACCCCTTTCTCTTGCCTCAGACAAGCACCCACTCAGACTCGATCTAGGAGAAACTGCGAGTCAAATTCTAATTGGGTTGGTCTATTATGGCTGCTACAGCAATGGTTTACACCCGTATGTTTATATGGTCATTAGTACGATCAAACGTTCATTCCGCCTCTTGCGCCTTAATAATTCTTCCGTCACAAATTTCTGTAATCAAACGTTTCTAGCCAGCCAGCAAACAGAATTCCAGGTACCACCCCAAAACGTCATTTTCATTCCACTCATGAGGCTCAGAAACTGTAACTTGCCAGGGCAAATGCTGCTGCAGCTGTTGCATCTTATTTCACAGTCACCCCCTCTTCAAAGCGGATCATCTGTGCACAGACATCTGCTGGCACCTCGGGACGGGTATAAGCTGCAGGTTTTGAGAGGAGATCCATTTATGTCTGTGGAGTCTTGGGCCCTGACAGCACTCTAAGTCCGATAACAGAAAGCTCCACATTTGCATGGGGAAGGAGAATGTGTGTGTGTGTGTGTGTGTGTGTGTGTGTGTGTGTGTGTGTGTGTGTGTGTGTGTGTGTGTGTGTGTGTGTGTGTGTGTGTGTGTGTGTGTGTGTGTGTGTGTTTTTGGGAGGTGGAGAGCGCTGGTTAGTTAGCGGGATTCAGATGTTTTGCCAAGGCAAGAGATCAGTCTGTTGAGAGAAGGACTGGAGGCAGCTTAGACTAGGAGCTCAGCTAGATAGACCCTGGGTGGTAGAAGACCCAAAGGGAAAGGCAATACTGACTCCACACTCAGCATTTTTGGTCTACTATGGAGAAAAACCACATCCATACATTCCAATCTAGGATTTGTGACAGTCTTCTTCCAAAATATTGTTTTGGTTCTTTGTGGAAAGATTGTGACTCTTAGTCTGTAAAAACCTCAAAGGACATTGAATACTGTAGTGTAAATTTGTAGTAAGTGTTGAAATACTATAGAATCTGGATGCTTGTGCTCAATTTAGAATATAAAAAATACATCATACTGGTGAAGGTGTTCCAGTGTAACCCCATGATACGGTATCATAAAACAGAATTTTTCAGTCTTATTGTTGTTATTCACCAACCAAGGAGATTACAGATTGGCAGCCACTGTATTATTCTACAGTTTTGTAGAAGCTCGCAAAAAAAATGTGTTAGAGTGAACCGTTGTCTCTCTGGTCCTTCATCAAAGTTCTTGTACACAGGCTTCATGGATGATAAACATATAACAGACAACTCATCAGACAATAACCTTGATATGGTCTGTGCTGTGCAGCCGCTCTGAAGGGTCGTTCATTCGACTGCCTCTCTCAAATAATATATTCAGCCTCCGGTGACTTGGAGAGACATTTACAAGCTCTGCCATGCTGCCCCACAGCACAAATTCTAGATTCTCATTTGCAGGGTAGCAGCAGAGGGGGATTGCACTTACATTTAAGTAATTTAGGGTTTAGTGCCTTGCTCAAGACTACATCTACAATTTCTTCACCTAGTCTGCTCAGGAGTTGAACCTGCAACCTTTTGGTTACTGGCCCAATGCTCTTAACCGCTAGATTTCCTGCCGCCCATGTAATCTCATTGTGTTTCTTGTCACTTTACTCTGGGTCCACTTACTTTGGGGTTTAATTGTAATTTTTCACAGATGCATGCACTGTACAAAAGAGACTAACTCTTTGTGGACCTTTTCTGAGAGTGGGGGCTGGACGGTGGAAATCCAGCCTCCCTTAGAATCCTTCTTGGAGTAAACTGGCAGGTATACCCTCAGCAATGATGAGAACATCATTAATAAAATAAATGGCAGGCGTACTGTAGCTATTGTAATACAACACGAAACGCGTCAAATATCTTGAGAGGGGCCATTCAGTATTTCAGTGCTTTTGTAGGCGTTCGGCAGGAGGAAAATTACCTGACTCTGTGGATTATAACTTATTTAGCAGTCGAGGTGGCGGGCAGATAGGTAGAGCCCGGGCTGGGGGTGAGCTGGGCTTGCTGACCATGCAACTCACCCATTTTATTAATTTACACATATCTCTACTTGGTCTGTTTCTCCATGAGGCAAACAGAATAGGCAGTATATTTCGTTTTTTTTTTTTGGGGGGGGGGGACAGTCCAGTTATACTGCATAGATTCCATTATATAATGGGAGTCCTGGGCAGGTGGCAGCACTAGTGTTTGCCTCAGCAGAAAAAGACCTGATCAATGGCCTTCTCTGGCTGTCAGTCTGGCCTAATTGATGAGTGGGCCGATATCGAAGAAACTGTCCTCATTAAAAGCAGGTGGAGGATCGTGCAAATGCTCTCTGTGGTTATGGTATGTTTTTGGGGGGTTAATGTTACAAAGAAAAGTCAATGCTCTTTCTGAACTGTTTCTCTCACTCTCTCTGGGATCTACTGGAAGGTTTTAGGGTTTAGATGTTTGGGGCATTTCCTGACAAATTGGGTTGTATCAGTGACAATACAGATTGAATTTAGTTTGATTGGAAAATACCATGGCTGCATATCTGCACAATGCTCTATTGTTGTATGGCATCTTAGTAATCAGACCTAGAAAGAGTTGAATTAGTTTCCAGGAATTTCTATGATCTATTTGCTCGAATTGTGGGAAGATATCGGTAGGCCAATTCTTAATTAAAGGATACACAATTTCAACTGAGGTTCCATCTGTGAAGCCTGGACTCTAGTAAGGTCATATCCAAGGAAACAAACCATTTTCTTGTCACTGAAAGATTGAGGTCAGCGTTAGCGCATTAATGGCTTGATCTTAGACAACGTTTTTGGCAATTTGTTTTCTCGTTTTCATTGAAATAGCCCTTTTTAAATCGCTAGATAGAGTATGAAATCTATGACACTCAGATGAAAGCTACACCTCTACACTAAATGCATGTACCACCAAGGGAAATGACATGTCCCTTACTGTGTAGCATCAAACATAGTGCAGCATTAGACTTCTCTCTCAAAATCATTTTTTTAAGTTACTTTCTAGAGTTAGCTCAAGTGTCAGGATTAACATCCCTGTTGAGATGAACAAATTTAAATAAAATTAAACCCAGGACTTGACAGAACTCGGCTCTCTGCCTTGCAAGTTACTTTCCTAGACTATCTGTGTGAAGATTGGTCTAACCTCGTCTAAAACACTGTCTCGTAAGTAGTAATGTAAAAGCTCTGTTGATAATGGCTGTATGCATGCGAAGGATTCCCAATCACCACACCTCAAAGACTTTATGCGCTCACCGAAGGAGATTCCAGCCATTCCGGCTCAATTACTCTATCGATTAAGTTGCAAATTCGCCAACAAGTGGTGAACCAAGCTGACCCCTTGCATGCCGTGATCTGCCTGAGCTACCGCTGCATTTGTTACCAGGGGCAGAGCGAGGGTATTATTTATACAGCCTTCCCCTAATGTTGCCACTTGGCTGCCCTTCGAACCTCCTTCGCAATAGGAACTTGTTACATTTGCTGCCCTGTATGTAAATCAGCATGTTAATCAGATTTTCATCAAATTTGTTCCAAAATAATTGATTGGCTCGCAACGCATCCTATTACCATTAATGACTTGCAAGTGAGGGCTGTTGGTGAGAGTGGTGCTATAGCAGGGGACAGTTGGTCGATGGCTGGCCAAGGACCCTAGAGTGAAGATGGAGAACCAGTGGACACTGGCGGGAAGATGGGGCTATTCTGTAGAAGTTCTCAAGGGAGAGGAGAAAAGGATTGGAGAGGTAAGGGAATGACAGAGAGGAGGAAAGGGAAGGAGAGAAGATAAGGAGGAACATGAGGAGATGGTGGAGTAGGAGGGAGAGGAGAGGGATGGTGAGTAGAGGAGAGGGATGGTGAGTAGAGGAGAGAAGATGGGAAGGGGAGAGGAGGAGAGAGGGAAGTGGAGAGGAGAGCAGAGCAGAATAGAGCATGGGGAAAGGAGAGGATGGCAGGGGAGAAAGGGAAAGGGAAGGAGAAGAAGAGTAGAGGAGGGGAGAGGACAGCAGAGCAGAGAGCATCTGAAGCAGCGTGCCGATCTCTCTGAATGGTAATCACCAGTCCCACAGTGCTTTCTTTCCTGCCACAGAAACGCCTGCAGTCTACTCTGCGCTCAGCAGGTATGAGTAAAGGAGAGATGGATGGCAGGGTTACACAACTCATTCAGGGGGAGAGAGAATGCTTGTGACATAGGGACTGGCAGACAGCTTTTAAAAGGAGAATTCACAACATAGGTTGTGGATGTCTTTGTCTGCAATAAAAACCACTATCATATGAGTGATGATTGATTTGATTTTGCTCGCTAGGGTTGAATAGCGGAAACCGGTTACCGAGATTTATCTCCCAAAACCACTCCCTTTTCCAGGGATAAATAACTGCAAGAAACCGGTAAATTATAATAAATTATTTATATGAACAGCATGAAGTGAAATGGAACTGATAAATTATATGCAATGTCTAAATCTGGCTTCTCTACGGCCTTCTCTCTGCTCTCTGCATGATGAATCATCAACGCTAAGGGTGGGGACAGACAGCCCATCTCAGTATGGAGCACAGTTCACAATGCATGTAGAACTATCATCTCATCACTGTAACTTTTTCATGTGACAGGTAGGCCTACATTTACTCAAGCATTATAAAGGGCTGAATGTGCGTCTAAGTTACACATCTCCATTTGGCTTTCAGGGGTCACCTTATTTTTTAATTGTAAAGGTAAAAAAAAAAAACATTTTATTGCAGCTGCAGAGTTTTAAAACAGCCTATCACTCGAATATGGTTGCTTTAAATCAGTGCATGTGCGAGCACTCTCTCACATTATTTCTCTCCCTCCATCAATTCCATTCAAATTCTATCCACAATAGATCATCCTAATCAAGATGGATATATAGGCCTATATATAGATAGATTTCCTAGCCTACCTCTTTCAGGTCATACATTCTATGCAGTATTAGCCTTATATTTAGTTAATGTATGATGCATTGTGCATAATAAGCTTCTAACTTGTAGCCTCTGTCTCTTGTGCAATACTTACGCACCTGTGCTCCGCTGGCCTCGCTCCTTAAAAAATACTCCTTAGCTCTTGGAGTCCCATGCAGGAAAAGCTCGGCTTGCTTGCTGGACATACTTTTTTTTAGCATTTCTTACACCAATAGACTATTCAAAGAGGGACGCAATCTCTTGTTTGCTGAATGTTAAATACAGCAGCCTATAGAACTCACGGGTAGTTTGAAAGAAGAGTGAACACGCAATGGTGGTAGGCTAGCAGTTATTTATTCAGAGCCATAACTATTCTATCCAATTCTAGTTCTATATTTTTCATGCATGTCATTAGAATGATGAAGATAAGGATAACAAATCGTACATCGTACTACGTCAAGAAGCAGTGCGACTTGGCTGGGTTGTGTGTCGGAGGACGCACGGCTCTCGACCGTCGCCTCTCCCCAGAGTCCGTATGGGTGTTGCAGCGATGAGGCACGACTGTAACTACCAATTGGATACCATGAAATTGGGGAGAAAAAGGGGAAAAAGTTCAAAAAACAACAACAAAGAGGGCATATACTGTAGCTAGCTACATCTATGGACTTTTATGTTTTTCTGTCCTGCGTAATGTGTTGTAGCCTATACAGTGTATTCTGAAAGTATTCAGACCCCTTGACTTTTTCCACATTTTGTTCCATTACAGCCTTATTCTAGAATGGATTTTTTTAAATATCTCATCAATCTACACACAATACCCCATAATGACAAAGCGAAAACAGGTTTTTACCATTTTTTGCAAATGTATTAAAAATAAAAAACAGAAACCTTATTTTCATAAGTATCCGGACCCTTTGCTATGAGACTCAAAATTGAGCTCAGGTGCAACCTGTTTCCATTAATCATCCTTTATTTCCATTAATCATCCTTTAGATGTTTCTACAACTTGATTGGAGTTCACCTGTGGTAAATTCATTGATTGGACATGATTTGGAAAGGCACACACCTGTCTATATAAGATCCCACAGTTGACAGTGCATGTTAGAACATAAAACCAAGCCATGAGTTTGAAGGATTGTGTCGAGCCACAGATCTGGGGAAGGGTACCAAAACATTTCTGCAGCATTGAAAGTCCAAACGAACACAGTGGCCTCCATCGTTCTTAAATGGAAGATGTTTGGAACCACCAAGACTCTTCCTAGAGCTGGCCGCCCGGCCAAACTGAGCATCCGGGGGAGAAGGGCCTTGGTCAGGGAGGTGACCAAGAACCCGATGGTCACTCTGACAGAGCTCCAGAATTCCTCTGTTGGATGGGTGAACCTTCTAGAAGGACAACCATCTCTGCAGCACTCCACCAATTAGGCCTTTATGGTAGAGTGGCCAGACGGAAGCCGCTCCTCAGTAAGAGGCATCTATGCCCGCTTGGAGTTTGCCAAAAGGCACCTAAAGACAGTCAGACCATGAGAAACACGATTCTCTAGTTTGATGAAACCAAGAATGAACGCTTTGGCCTGAATGCCAAGCATCACATCTAGAGGAAACCTGGCACCATCCATACGAGGAAGCGTGGTGGTGGCAGCATCATGCTGTGGGGATGTTTTTCAGCAGCAGGGATTGGGAGACTAGTCAGGATTCAGGGAAAGGTGAATGGAGCAAAGTACAGAGAGATCCTGCTCCACAGCACTCAGGACCTCAGACTGGGGTGAAGGTTCACCTTCCAACAGGACAATGACCCTAAGCACACAGCCAAGACAACACAGGAGTGGCTTCAGGACAAATCTCTGAATGTCCTTGAGTGGCCCAGCCAGTGCCCAGACTTGAACCCGATCGAACATATCTGGAGAGACCTGAAAATAGCTGTGCAGCGACGCTCCCCCTCCAGCCTGACAGAGCTTGAAAGGATCTGCAGAGAAGACTGGGAGAAACTCCCCAAATACAGATGTGCCAAGCTTGTAGCATCATACCCAAGCAGACTTGAGGCTGTAATCGCTGCCAAAGGTGCTTCAACAAAGCACTGAGTAAAGAGTCTTAATAGTTATGTATACGTATGTGATATTATTATTTTATTTTTACGTATACATTTGCAAACATTTCTACAAAACTGTTTTTGCTTGTTTTTGTCATTATGGGGTATTGTGTGTAGATTGATGAGGGGGGAAATACAAGTTTCTGACAGTCAGAAAGTTGTAAAAACACTCCTGCACAAAATATTTGCAAGTACTGTATATCGGTCACCAGTGATTTCATCAGCTGATTTAGCGTGTTGTATCCTGCCTGCTGCTAGCAAGCTTCACTGACATAGTAAAATGACTTACGTGACATTCAAGCACAAGGTGGATGTCATTACTTACAAAATAAATATTGTTGAATGAAGCTGGCTGATTCACTTCATGACTCCATCTTTAGTCACTTACTACTAATGTAGCCCTGCTGTGTGAGTGAGTGACTTCACATTCATCATTCTAGCTTGATCCCGTGGTGCAGTGGTTTTCTCAAAGTCAGTGTCTTGGAGGCATTTTATTTTCATCTTGATTAATAGGGACAATATGACGCTTCACACACACTTGCCTGGGCTATTTTCTTAGGTGCTGGCCACTATACAACTCTGGAGAGATGGCATATGGACTTAGAACAAGCGTATAACTAAAATGTACAAGTACATTCACTGTTTGATTGTGAAAAGTCATGTTTAAAGTAACATATGTTGTTTTTGGGAGTGTGGGAACAGCTATTTTTTTATTGGAAGATTTTCATCCCCCTTTGTATGGATCCTCTGAGTTGACATTTTACTTCAATTGTGGCTTTAACCTTTGAAGCTGCCTGCTCAAACATTTGAATTCATCTGAAGGCACAAATATTTTCCTGTTGTTTCAAAGTGTTATATACCAAATATATAGTAAATGGAAAAGGGCCTGAGAGACTACTGGTTGATCACTTATTTACGTCATTATAAATTGGTACATTGGAAATATTTTTGCTAATATTTTGAATACTTTTAGTGTCCTGCAAATATGCATATGAACTCTTAGGTAAATGGGAAAGTGATGTTTATCGAAAACACTGTGGTAAAAAAATGTATGAGCCTCTTGTCGTGAAACATGTACCACTGTCTTTGAGGAAAAGTGTGTGACAGTTACAATGAAGTCGGAAAACAAACAACCTCAAGTAATTTGTTCATTCACTAAAATGCAACCTCTCTCAGAGAATGTGAGACTTTGGCTCTTATTTTTGCGCTCTTATTAGCCGTTCCTAATAAGTTTGTCCTGACCACATAACCTGACCAGGAAAGTCTCTCGGACCTACAATATTTACAGTGGGAAGAAAAAGTTTGTGAACCCTTTAGAAATACCTGGATTTCTGCATAAATTGGTCATAAAATATTATAATATAATATATTATAATTATAATATTATAATATATCTGATCTTCATCTAAGTCACAACAATAGAGCAACACAATCTACTTAAACTAATAACACACAAACAATTATAATTGTTTTGTCTTTATTTAACACAGCATGTAAACATTCACAGTGCAGGTTGGAAAAAGTATGTGAAACCTTGTATGTAATTACAGGTTGACCCTCCTTTGGCAGCAATAACCTCAACCAAATGTTTTCTGTAGTTGTGGATCAGACCTGCACAATGGTCAGGAGGCATTTTGGACCATTCTTCTTTACAAAACTGTTTCAGTTCCACAATATTCTTGTGGACTGACTGGGCCACTACAACTTTAGTTTCATCTGTCCACAGAATAATTGCTAGTATCGCTGTGGGACATCAAGGTGCTCTTTTGGGAACTTCAGACATGCAGCAATGTTTTTTTTGATAGCAGTGGCTTCTTCCATGGTGTCCTCCCATGAACACCATTCGTGTTTAGTGTTTTACATATTGTAGACTCGTCAACAGAGATTTTAGCATCTTCCAGAGATTTCGGTAAGTCTTTAGCTGACACTAGGATTCTGCGCTGTGCTCTTGCAGTCATCTTTGCAGGACGGCCACTCCAAGGGAGAGTAGCAACAGTGCTGAAATTTCTCCATTTTTATAGACAATTTGTCTTACCGTGGACTGACTTTTAGAGATACTTTTGTAACCCTTTCCAGCTTTATGCAAGGCGACAATTCTTTAATCTTAGGTCTTCTGAGATCTCTGTTTTTCGAGGCATGTTTCACATCAGGCAATACTTCCTGTGAATAGCAAACTCTATTTTTGTAACCAAAATCTCCAATCTCGTCTCATTGAGTCAACTCCAAGTTAGTTGACTCCTGACACCAATTAGCTTTTGAAGAAGTCATTAGCCTAGGGGTTCACATACTTTTTCCAACCTACTCTGTGAATGTTTAAATTATGTATTCAATATAGAAAATACAATCATTTGTGTTATTCGTTTAAGCACACTGATGTGATAAAATGTGATCTGATCACATTATATGTAAAATGTATGCATAAATCCAGGAAATTCCAAAGGATTCACATACATTTTCTTGCCACTGTATAGTATACAATGACTTATACCCAGTGTTTTTTTCTTGGTCTCTAAAAGGAGACGTGACTTTGGATTCCAGTTCTGACACCAATATTATGCTAGCTAGCTTTGGTGAGCTAGCTTTCGTTCAGCCATCTTTATTCAAAACTGTAACCTTTTGTGCCCCCCAGGTGGCAGCCATAATTATAAATACAATCAGTACAGTAAGGTTGGTTATTTATAGGAAAAACACGGAACCCAAATTTTTAGCATTAGTGCTGATGTAGCCTATTACTCTTTCTCTCCATAGGGCTAAAGAAGGGGCGCTTCTGGATCACGCCTGACCCGTACCACAACGACGACAACATCCAAATCGGCCGTGAGGTCAAGATCTCCTGTCAGGTAGAGGCAACACCCCCTGAGGAGCTTCTGTTCAGTTGGCTGAAGAATGGCCGGCCGCTGCGCAGCTCCGAGCGCATGGTCATCACCCACACCGACCCCGACATCCAGCCCGGCACTACCAACCTGGACATCATTGACCTCAAGTTCACAGACTTTGGCACGTACACCTGCGTGGCGGCGCTGAAGAACGGCGGCATCCCCGAAGTCAGCATCGACGTCAATATCTCTTCGACTACAGGTGAGCAATGGACTGTACTGTACTGTTGTGCTTCTAGTCGTTTAATAGGTTTGTGGCACAGTTGACTAAAGTAGCATATTGTAGGGCTCATCATTACAGGACGATATAGGTTACAGCAGGGCTCTCTAACCCTGTTCCTGGAGAGCAACAGTTCTGTAGGTTTTCGCTCTAACCCCAGTTGTATTTAACCTGATTCAGCTTATCTACCCGCTAATTATTACAATCATGTGTTCTAGATTAGAGTTGGAGCAAGAATTTACAGGACAGTAGCTCTCCAGGAACTAGTTTGGAGAGCCCAGTGTTACAGGGATATGGAAAGTCATCAAGCTCTTTGTGTTTATGAAGGATGAGATGATGGGACAGCCCCTCCACACCCCTACCTACCCCTCTTAGTAGGCAATACACAAAGTATATACTACAGTATGTGTGCTTTGATAGGACACGCCATGACTGAATGATGGCCAGACGTGGCAAAAACACAGACTTCCATTCATATACAGTCCATAATCCTTATGTGTTGGGTTTTAAAGCATTTTCGGGCCAGATTGTTGGGATCTGTCCATTCAATCAGGCATAAATCTGTCGCTAATATGCGCATTCCTACTTCCAAACCTAATGATTATTTACAGCCTGCTAGTGTAGGGTCACCTGTGTTATTTTCTCCTAATTAGCTACTCCCTCTGTAATTTTCCTTTAGTTTGTTGGCGTATGAACTGATGCAAAAGATCTTTAGATGTTTTTTCTTAAAAACAATTGGTAATGCCGGAGCGGAAACATCAAATGTTTGATGATAAGCCCGGACATTATTATTCCTGTTGTGGGCGGGAGGATTGATAAATTGACAATGAAACGGAAGGAAAACTTAAAAACATCAAGGAGTTGACCATTAGGATCATTGAAGTCCATTAAAACTACTTTTGTGAGTAGCTACAACTCATAATCCCAGAAATAGATGAGCCTATTTGTGCGGGAGCCTTTGTAGGACATGCTAATGTGCATCAACCTGAAATACACACACACACACACACACACACACACACACACACACACACACACACACACACACACACACACACACACACACACACACACACACACACACACACACACACACACACACACACGATTCCCTCTCTGGCACAGGTCTCCTGCAACTACTTACGTAAGTCTCAGGTGGTGTGTGTTCTTCCCTTCCCTCTCATCTAGCTGTCTTGATCGGTTCGTCAGATTCACATTTTTAAGACCTGCATTTGCCTTTGTTGTCACCTCCAGTATATTAACCAATGGAGCAGAGAAGAATCCTCCAACATGCATTACTAAAATCCATTTGGGCTAAGCAAATTAAACCCTATCCAGAATTGGCCTGGGTTGGGATGATAGTGTTTGCCTTTGGCAGAGAACCCCCGTAGGAGAGCAGAGCTGAAAGTTCAGGGGGAGATGGCTACCCCTCAAACGCACCAAATAAATGAGACCTGTCTGTTCATTCGTTGCCTCTCTGTTCTGTGTTCCCTTCCCTTACTCTATTACATATTTGGCGCTATTTTGTATTCATAGCTTTTTATTTCAGTGTAGCAGTGGCGGATTGGGATTGCAGTAGCAGGGGATGAAGGATGAATTGAAACAAGGATACCACAGTCATAGCACTGTTGGAGAGAGAGGGGGGGGTGATGGGGTTGTCCAGAGGGTTGGTTGGTCAGAATGCACAGGGCACAAATCTAAAGGCTTCCTAAGTCCCACTGAGTGATTTGTGATATACTGTCTACCAACCCCTAATCCTGACTGAAGAACTATAGGGTGTTCTTGCCCACCTGATTCAGCTTTTAAAGGTCTAGGTGAATTGTTGATTAGTTGAATCAAGTGTTAGTGCTGGGTTGGGATAAAACTTGGCTCTACCCCAGTAACTTTGTGTAAAGTAACATTGCGTAAACGTAACTTAAAATAGCATCACATAAAGGAACATTATGCAAAGTGACAATATGTAAAGTGACATCACATAAGGTAACATCATGGAAAGCAATGTAATGCAAAGAAACATCACAAAGTAGCACCACGTAAAGTTAAGTGACGTTAAGTTTCTTTCTCCATCTCTCCCAGTCCCCCCGGAGCTGACGGTGCCGCGAGGCAAGTCCCCCATGGTGGTCCAGGAGGGTGACACAGTGGACCTGCAGTGCCTGGTGTCAGGGAAGCCCAAGCCCATCATCCTCTGGTCGAGGGCCGACAAGGAGGTGCCTATGCCCGATGGCAGCCTTCAGACAGAAAGCTACGATGGTGTGCTGCGCATTGTCAATGTCTCCCGCGAGATGACTGGAACCTACCGTTGCGCCACCAGCCAGTACAACGGCTTCAACGTGAAGCCCCGGGAAGCGCTGGTGGAGCTCACCGTGCAATGTGAGTATTCTGGATATACTGTATTTTTACAGTACACTTCTGATAAATGCAATGGGTTTGAACCATGGTAGGTTACGTTGGTTCCATGAGCTGGATAGGTCTCCGTAAGGAGGAGGTTAGGAGAGGTGGATGAACCGTGCAAAATTCAAAATTATATATTTGAATTGTGACTTGCAATCTGATTGGCAATTATCAGGAGTCGACTGTACACTGCAATGCACATACGTTTTAAGGGGTTGAAGTTAGATGTGTGGGAATTTCTTATGTTGCTATCTGTATTATATTTTGTTTGATACATCATACCTCATCAATTCAATACATCATTAATTTCAATTAGTAACAGCACATAATCTTGGTGCGTTACGCATTTCGCAAATCATCTCGCCTCAGCTGATTATTAAAACGCCTGGATTCAATTTCCCCAGGTTGAAAGGTTAATGTAACATAATCAGTTCCTGATGTGCGTTCCACATTCAAAGGAAACATTTCAACATGACTTTAACTCAGTCACACCGAAAAAGTGACAAGAAAGTGTCATATCTCAGTGTTAATGACCATTAGCGGCCTACACTTAAGAGAAACGAGAGGCATTTTATAATTGCATAATCCATAACTTTTATTGACCTTGTACATACATGCGTAGGAGGAAATTATCTGGTGATATTATGGAGGAAGACACTATTAGAGGTCATAAAGCTTTGGTGGATGCATACCAAATGGAACCCAATTCCCAATGTAGTGCACTACTCTGGTCAAAAGTAGTGCACTACATAGGGTGAGAAACATCCAGTCTAATTTATAACGTCTGTGTTACTCTTAATATCGGAGCGGAGGGAAGATGGCTTCTAGAAATGCAGAGCTGCTCATCGCCCGGATCACCGCTTCTAATTTACTAGTGTCAGGCCTCTGAAAAATCTGTGATCTGTGACCTTATATCCCTCCCACCACCACGCAAAATTACATGGACCGTGAGGTGGGTGAGGAACGATGAGCCGTAGGAAGTGTGTGTGTGTGTGTGTGTGTGTGTGTGTGTGTGTGTGTGTGTGTGTGTGTGTGTGTGTGTGTGTGTGTGTGTGTGTGTGTGTGTGTGTGTGTGTGTGCATGTGCGTGCTTTCGTGGATTCATGAAGGTCTGTGTGTGTTCTGAGCGTGCGTGTGTGCATTAATGGATTAATGCGGTGTGTGTGTGTGTGTGTGTGTGTGTGTGTGTGTGTGTGTGTGTGTGTGTGTGTGTGTGTGTGTCACTAGGCCACACACACTATTCCACAGAAGCTCTCACTGATTCACTGGAGTGAGTTCTCCCAGGCAGCCTGGCCTCAGAGTTGTCCTTAGTGTGGCCCCAGGAGAACCGTTTGTGGACTGTGCAGAAACAGGCAAGAAGGAGGCTAGGGAAAAGGGGGGCTGAAGAGGAAGGAGGGCTGTGCCCAAAGAACCGGGCATAGTGGGACCTAGCCAGGTACAATCAGAACTACAACAATAAGGCTCTGGTCAAAAGTGTGAATATAGGGAATAGCGTGCTATTTGGAACACAGCCTAGCTGCAGCATTGGGATGCAGATGTCACTCTCTCTCTCTTCCCGTTCCTGCTCTCTCTGGATGAGTGCACTAAACAGTGTATTGACACAGATAAGGAGGTGTAGGACATGACAGTTGCCTGTTACTGTACGCAGTGCTATGCACACCTAGGAATTGCAGGAGCGCTGCTATAAAACAGGATTGGCAAACAACAGTAACAACCGGGGCCATGGGATTGAAGGTGGGATTTTCTTTGGCTCATGGTGTCGGTGTAAATATGACAGCGTAAATGCTGGTTATATGCTTGATTAAAATTAAAATGGGCAATCTGCAATTGCTACACACATTTTGACTTTTAAATCCATTTTATATATGTATATTTAAGTGGGAAGTTTACATACACTTAGGTTGGAGTCATTAAAAATAGTTTTTCAACCACTCTACAAATTTCTTGTTAACAAACTATAGTTTTGGCAAGTCGGTTAGGACATCCACTTGTGCATGACACAAGTCATTTTTCCAACAACTGTTTACAGACTGATTATTTCACTCATAATTCACTGTATCACAATTCCAGGGGGTCAGAAGTTTACATACACTGAGTTGACTGTGCCTTTAAACAGCTTTAGAAGCTTCTGATAGGCTCATTTTTTTATTGTTTTATTTGACTTTTATTTAACTAGGCGAGTCAGTTAAGAACACATTTTCAATGACGGTCTAGGAACAGTGGGTTAACTGCCTTGATCAGGGGCAGAACGGCAGATGTTTACCTTGTCAGCTCGGGGATTCAACCTTGCAACCTTTCGGTTACTAGTCCAATGCTCTGACCACTAAGCTACCTGCTGCCCCAAATGACATAATTTGAGTCAATTAGAGGTGGACATGTGGATGTATCTCAAGGCCTACCTTCAAACTCAGTGCCTCTTTGCTTGACATCTTGGGAAAATCAAAAGAAATCAGCCAAGTCATCAGAAAAATAATTGTAGACCTCCACAAGTCTGGGTCATCCTTGGGAGCAATTTCCAAATGTCTGAAGGTACCAATAGTATGCAATAGTATGCAAGATTAAGCACCATGGGATCATTCCGCTCAGGAAGGAGACGCGTTCTGTGAATGTAGATTGGTGTGAAAAGTGCAAATCAATCCCAGAACAACAGCAAAGGACCTTGTGAAGATGCTGGAGGAAACCGGTACAAAAGTATCTATATCCACAGTAAAACGAGTCCTATGTCGACATAACCTGAAAGGGCGCTCAGAAAGGAAGAAGTCACTACTCCAAAACCGCCATAAAAAAGATAGACTATGGTTTGCAACTGCACATGGGGACAAAGATTGTGCTTTTTGGAGAAATGTCCTATGGTCTGATGAAACAATAATTAAACTTTTTGGCCATAATGACCATCGTTATGTTTGGAGGAAAGAGGGGGAGGCTTGCAAGCCAAAGAACAGCATCCCAACCATGAAGCACGGGGGTGGCAGCATCATGTTGTGGGGGTGCTTTGCTGCAGGAGGGACTGGTGCACTTCACAAAATAAATGGCATCATGAGGACGGAAAATTATATGGCTATTGTGGCAGACCAGGGGGTTGAGTCAAAACGTTTACACAGATCAGACACGGACAGAGTAGGATTAGCTCAGCTTCAAAGGAGTTTATTAAAATAATAGTCCAAAAGAAAAGAATTAGGTCTCCCCCAAGAGACCCTCTCTGGGATACCATCTTCTGGTTTCCGGGTCTTGCTGTATCCTATGGGGATCAAAAACTGATCTCCCTCCTGTTACCTCTGGTACCATCCCCAACTATATGGGAGTCCTTTCCTCCCCCAATCTCTCCCTTGTGTGCTGCCCTTCTGGCAGCTTTATGGTACAGCTGGTGAGCAATCAGCCCTTGATTACTCACCAATCCCTAATCAGCCCCAATTAGTCCTGGCTGGAGAGCCCGTCAAGACCTGGCACTTCCAGCAGATGGAGCCATCGCCTCGTGATGTATACTCCATCTGTCACCAGGCCTCGTCGAGTCTCCCCCTGGGCCTGACCTATTGTACCCCCCTTAGCTCTGTCGGGGAGGGGACTATCATCAGTGCGACGTATGTCTCCCTTCTCGATAGGGCATCCGTGTTTCCATGCTTCGCCCCTGACCTGTGCACAACAGAAAACGTCAAGTGTTGAAGGGACCACCTGGTGACCCGATCGTTTGTATCTCTTTTCCTGGCCATCCAGACCGTGACCATGGTGAAAGTGGGTACCTTATCGGTAATACTTGAGTATCTAACGCCCATTCCCACTAGACACTCTTTCTCAACAATAGAGTATTTTTTCTCTCTGGGTATCAGCTTTCGGCTGATGTACATGATGGGGTGCTCCTCCCCATTGTGTATCTGGTACAGAACGGCCCCTAGTCCCGTGTCACATGCATCCGTCTGAACCAACATCAGCACCTGGAAATCGGGCATTACGAGAATCGGATGGGAGCATAGCACTTCCTTCAGGCAGATGAACGCCGCTTCTGTCTCGTCCGTCCATTTCACTGTTTTCGGGTGGCGGCCCTGGTTAGATCGGTAAGGGGGTAAGCTATAGCCGCAAAGTTGGGGATAAACCGGCTATAGTATCCTGCCAGTCCCAGGAAGGACTTGACCTGGGTCTTGGTGCATGGAACAGGCCAGTCACGTACCACGTGAACCTTCCTCTCCTGGGGCTTTCAAATACCCAGGTACTCCACCACCTCAAACCCTAGTTTGTATTTCTTGGGGTTTGCGGTCAACCCGGGCTTGTCTGAGCGCGTCCAGCACTGCCTGGAGGCCTGTCAGGTGCTTTTCCCAACATTGGCTGTGCATGATGATGTGGTCGAAGTACTTCAGTCGCTGGAATGTGGCGTGGCTCCATGCAGACTGAACGGGAGCACTCGGTACTGATACAATCCGTCTGATGTCAAAAACACTGTCTTCCTGATGTCAAAACACTGTCTTCTCCCGGGAGGAGGCTTCCAACGGTACCTGCCAATATCCTCTGGTCAGGTCAACGGTGCTGATGTACCGGGTCTTTCCCAATCGGTCGATGAGCTCGTCCACCCTCGGCATGGGGTAGGCTTCAAACAAGCTAATGTCGTTCACACCCTGGAAATCATTACAGAAGTGCAGGCTACCGTCCAATTTGGGCACCAACACGATGGGGGTGCACCATGCACTGTGAGACTCTTCAATGACCCCCATCCTCAGCATAGCCTCCACTTCCTGTTTCACGGCTTTCCTTCGGGCCTCCGGAATCTGATATGGCCTCTTTCGTACCGTTTCCCCGAGCAGGGTATGGGTGTGGTGTTCAATGTGTGTTGTGTGCTTCTTGGAGTACACCGCCGTGTTCCGATCGACGAGCTCCCTGAGCTCTTGCTTCTGGGCCGGGTCGAGGTCCTCATTGCTCGGGACCACCACTTGTACCATTGGTGTCCTTGGTCCCGACCACAACACACCAAGGCTGTCCTCTCGTTCCATTTCTTCAACAGGTTTACGTGGTAAATCTGTTGGGGTTTCCGTCTCCCGGGCTGCGGTACGCGGTAATTGACAGGTCCCAGCTTCTCAATCACCTCGTAGGGCCCGTTCCATGTTGCCAGGAGCTTACTTTTGACCCTGGGGATTAAGAACAACACCCTATCTCCCACCTGGAATTCTCGGGGCTGGGCTCCCCGATTGTAGACCTGGGCTTGGGTGCGTTGGGCCTTCTCCATATGTTCCTCACGACTGGCAATATGGCTGTCATCCGCTCCCTCATCGTCTCCACATGCTCTACCACGCTGCGTAAGGGGGTCAGTTGGGCTTCCCACACCTCCTTGGCGAGGTCCAGTAGGCCGCGTGGCATCCTTCCGTAGAGGAGTTCGAAAGGGGAAAACCCAGTGGAGGACTGGGGTACTTCTCAGATTGAGAACATTAGGTGGGGTAGCTGGTCCCAGTTCTTCCCGTCCTTCCGCAGCATTTGTTTGAGCATTTTATTTATTTATTTTAGTCCTGGCCGGAGAGTCTGTCGAGACCTGGCACGTCCAGCAGATGGAGCCATCGCCTCGTGATGTATACTCCGTCTGTCACCAATCCTCGACAAGTCTCCCCCTGGTGGCTGACCTGCTACACACCTCAATATATTGATGCAACATCTCAAGACATCAGTCAGGAAGTTAAAGCTTGGTTGCAAATGGGTCAGAAGTTTACATACACTCATTTAGTATTTGGTAGTGTTGCCTTTAAATGGTTTAACTCTAACGTTTTGGGTAGCCTTCCACAAGTTTCCCACAATAAGTTGGGTGAATTTTGGCCCATTCCTCTTGACAGAGCTGGTGTAACTAAGTCAGGTTTGTAGGCCTCCTTGCTTGCACGCACTTTTTCAGTTCTGCCCACAAATGTTCTATAGAATTGAGGTCAGGGCTTTTTGATGGCCACTCCAATACCTTGAATTTGTTGTTCTTAGGCCATTTTGCCACAACTTTGGAAGTATGCTTGGGGTCATTGTCCATTTAGAAGAGCCATTTGCGACCAAGCTCTAATTTGCCTTGAGATGTTTTTTTATATATATAATTTATTTATTACAAAAAAAACACAAGGAAGGGGCAACATTAAAGTATTAGAACATGGAGGACAAACAATACAGCATCAAGACACTATCAAACATGTATCAGTCTTTCTGCAACAGAGCCATCCTTATGTGTGAGGGTGCGTGTGCATGATAGTGATATAAAATATGTCATAGTTTCCTTTTTCATGATCACAATCTTGTGAAGCCCGAACCCTGCAAGACCCTCCCAAGCACACAGTTCCCCAATAGCTGTCCCTCAACCATTCAAGATATTAATTCCATTCCCCACCCCCATGAACCCCCCAATGCACCAACAACCAAGATAATGAACTAAAGAGAAAAAAGGAAAAGACAGGAGAAAACAGCAAACAACAATGCAAAAAAAATTACAAAAAATAATATGTTTAAAACAAAGGACATCAAGGACAACTGAAATCATAATAGCAATGCATACATTATATGTTTGTGTGCATGTCTGGCACCATTATGTATGTGTGTGTTCTTGTATGTGTTTATTTGAATGAGAGTGTGTGTATATGCATGTGTACAAACACCTGCACGGCATCAGCCTCAGGCAAACCGGCATTAGTTGTAAAACACTGCCACTTAGAGTCATTCAAACGTACTTTATTATGTTTTATTTTGACTTTTTTTCCCCTTTATCTTTTGACCATCATTCTCTCTCACACAGCAACTCCACTCCCACTTGTCTCCAATTCCACATACCAACCCTCAGCTTCCCTCAGCCCATCCCATCTATCTCTGCTGGCCACCCACTTCGTGTTTCTACGCAACACATATCTTTCAACTCTGCTATGATGTTTAACGTGCAATTTCAATCTATCTAATCAAATAGATTTTCAAACATCTTTCCCATTAATACAGGTATTTTATCAACCAGCACATTTGACTTCAGCCATAATATTTGTTGTAACATTTGTTCTATCTTTTCAGGGGGATGAAATTGAAATTGTAGCCAGCTCTGCAATGCTTGTTTGAAAAAGGCAGATACTTTGAAAAAAGGATCATTTTCAATTAATAAAAATGAGACATGGCAATCTGCACAAAGGCAAAAGGGCCATTTTTAAACAATGGATGAGCTTTTCTTATTAATCCACTTGAGAACCATTTACGGTTCAAATTAAACTTTTGATTGAGTGAAGCTTTTAGAGAGAGGTTTAGTGCTTTTATATTTAATAATCTCAACCCACCCAATTCATATTCATTATATAGCTCATTTTATTTTGTCTGGTTTAGTGTCCCAGATAAAGCAAAATATTTTTTGATCATATGATTTGAAAAACGAATCATCAGGAGTAGTCAGTGCCATAAGTAAGTGAGTAAACTGAGATATGACTAAGGACTTAATCAGGGTAATTTTTCCATAAATAGACAGGTATTTACCTTTCCAAGGTTGCGGGATCTTGTCTATTTTTACAAGTTTTCTATTGAAATTCATTATGGAAAGCTTATCTTTTGTGATTTGAATACCGAGTATGTCTACTTCACCATCAGCCCATTTTATAGGCAAACTGCAGGGTAATGTAAAAGTTGTATTTTTTAAGGATCCAATAGGTGATATTGTACACTTATCAAAATTAGGTTTTAGTCCAGAGAGTACAGAAACGTTATCTAGATCTTTAATGAGACATTGCGGGGATCTAGCTTGCGGACTTAACATAAAACTTGAGTCATCGGCATACATGGACACCTTTGTTTTTAAGCTTTGGATTTATAATCCTCTAATGTTGTTATTGGATCTGATTTTAAGCATTTCGATGGCCATAACAAGTAGATATGGTGACAGTGAACACCCTTGTTTAACTCCTCTTGACAATTCAAAACTCTCTGAGAAGTAGCCGTTATTTACTATTTTACACCTGGGGTTGCTATACATTATTTTTTACCCATATTATAAGAGAATTACCGAAATTGAAAAAATCCAGCCATTTATAAATAAAATCCAGTCTTACTTTTTCAAATGCCTTTTCAAAATCCGCTATGAATACCTTTCCTGGCTTCTTATATGTTTCATGAGGTTCTATTATTTCTAGTAATTGTCGTATATTATCTCCAATGTATCGTCCATGTACAAAACCTGTCTGATCAGGATGAACAATACCTGGTAAAACCTTTTTAGTTCTGAGTGCTATGCATTTTGCTAGTAGTTTTGCATCACAATATTGAAGTTTCAGGGGCCTCCAGTTTGTTTAGATAGACCGGGTCTTTATATTTGCCATCTGGGTCTTGTTTTAATAATAGAGAAATCATACCTTCCTGCTGAGTACTTGGCAGACTACCATTTCTACAGGAGTATTTAAAACAATCTAACAATGGAGCTTTTAGTATATCAAAAAATACCTTATATACCTCTACCGGTATGCCATCAAGCCCTGGGGTTTTTCCAGACTGAAATGATTTAATAACCTCAAAGTTATTCCTCTGTAATTTGGCCTTCGCACTGATCTTTTGTTAATTTAAATTTTTTTATAATATTTGGAAAGAATTCCTTACCCGTAATCTTCATTCAGTGGGAGAGGATGAGATGGAAAAGAGAACATCTGCCTAAAATAATTAGCTTCCTCTTTTTAAAATATCATTTGGAAAACCATATATGACTCCGTCTTCGGTAACGAGATTCTGCAAATTAATTTTGTTTGCGTTCCTGTATTGGAGATTCAGAAAGACTTGTGCATTTTTCTCCATATTCCATCCAGTTTGCTTTATTTTTGTAATAGATAACATTAGATCGTTCTTGAGTAAGTTCTTCAAGTTCTTTTTGTTTTTCCTCTAACTTATTTTGTATCTCTGTGGTATCGTTTTTATTGCTATCTTGTTTCTGTCTTGTTTCTTTAGCCAGAAACTGCTTTTTTTAAATTATTGATGAATATTTACATTTACATTTACATTTAAGTCATTTGGCAGACGCTCTTATCCAGAGCGACTTACAAATTGGTGAATTCACCTTATGACATCCAGTGGAACAGCCACTTTACAATGGTGCATCTAAATCATTTAAGGGGGGGGGGGGGGTGAGAAAGATTACTTTATCCTATCCTAGGTATTCCTTAAAGAGGTGTAGTTTCAGGTGTCTCCGGAAGGTGGTGATTGACTCCGCTGTCCTGGCGTCGTGAGGGAGTTTGTTCCACCATTGGAGGTCCAGAGCAGCGAACAGTTTTGACTGGGCTGAGCGGGAACTGTACTTCCTCAGTGGTAGGGAGGCGAGCAGGCCAGAGGTGGATGAACGCAGTGCCCTTGTTTGGGTGTAGGGCCTGATCAGAGCCTGGAGGTACTGCGGTGCCGTTCCCCTCACAGCTCCGTAGGCAAGCACCATGGTCTTGTAGCGGATGCGAGCTTCAACTGGAAGCCAGTGGAGAGAGCGGAGGAGCGGGGTTGAGAGAACTTGGGAAGGTTGAACACCAGACGGGCTGCGGCGTTCTGGATGAGTTGTAGGGGTTTAATGGCACAGGCAGGGAGCCCAGCCAACAGCGAGTTGCAGTAATCCAGACGGGAGATGACAAGTGCCTGGATTAGGACCTGCGCCGCTTCCTGTGTGAGGCAGGGTCGTACTCTGTGGATGTTGTAGAGCATGAACCTACAGGAACGGGCCACCGCCTTGATGTTAGTTGAGAACGACAGGGTGTTGTCCAGGATCACGCCAAGGTTCTTAGCGCTCTGGGAGGAGGACACAATGGAGTTGTCAACCGTGATGGCGAGATCATGGAACGGGCAGTCCTTCCCCGGGAGGAAGAGCAGCTCCGTCTTGCCGAGGTTCAGCTTGAGGTGGTGATCCGTCATCCACACTGATATGTCTGCCAGACATGCAGAGATGCGATTCGCCACCTGGTCATCAGAAGGGGGAAAGGAGAAGATTAATTGTGTGTCGTCTGCATAGCAATGATAGGAGAGACCATGTGAGGTTATGACAGAGCCAAGTGACTTGGTGTATAGCGAGAATAGGAGAGGGCCTAGAACAGAGCCCTGGGGGACACCAGTGGTGAGAGCGCGTGGTGAGGAGACAGATTCTCGCCACGCCACCTGGTAGGAGCGACCTGTCAGGTAGGACGCAATCCAAGCGTGGGCCGCGCCGGAGATGCCAACTCGGAGAGGGTGGAGAGGAGGATCTGATGGTTCACAGTATCGAAGGCAGCCGATAGGTCTAGAAGGATGAGAGCAGAGGAGAGAGAGTTAGCTTTAGCAGTCCTCCGTGATACAGAGAAGAGCAGTCTCAGTTGAATGACTAGTCTTGAAACCTGACTGATTTGGATCAAGAAGGTCATTCTGAGAGAGATAGCGGGAGAGCTGGCCAAGGACGGCACGTTCAAGAGTTTTGGAGAGAAAAGAAAGAAGGGATACTGGTCTGTAGTTGTTGACATCGGAGGGATCGAAGGTTTTTTCAGAAGGGGTGCAACTCTCGCTCTCTTGAAGACGGAAGGGACGTAAGCGGTCAGGGATGAGTTGATGAGCGAGGTGAGGTAAGGGAGAAGGTCTCCGGAAATGGTCTGGAGAAGAGAGGAGGGGATAGGGTCAAGCGGGCAGGTTGTTGGGCGGCCGGCCGTCACAAGAAGCGAGATTTCATCTGGAGAGAGAGGGGAGAAAGAGGTCAGAGCACAGGGTAGGGCAGTGTGAGCAGAACCAGCGGTGTCGTTTGACTTAGCAAACGAGGATCGGATGTCGTCGACCTTCTTTTCAAAATGGTTGAAAGTCATCTGCAGAGAGGGAGGAGGGGGAGGGGGAGGAGGATTCAGGAGGGAGGAGAAGGTGGCAAAGAGCTTCCTAGGGTTAGAGGCAGATGCTTGAATTTAGAGTGGTAGAAAGTGGCTTTAGCAGCAGAGACAGAGGAGGAAAATGTAGAGAGGAGGGAGTGAAAGGATGCCAGGTCCGCAGGGAGGCGAGTTTTCCTCCATTTCCGCTCGGCTGCCCGGAGCCCTGTTTCAATATTGAATTGAATGACCTCTGAAGGTACATTTAAAGGTATCTCAAACAATAAGGGGTTTTGCTGAACCTATATTATACTAAAAAATTGTTATAAATTATTTTGTCTTAGTTAAAAATAAGTTGTCCTCCAGTAAACTTTGATTCAATTTCCAACATCCCCGTCCACGTGGAAAATCTATAAGAGTTATGTTGTCAAAGGGTGTACTAGAGGCGAGGTCAGGTGCAGGAGAGCAGAGTAATGATAACAGGCACACTTTTATTTTTCGTTCCAAAACGAGAGCACTACATAAATAAAATGCGCTCAAAACACGGAACATAACAAAAGTAAGGCGTGTAACAAAACACCACAATAACATGAAACAATTACACGCAAATACATGATGGGAAAACAAAGGGTTAAATATAAGTAGATTGATTGGGGAAATGAAAACCAGGTGTGTATGAAACAAGACAAGACCAATGGATATATGAAAAATGGAGCGGTGATGGCTAGAAAGCCGGTGACGTCGATCGCCGAACGCCGCCCGAACAAAATCGTGACATATGTGAATGCCAGTTAGATGATGATTCGATCGCATTCTGTCTCCTATTAAAACTTTATTGACGTTTGAGGCAAGAGAGAAAGAGACAAGAAAGTAGTCAAGATGACTAGCTTGATTAAGTCTCCTCCATGTATATCTCACTAGGTCAGGGTTTTTACTCTCCAAAATATCCACTATTTCTAATGTGTCCATAATTTTTGCGATTTCCTTAAGGGCACGGTGATGATAGTTTGTAGAGTGATTACCTTTACGGTCCATTGACGTACTTAACACTGTGTTATAGTCTCCTACCATAAGGATTAGATCATTTGTTGCCTGTAAATTCAATAAATTGGTATAAATGTTTTCAAAGAAGTGTGGAACATCCATTTCTGGACCATATAGATTAATGCGCCAAATCTCTTTTTTTTTCCATCCACTTTCATTTTCAAAACGATCCACCTTCGACATTTTTGTTAATTAATATCATCACACCCTTTGAGTTCCTTTGCCCATGACAGAAAATTATTTCACCACCCCATTCCCTTTTCCATGCAACTTCATCTAAGGATGTAGAGTGAGTTTCCTGTAAACAGTATATGTTATATTCCTTTTGATCTTTTTTTTTTATAATCTGCTAAACCGTTACAATTATAACTAGCTATACTTATTTCACCCATTACCATAACTAGATACTATTCTCAGGCTAAATTGACCATAATTAGTGCTTGTAAATTTACTGCTATCAGGGGTATTATGAAGGTCAAAATTAGAGCCTTCAAATGTCTGATATTTATAATTCAAGAAATAGGTTCTAAAAATATATATTTTTATTCCCTTGCCTGTTTGCCTCTGAGCCAATGCCACAGATGTTAGAAAATTGATACAAATTATGTGTGTAACAAATCTGAGTAGGTGTTACGATTTCGTTCTGAAGGTAGGTAAGGAGTCAAGCGCAGGAGAGCAGAGATGTCAATGTAGAGTTTCCTTTTAATAGGCAAGTCCAAAAACAGTACATGTACAATCACCAACAAAACAACGTCCAAGACAATGGGAACTCACGGTTACTCACAGAAGGAGAATAAACCACCGGTCCTTACTATAATAAACACACATGAATAAACTGAGGAAAGCCTCCACAAGCAACATGAAAATAATCCATCACAAATCTAAGCGGGGAAACATGGGTAAATATACACACAGGAATTAAAGCAAATGAAAACCAAGTGTGAATGAACCAAAGACAAAACAAACGGAAAAAGATAAATGGATCGGTGATGGCTCGGCCGACCGCCGAGCACCGCAAGGAAAGGAACCACCTTCGGTGGAAGTTGTGACAGTAGGTTGATGTGTATGATATTGGATATGATATAATGAGAGTGTGTATGATGTTTGTATAAGACTATAATGTGACTATAATGACCGTAAAATATAAGACTATAATGTGTGATGTCCAAATAAATAATAACTCTGCCAATTTGCATGTTTGAGTTTCTATGTTTGTAACATGTAGTGCGTATAGCCTTAATATTCATAATTGTAATCCATATCGTATCACCATCATAGTTTCATCATAATTACCTTTACCTAACATAATTGAAAAACACATCCCAGCATTTCCTTAGCAATTGACGGATCACATGATCATGAAAGAGACCTTGCATTACGTTAGAGACGGCTTCACTACAGTACAAATGTATTCCGTACAATATGTATTATTCCCCAATGCCCCTATTTTGATAACTTCCGCTTGCTTGTTGTAGACAAATGCATAAAAAAGATAGACAAACAGTAAACACATTAAATTATAAAACAGTTCTCAACAAGAGGGAGCGAAGAGAGCGAGATCAGTTGTGTGTGGGTATGTATAAGTCCGTATGTGTTGTTGGGGCATAATCAGAATGGGTTGGTAACATAGGTAAGATGTTTTATATTCATCATATGTTTGTAAGTTACTACTCATCAGAATGTTATTTTTGTATAATACTGTGGCGGGGTTGCAGTATCAGTTCTATGTCAAGACTAAGTTGCTTGGGCCGGAGAGAGGGGAAAGGTCAAGCGTGTATCTCTTGGCTCCACAATGTCTGTGTGCCAGTCAGTGTGTCTCTGTGATCTTGTCAAGATAGGATGGATTTGATATATGGCTGTTGATATGGAAGATTTGTTTATGGTTCTGAGTTTGAGAAAAGAACATAGTTTAGGAGACAAAGCTGAACGATAAATTATGCCTATGCTGTCTGGCTATGTGTGTCTTTGCTATTAAAGGATCTCAGTTGCAATGTGTGAGGGACTCTCAGAGAATTAATTGATAGACACTGAATTGATCTGAGAGTCACAGGGTTGTGATAGAGCTCATATAATTAAAAATGGACTTTGTGATAACTAACTCTGACTTGTGTGTAGTTTGCTCTCATGATTTGTTAAATAGAGGAAATTTCCACGACAGTGTAGTTGAGTACGTGTTCATATCCACTTCATAATGTTCAGATATTGTAAACAGTTCCCATACCTTCTTTTTTTTCGTTAACTGAAGTCCCTGTAGAATTTAGTACAGCCACGGTGTTATGGAGCTGTCTTGGAATAGCTGTCCATCTATAAAGAGTTTGTCCGCAATGATAAAGGCACGCCTACCACCCATCCTTTGTTGTCTTTGTACCAGATACAATGTTTGTTTATCTCTTTTGGAAATTAGTCATTGAGACTGAATTTGGTCCCTTTAAGCTCCGAGCTCCAAGTCTGTGTACTCACTGGAAAGCCACCTTGTTTACAGTCTCTATAGGAAGTTTCAATGCGGATTTCATGAATTCTCTTGATCGCGCCCTCTGGATAATTGGATGCATCCTCAGGAATACCAGGAGAAAAAAAAGATTTTCACGCATACTACGACTTTGTATGTCTAGTAGCGTCTCCTTCATCACCCTGTTTTCCCTGAATAGACAATCCATGTTGGAACCGTATATGTTTTACCTTGGCTGTGAGTGTCTTGTTTTCTCTTTGGAGCTTGAGAATTTCACTCTGGCTGAACTCCAAACTCCCCCTCAGCCCTGCTACCTCCTCACACGACTTTTCCATTGTTGCATGAATTCCAGCCAGAGAACTAGCCTCTACCTCAATGGTAAATAAAATCGTCCGTGTCTGTAGATGAATCTGTTTTTCTTTTTTTTGTCAGATTATAGTTATTTTTTGACGTGGTCGGATCTTTCCACGAAAGAGTATGTTGTTCCTCCATAGCATAAAGTTGTTGGTACTCATCGATTTCCCTCAGGATCTGCTTGGTATCCAGATTGGTTCTATACTGCAACCAGTTGTTTTACGAAAAGATAACAATGAGTCTTCCCACTACGACAGGTGTGTGTAGTACAGCCAGATAGCACTCGCGGATCCCACGCAAAAAAAAAGGAACACAAACTTGCAGTCCCAGCCATAAAGGCTAACCGTGTTGTGGAATCCTTAGTAACAAAACTTTTGTTTGGATTAAAATCGATTTAATGAAGAAGTTTGAATGTAAACAACAAACCGAGTGTAGACAGTACAGTGTCCTGTTGCGCGCTCTGATGACGTCTCTCTCTTGAGATGTTGCTTCAATATATCCATAATTTTCCTCCATCTAGTTTGTGAAGTGCTCCCTCCTGCAGCAAAGCACCCCACAACATGATGCTGTGATCCCCGTGCTTCACGGTTGGGATGGTGTTCTTCGGCTTGCAAGCCTCCCCCTTTTCCTCTAAACATAACGATGGTCATTTTGGCCAAACAGTTCTATTTTTGTTTCATCAGAACAGAGGTCATTTCTCCAAAAAGAATGATCTTTGTCCCCATGTGCAGTTGCAAACCGTAGTCTGGATGTTTTTAGAAGCAGTGGCTTCTTCCTTGCTGAGCAGCCTTTCGGGTCATGACTCGTTTTACTGTGGATATAGATACTTTTATACCTGTTTCCTCCAGCATCTTGACACGGCCATTTGCTGTTGTTCTGGGATTGATTTGCACTTTTCGCACCAAAGTACGTTCACAGAACGCATCTCCTTCCTGAGCGGTACGACAGCTGCGTGGTCCCATGGTGTTTATAATAGCGTACTATTGTTTGTACAGATGAACGTGGTACCTTCAGGCGTTTGGAATTTGCTCCCAATTATGAACCAGACCTGTGGAGGTCTACAATGTTTTTTCTGAGGTCTTGGCTGATTTCTTTTGATTTTCCCATGATGTCAAGCAAAGAGGTACTGAGTTGGAAATACATCCACAGATACACCTCCAATTGATTTAAATGATGTCAATTAGCCTATCAGAAGCTTCCAAAGCCATGACATAATTTTCTGGAATTTTCCAAGCTGGTTAAAGGCACAGTCAACTTAGTGTATGTAAACTTCTGACCCCCTGGAATTGTGATACAGTAAATTATAAGTAAAATAATCTGTCTGAGAACAATTGTTGGAAAAATGACTTGTGTCATGCACAAAGTATATGTCCTATCTAACTTGGCAACACTATAGTTTGTTAACAAGAAATTTGTGGAGTGGTTGAAAAACTATTTTTAATGACTCCAACCTAAGTGTATGTAAACTTCCCACTTAAATATACATATGTAAAATGGATTTAAAAGTCAAAATGTGTGTAGCAATTGCAGATTGCCCATTTAAATTTTAATCAAGCATATAACCAGCATTTACGCTGTCATATTTACACCGACACCATGAGCCAAAGAAAATCCCACCTTCAATCCCATGCGTGGAGTGGATGAAAAATGAGTTTTAACGACTCCAACCTAAGTGTATGTAAACTTTCGACTTCAACTGTGTATGTACCCCATCAGATCCCAAAATATAAGCTTGTTTTACTCTTTTGTTTGTAAACAATGTAATTGCTCAAAAATACTGTATATCTTCAAAACATGGTTAAAACTATCATTTTGATATAATGGATGATCAGTCCTTGTAGCCATGGCTCTGTCCATGAATTTGAGAGTGGTTACATTTCTCCAGCCCCATCTCACAGCTCTTTACCAAAACATTGGCTGGGTGCATTCAAAGTTATTTCTAGTTAACTTTTTACACAACTGTAGCCCTAACCCTTATTCTAGCACTAACCCTTACCCTCACCCTAAGTACAGTGTAACCATGAGTAATTACAATACTTGTTACACTGTACAGGAATAATTACACAGGACCAAGTGAACAGTCATGTAACGTGTGACCTATTTTGGCTAGCTAGTTATCTCTATAGTCTCTACACAGGTTGTATAGTGTTATTCCATCTCTAAATATCCCACCCAACTTCCCCATCCCCATATTATTATTATTTTTTGCTCCTTTGCACCCCAGTATCTCTACTTGCACATTCATCTTCTGCACATCTACCACTCCAGTGTTTAATTGCTAAATTGTAATTATTTCGCCACTATGGCCTATTTATTGCCTTACCTCCGTAATCTTACTACATTTGCACACACTATATACAGATTTTTCTATTGTGTTATTGACTGTACGTTTGTTTATCTCATGTGTAACTCTGTGTGGTTTGTGACGCACTGCTTTACTTTATCTTGGCCAGGTCGCAGTTGTAAATGAGAACTTGTTCTCAACTGGCCTAACTGGTTAAATAAAGGTGATATAAAATATGAAAATAATGACATTTGTTTGTTCTACAAATCACGACACAGACAATATTCCATCAACCAGATCCACAATGGCAATACCACTGAATTGAATGTAACACTTATATATACTTACATCTCTATGGGCAACACTCTAGTCTACCAGATCCACAGTGGTAGCTCATAGTTTGAGTTTCACACTCAAAGATGTATGTAAACAGCTTTACAGCTGCTCCTGCTGTTCTGTATGCATGCGTGCAATCGTGCAAGTGAGTGACTCAACTGATGTTGTTTGTGGTTGCTAGCCATTTTAACGGCTCTCCACTCATTATGCAACTCCCATGCAGCCATGTCCTTGAGCATGAGGGCTTAGGTTAATTCACTATGAATACAGCATGCCGTATTGTTAGCCTCTAATAATGAAAGTACATTGAATGTGATGTTCCACAGTAGTTCGCCTGCTCGCCGTGGGGTTTGTACATTCTGTACAGAAGGAAGATGTACATTACTTGCATGTGTATTTCTGCTTCTCAATAAAAACAAAACAAAACCTTGGCAGAGAGGGAATCTGTTCTTCTTGTGTCATGGACATGATAAATATATTCTAGGCTTGAGGAGTGTTTTGTAGGAAAATGACAATTTCTTATCAAACATATGCATGTACACCAGGCTAAATGTGCTGATGCCATGTTGATTTGGGGTGGTTCCCAAATAACACCCAAGTTAATGTATACGGTGCCTTCAGAAAGTATTCACACCCCTTGACGTTTTCCACATGTTGTTGTGTTTCAGACGGAATTTAAAATTGAGATTTTGTGTCACTGACCTACACACAATACCCCATAATGTCAAAAGTTGAATTATGTTTTTTGAAATGTTTACTAATGAATTAAAATTAAAGCTGAAATGTCTTGAGTCAATAAGTATTTAAATCCTTTGTTATGGCAAGCCTAAATAAGTTTAGGAGTAAAAATGTGCTTAACATGTCACGTAATAAGTTGAATGTACTCACTCTGTGTGCAATAAGTGTTTAACATGAATTTTGAATGACTACTTCATCCCTGTATCTGTAAGGTCCCTCAGTCAAGCAGTGCATTTCAAACACAGATTCAACCACAAAGCCCAGGGAGGTTTTAAAATGTCTCGCAGAGAAGAGCACCCAATTGGTAGATGTTTACATTTTTTAATTTAACCTGTTGATGCTCTGGGGGCGCTATTTCATTTTTGGATGAAAAACGTTCCCGTTTTAAACAAGATATTTTGTCACAAAAAGATGCTCGACTATGCATATAATTGATAGCTTTCGAAAGAAAACACTCTGACGTGTCCAGAACTACCAAGATATTTTCTGTGCGTGCCCTAGAACGTGAGCTTCAGGCAAAACCAAGATGAGACGGCATCCAGGAAATGAGCAGGATTTTTGAGGCTCTGTTTTCCATTGTCTCCTTATATGGCTGTGAATGCGAGAGGAATGAGCCTGCCCTTTCTGTCGTTTCCCCAAGGTGTCTGCAGCATTGTGACGTATTTGTAGGCAGATCATTGGAAGATTGACCATAAGAGACCACATTTACCAGGTGTCCGCCCGGTGTCCTGCGCCAAATTGGTGCGCAAAAGACAGCTGCCAGTTTTTTTCCATGGGATACAGAGAGGAAAGCAAGCTTCCACGAACTGCATATCAATGAAGAGATATGTGAAAAAACACCTTGAGGATTGATTCCAAACAACGTTTGCCATGTTTCGGTCGATATTATGTAGTTAATCCGGAAAAAGTTTTACGTTGTAGGTGACTGAATTTTCGGTTCGTTTCGGTAGCCAGACGCAATGTAGAAAACGGAACGATTTCTCCTACACACAGACGCTTTCAGGAAAAACTGCGCATTTGGTATGTAACTGAGAGTCTCCTCATTGAAAACATCAGAAGCTCTTCAAAGGTAAATGATTTTATTTATTTGGTTATCTGGTTTTTGTGAAAATGTTGCGTGCTAAATGCTACTCAAAATGCTATGCTAGCTTTGCATACTCTTACACAAATTAGTCAATTTCTATGGTTCAAAAGCATATTTTGAAAATCTGAGATGACAGTGTTGTTAAGAAAAGGCTAAGCTTGAGAGCAGACGCATTATTTTCATTTTATTTGCGATTTTCAGAAATCGTTAACGTTGCGTTATGCTAATGAGCCTGAGGCTTTAGTCACGATCCCGGTTAACGATTAACTAGGCAAGTCATTTATGAACAAGTTGTTATTTACAATTGACAACCCACAAAAAAGCTGACATTTAACATCCCTTTGAGTATGGTGAGGTTATTAATTACACTTTGGATGGTGTATCAATACACCCAGTCACTGCAAAGATACAGGTGTTCTTCCTAACTCAGTTGCCGGAGAGGAAGGAAACCACTCAGGAATTACACCTTTAGGCCAATCGTGTCTTTAAAACAGTTACAGAGTTTAATGGCTGTGATAGGAGATAACTGAGGATGGATCAGCAACATTGTAGTTACTCCACAATACTAACCTAATTGACAGAACAGAGCTAAAACAAGGAAGCCTGTACAGAATAAAAAATATTCAAAAACTTGCAACAAGGCAATAAAGTAATACTGCAAAAAACATGGCAATTTTTTTTCCTGAATGCAAAGTGTTATGTTTGGGGCAAATCCAATACAACCAATTACTGAGTACCACTCTTCATATTTTCAAGCATAATGGTGGCTGCATCATGTTATGGGTATGCTTTTAATCATTTAGCACAAGGGAATTTTCCATGATAAAATAGAAACAGAGTGGTGCTAGGCACAAGCAAAATCCGAGAGGAAAACCTGATTCAGTCTGGTTTCCACCAGACACTGGGAGATGAATTCATCTTTAAGCGGGACAATAACCTAAAATACAAATATACCGAGTTACAGATTTGACTTAAATCTACTTGAAAATCTACTGCACAACCTGAAAAGGATTGTCTGGCAATGATCAACAACCAATTTGGCAGAGCTTGAAGAATTTTGAAAAGAGTAATGGGCAAATGATACACAATCCAAGTGTGAAAAGCTCTTAAAGACTTACCCAGAAGAACTCACAGCTGTAATCACTGCCAAAGGTACTTCTATAAAGTGTTAATTCAGGGGTTTGAAAATGTATGTAAATGACATATTTCTGTATTTCATTTTCAATAAATTGGCAAAAATGTTTAAAACCATGTTTTTACTTTGTCATTATGGGTTATTTTGTGTAGATGGGTGAGAGACAAAATATATTTAATACATTTTAAAAACTGTAACACAACAAAATGTTGACGAAGTCTAGGGGTATGAATACTTTCTGAAGGCACTGTAGTGTACTACTTTTGACCAGAGCTTGTAGGGCTTTGGTCAACAGTGGATGGGTCCTGGCCAAAAGTAGTGCACTATAGGCAATAGTGTGCCATTTGGAAAACACACAAGTTTGCCAATCTGGGTTTCTTGCTTTTTTAAGTTGCTCTAATGTTTTGATATGATTAATGATGTGTTCAAATTCAGGGACGCAACTTTGGCTTTATAAGTTGTTGGGATATATATGTATATATATTACACACACAGTACCAGTCAAAAGTTTGGACACACCTACTCATTCAAGGGTTTTTATTTATTTTTACTTTTTTATACATTGTAGAATTATAGTGAAGACATCACAACTATGAAATAACACATATGGAATCATGTAGTAATCAAAAAAGTCAATGTACCCTTTGCTTTGATGACAGCTTTGCACACTCTTGGCATTCGCTCAACCAGCTTCACCTGGAATGCTTTTCCAACAGTCTTGAAGGAGTCCCCACATATGCTGAGCACTTGTTGGCTGTTTTTCCTTCACTCTGTGGTCCAACTTATCCCAAACCATCTCAATTGGGTTGAGGTCAGGTGGTTGTGGGGGCCAGGTCATCTGATGCAGCACTCCATCACTTTCCTTCCTGGAGGTGTGTTGGGTCATTGTCCTATTGAAAAACAAATGATAGTCCCATTAGGCGCAAGTCAGATGGGATGGCATATCACTGCCGAATGCTGTGGTAGCCATGCTGGTTAAGTGTGCCTTGAATTCTAAATAAATCACTGACAGTGTCACCAGCAGAGCACCATCACACCTCCTCTTCTATGCTTCATGGTGGGAACCACACATGCGGAGATCACCTACTCTGTGTCTCACAAAGACACGGCAGTTGGAACCAAACATCTCAAATTTTGACTCATCAGACCAAAGGACAGATTTTCACCGGTCTAATTTCCATTGCTGATGTTTCTTGGCCCAAGCAAGTCTCTTCTTCTTATTGGTGTCCTTTAGTAGTGGTTTCTTTGCAGCAATTCGACCACACAGTCTCCTCTGAACAATTGATGTTGAGATGTGTCTGCTACTTGAACTATGTGAAGTATTTATTTGGCTGCAATTTCTGAGGCTGGTAACTCTAGCTTATTCTCTTCAGCAGAGGTAACTCTGTGTCTTCCTTTCCTGTGGAGGTCCCCATGAAATCCAGTTTCATCATAGCGTATGACGGTTTTTGCGAGTGCACTTGAAGAAACTTTACAAAGTTCTTGACATTTTCCAATTGACTGACCTTCATGTCTTAACGTAATGATAGACTGTAATTTGTCTTTGCTTATTTGAGCTGTTCTTGCCATGATATGGACTTGGTATTTTACCAAATAGGCCTATCTTCTGTATACCACCCCTAACTTGTCACAACACAACTGATTTGCTCAAACGCATTTAACTTTTAACAAGGCACACCTGTTAATTGAAAAGCATTCCTGATGACTACCTCATTAAGCTGGTTGAGAGAATGACAAGAGTCTGTTAAGCTGTCATCAATGCAAAGGGTGGATATTTTGAAGAATCCTAGATATAAAATATATTTTAATTTGTATTTACACTTTCTTTTGGTTACTACATGATTCCATATGTGTTATTTCATAGTGATGTCTTCAGTATTATTCTATATTAAAATAGTATTAAATTGTATTAAATAGTATTAAAATAGTAAAAATAAAGAAAAACCCTTGAATGGGTAGGTGTGTCCAAACTATTGATTGGCTGATTGGAGTTTTATTATATACAGTGGGGAGAACAAGTATTTGATACACTGCCAATTTTGCAGGTTTCCCTACTTACAAAGCAAGTAGAGGTCTGTAATTGTTATCATAGGTACACTTCAACTGTGAGAGACGGAATCTAAAACAAAAATCCAGAAAATCACATTGCATGATTTTTAAGTAATTAATTTGCATTTTTTTGCATGAAATAAGTATTTGATACATCAGAAAAACAGACCTTAATATTTGATATAGAAACCTTTGTTTGCAATTACAGAGATCATACGTTTCCTGTAGTTCTTGACCAGGTTTGCACACACTGCAGCAGGGATTTTGGCCCATTCCTCCATACAGACCTTCTCCAGATCCTTCAGGTTTCTGGGCTGTCACTGGGCAATACGGACTTTCAGCTCCATCCAAAGATTTTCTATTGGGTTCAGGTCTGGAGATTGGCTAGGCCACTCCAGGACCTTGAGATGCTTCTTACGGTGCCACTCCTTAGTTGCCCTGGCTGTGTGTTTCTGGTAGTTGTCATGCTGGAAGACCCAGCCACGACCCATCTTCAATGCTCTTACTGAGGGAAGGAGGTTGTTGGCCAAGATCTCGCGATACATGTCCCCATCCATCCTCCCCTCAATACGGTGGAATCGTCCTGTCCCCTTTGCAGAAAAGCATCCTCCTGTTCCCATTGAATGTTGTGCCCCTGTCCAAATGTGTGCTGGCACTCAGAAAATAAGAGAGAACATGTTATCATAAATGGGATGTTTGAAATTGACCCAGTACCAAAATCCACAGCTGCTCAACGACTAAATTATTAAATTAATTACTGTTATTAAATTCATTATTTCATATCTGTGCAGCGCACCAATTACATTTAGTGGATGTTATGAAGTATTAAATTGTAAAACATAATGTGGTTTTACAGTAGTGATGTAGTGCATACTGTGCGTGACAGATGTCTGTAAACCAACTGTTTGTGTCCCCCTAAGCCTCTGGTCTGGAGGCAAGGATCACATTGTTTATGTCACATGTCTAGTCTGTCAGTCTGACGGCACTATTAGTATGTCATATAGCTCTCTTCTCCTTAGTATGTGTAGTCCTTTAGGGTAAAGTCTTCAGTAGTCATCTCTAGGCTGTGTGTTGTGTTACCTCCTCCATAGCAGAGGCCCGGTGGACTGTGTGTGTGGCTGACTGAAGGAGATGCCTGTTAGTGATGATTCATACATACAGACTTGACTGTATACGGTGCATTCGGAAAGTATTCAGACCCCTTGACTTTTTTCACTTTTTGTTACATTACAGCCTTATTCTAAAATGGATTAAATCGTTTTTTTCCCCAAGCTTGGCACACCTGTATTTGGGGAGTTCATCCCTTCTCTGCAGATCCGCTCAAGCTCTCTCCGGTTGTATGGTGAGCGTCGCTGCACAGCTATTTTCAGGTGTCTCGATCGGGTTCAAGTCCGGGCACTGGCTGGGCCACTCAAGGACATTCTGAGATCTGTCCTGAAGCCACTCCTGCGTTGTCTTGGCTGTGTGCTTAGGGTCATTGTCCTGTTGGAAGGTGAACCTTCACCCCAGTCTGAGGTCCTAAGCGCTCTGGAGCAGGTTTTCATCAAGGTTCTCTCAGGACTGCTCCGTTCATCTTTCCCTCGATCCTGACTAGTCTCCGAGTCCTTGTCGCTGAAATATATCCCAACAGTATGATGCTGCCACCACTATGCTTCTTCGTAGGGATTGTGCCTTCCTCCAGACGTTAAGCTTGGCATTCAGGCCAAATAAGTAAATCTTGGTTTCAACAGACCAGATAATTTTGTTTGGCCAGTATTCCACAAAGGCCTGATTGGTGGAGTGCTGCAGAGATGATTGTCCTTCTGGAAGGTTCTCCCATCTCCACAGAGGAAGTCTCGAGCTCAGTGACCATCTGGTTCTTGGTCAGCTCCCTGACCAAGGCCCTTCTCTCACCGATTGCTCAGTTTGGCCGGGCGGCCAGCTCTAGGAAGAGTCTGGTGGTTCCAAACTTCTTCCATTTAAGAATGATGGAGGCCACTTTGTTCTTGGTGACCTTCAATGCTGCATGAAAAAAAAAATGTACCCTTCCCCAGACCTGTGCCTCGACACAATCCTGTCTTCGGAGCTCTATGGACAATTCCTTCGTCCCTCATGACTTAGCTTTTGCTCTGACATGTACTGTCAACTGTGGGACCTTATATAGACAGGCGTGTGCCTTTCAAAATCATAAAAATAATATATTGAGTTTACCACACTTGGACTCCAATCAAGTTGTAGAAACATCTCAAGGATGATCAATGGAAACAGGATGCACCTGTGCTCCATTTCGAGTCTCATAGCAAAGGGTCTGAATAATAATGTAAATAAGGTATTTCTGTTTTATTTGTTATAAAATTTCTAAAAACCTATTTTTGCTTTGTTATGGGGTATTGTGTGTAGATTGAGGAGGAAATGTTTTAATTTAATTAATTTTAGAATAAGGCTGTACCATAACAAAATATGGAAAAAGGAAGCGTTCTGAATATTTTCCTAAGGCAATGTATGTGTTTGTCATGCTTCCTCCATTTCACAAATGCTTCCTACTATTGGATTTGATTTGACTCCTCCTCCTCTTCCTGCAGAAATTGTGATTGCAGGGAAGGGAACTAGGGCAGGGAAGAGAGAAGGGTAGCTAGGAGTATAATCCCTAGCACAGGACTCATTACTTGTGGTAGGTCTGGGTACCAATGTATGCCACTGGATAATGTGTACTTATATCTGTGACAACTGAGCAGGCTCTTGCAGCAGAGTTTGCGGAGGCGGTGGATGGAGAGGTGGGAGGAGATCGAGAGAGACACGAGAGGAAAGAGAGGGAGAGAGTGAAATAGGGGGAGGAGGGAGGAGGAGATGAGAGAGGAAGGAAATAGAGAGAGAGGTTGGAGAATGCTGCTCACCAGTGAAATATAGAGATTGCTCTTGATTTCCCCAGGCTTTAAGCCTAAAGATCAGCATTATTCTGTTTTATTGGTAATGAAATTAAAATATTTTTCCTCTCTCTTTCTGTCTCCCTCTCTCTTTTTCTCCTCTTTCATTCTCCCTCTTTCTCTCCTCCGCCTGGCATCACCCTTTACACAAAGTGACGCCATTAAGGCCTGGAGGCCATCTGTTAGTTGCAGCCCCTTGTATTTGGCCCCGCTCTGTTCTACGTGTCAGGGCCAGTATATGTATGATAGCCACTTTATTTTTAATTGCATTTGAATATGCATAGAAGCCATTGTGATGGCTGTTGTTGACAACATCCTAAGATAAAGGCTTTGGTTAACCTCAGAAACTAGGAACAGGACCTCGGTTGACTCCACTAGAACTTCTCCGAAAGCTCCAGAGGACATGCAGCCCACTTCGAAAGCCTTCCTCACTGAAACTATTGGTGTCCTGTGCAGCTTTGGTCTGGAGACTTCACAGCTCAATTATATTCAATGCTACAGTACAGTGTATGTCCATCTGCTCCATAAAATATTTCAGGCTTTAATTAACCAGAAACATTGAAACACCGGAGAGGCAGAAACCTTCAAAAAGGCAGAAACAATAAAAGGAATATATTGATAAATAGCCGCAAGACTGATTCTTATGACTTCATACTACAACTAGGAATGGGTAGCAGCATCCAATGTAGAGACCACAGCCCCACACCCAAGTAATTGAATTCTCTCAGGTAATATACTTGAACCCAATTAACTCCTGTCTCACCTTAACAGTGTGGGTGCTGCAGCAGCCAGCCAGTAAGTCAGTTCCCTGCAGTCTACAGACATTATCGGAATGACAAGGGTTAATTGAGTTTATTGGCCAGGCGTGTTCCGGCAATGCGCCCAATATACAATTACGAAGCACAGTGATTCAGCTGGATCAACAGGTGGGCTCCCAAGCAAGCTGGGGTCACGGAGGGCCTGGTTGGCTTTGTCAAAGGATCTCAACCTAATCAGACATGCTGGCCGAAGGGGGACTCTCTGCAGACAGGAAAGGTCAATGCCCATACTTGTCACTGATTCACCCTCTTTGAGGTGGTGCAGGAAGGAGCGGTAACAGGGAAAAGGGAGATAGCGAGGCTTTTGGAAGCGTGTCCTTTGCACTGGAGCATTGTTCTTTGAAACAGTACAGTCATTCCGTGTCTGGTACCATTATCACAGCTGTGTCACAGACGTGTCACAGACAGGACAACAAAAATAGCTGTTAGCACTAGGATTAGTGTGCTTTGCCAATTTTGCGTCAGCCTGGGGTTCAAACCCGAGTTTCCTACTCTCAGTGACTGAGTTATTCCGCCACGCCAAAAGCCCAGTACTTTGTAGTGTGGCCCATATTAAAGCATTGATATAGTATCGCATTACTTGTAGGTAAAAAAAGTTGGTTTGGAGTGCATGTTAAGATAAGGTTGTCAGTCATATTGTGGGAATTATATAATGACGGGTCTATTCTTAATAAAATCATAGGCTTTACAAATTGATTACTTTCTCTTAGGCAGGCACTGTGCTACAGTAGTTAAACCAAAATCCATAATGAATTGTCTCAAATTTCTGATAAGACACTGATGATTATTAATGTTGCTATTTAAAGCATAATGAAGGGATAATTGCAGTCATACTCTGACATTTCACAACCCCTTCTGCATATTTCTCCCCTCGACATGAGTGCAAAAGGATTAAACGTACGAAAAATAAAAACCCTCAAACAGTGAAGATCCATCTCCCTCTGAAAAGTCCCAATTATTGTTAGTTTAAGCATTTCATCTATGGCCTGCTATTTTTTTTCTTGCTTTACCCTGGTAATAAGAAATTAAATATGTTCTGAAGTATATTGATGTAAGCTGCTCTACCATAAAATCATAGCCTCTTTAATAAATGCTTGAAATTAGCTATGGGCATCAGTTGGAATGCAAGAAGGGGAGAGAAAGCAGCACATACTATAGGATGAATGGCAAATTCCTAGTCAAGCCCCCTGACTATGGTTTGATAAATTTGGGCATTGGGGAACTAGCTGGAGGTTGATCTACATGGACGGTGAACATTACTCTCTAAAAGGTATCTATGACCAACGCTCTGTCATAGAAACGCTTGTTTAATCCTGGGCTGTTCGTTAAGTATGGCATTCAAAGCTAGCTCCCAGCTTAATTAGCGAAGCGCTAATTTATCCCCACCAGTATTAATTTACGAAAAAGAGAGAATACGTTTGGAGAGAGTAAAACTAAACGACAACACTGAAATTCTGAAAGTGCTATCATCACCCAGTCATGCAATGCGAGTAGACTGAGAAATCCCCAGTTGAGCCGACCATGAAATGTGGCACGGATGGAACTATTCACACTGCAACTTTTTTTGCTGCCATTTCCCCCATTTAAATATATTGTCATCGTGAATATTTTCGAAAACCCCATTCACGAGTAGCAGTGCATAGAAAGAGTTAAAGACTTTAAAGTGTTATTAACAGTGCTTTTTGGGTTCGCAAAATGGTTCTATTAACAAGGGGATGAAGTCTTGCAGAGACATCACAGGAACATTTTAATAACTTGCATAACACTTTACATGAAGTTGCTCTTATAGGCCTGTCTGTGTAGTAACAATGAAACTACCCTGGTAACAACACTGCATTAGCATAATAATGTTCAGTTGAACAATGGAACATGTTCTATGAATGTTTCATGGGACTGCCAGGCACTAAAATCACTCCATACTGTCATCTATAGCTCGGTTGTATCCATAGCACAGCCCCGTCCCTCAGCTTACCAAACAGTGCCAGGATCAGGCTGTTGAAATGACATATTGTGCCTTTAAAGTTCTCTCTTCCCTTCTTTACTTATGTTTAGGCCTACTTTTTGTTCTACCTCTTATGTTGTAATCCCTGTGGTAAATAACAGGTACAAACCTTACACCATTAATGAGTAATACGGATGGATTTTAGGAGGCAAACAAGTTTTTTGTTTTTCTAAAGTTCATTTCCTTGTATGACTTGAAAGGTCATGTTATCCTCTAGAGCCTGTTGTATTCTGAGTTTTTGAGGATATTTGAATTGAGAGTATTTCTCTATTTTACAATCAAAAGGGATTGCTGCTTCAAAATTCCAAGCATATTGTATGCGACAGAAACGTTTGAAGTTAGTTCATTTAGACATAGTAATATTAGCTCTTCCGATGGTGGCCTGAGGAGGGCTTGCCTCCAGCCTCATTACAGATAGCTGTCCGTTAGATGCTTGCTTGCTGGGATGTAGCATGCTAACAGGGTTCCTACCACTTTCAATGTTTTGCACTCAACTATGCTATTTATAGGGTGTAGTAACAAACCACTTCCGACACTGACCTTCTGCCTCTATAAACTACATTCTAGGTATCATTAAGATCAAGTATATTTGCAATTCTGGAGAATCAAATCATATGTTATTTGTCACATACTTCATAAACAGCTGTAGATCAAATGTGAAATGCTTACTGACGGGGCCTTCTCAACAATGTAGAGAGAAAAGAAAATAATAGACAGTAAAACGCGTAACAAAGTAATAATAGATACATAACGAGTAAAAATAACTTGGCTATATAAACGGGGTACAAGTCGATATGCATGGGTATGAAGTAATTGAGGTAGATATGTACATATAACTAGGATTAAAGTGACAGATAATAAACAGTAGGAGCAGCATATGTGATGAGTCAAAAAGTTAGTGCAAAAAGGGTCAATGCAGATAGTCCGTGTAGCTATTTGGTAACTATTTAGCAGAACTGTTCCTTTAAGTGTTTCTGGAGTATTATCTAGTAAGGTGTCACTCAAAAATTCTGTGAATGACGCTCGTTTGTCTCCGAGCGGAAGGAGGTCCCTACGGACTCTCTCAGCCATTCTGTGTATTCAAGCAGCAAGCTCTTTCATTCAGTCGAGTTAAGAGAGGACAGTTCCTCTGAGAGTTCTCAAAATTAGACACAAAATGGGAAAAATATATCAGAGGCCCTTAAAATATCTCCTACTAAATTGCCTCGCATATATACAACAACAATTCCAAGTTAAGCTTTTCACGAGAAGCTATATTATCCTAGACGTGTGACTTCTGAGTTCTCATGTTAGTGCTAAGTAGCCCGTTTTGCCCACATACTCCGACTTCCACTGTGTAGCTGTGTCTGCTAGAGGTATACAAAAGAGCAACAGGAACATTGCAGATTTAGCACTGTGTTTAGATCACTTTCCACCTAAGTTTTGGAGCGGCTAATTGATAAAGCCACGGCTACTGGCATCTCATTGCTGTTGGGTTTAGTGGTAATTATAGCGCAAGATAATCTAAAAGCTGGATAAATAAATAAGAGCTGATGGGACTTTAAAGTCCTGCTGATGGAGAAATTCTGGATGCAGATGAATGGATTATGTTTGGGTTGACATAAGGAGACAGGCTCAGATGCAGCCTGTGTGAGAAGGACAGTTTTTCTGTATTCCAAATCAACGCCTAGCCCCTCCTACTCTCTAGGCACTCCTGTAGATCTGAGAGGTTTATAGGTGTAAACAATATGGGTAGTAATTACCATATTGCTTGCACCTACCTAGTGGTGTAAAGTACTTAAGTACAAATACTTTAAAGTACTACTTAAGTAGTTTTTGGGGTATCTGTACTTTATATTTGACAACTTTTCCTTTAACTTCACTACATTCCCAAAATAAAATAATATACTTTTTAAGCCATACATTTTCCCTGACACCCAAAAGTACTTGTTACATTTTGAATGCTTAGCAGGACAGGAAAATGGTCCAATTCACACACTTATCAAGAGAACAACCTTATTCATCTCTACTACCTCTGATCTGGTGGACTCACTAAACATACGTGTGAATTTTAAATGATGTCTGAGTGTTGAAAAATGTTGCCGTCTGGTTTGCAAAGGAATTTGAAATGATTTATACTTTTACTTTTGATACTTAAGTATATTTTAGCAATTACATTTACTTTTGATACTTTTAGACTTTTACTTGAGTCATTTTTCTATTAAGGTATCTATTAAGGTATGACAATTGGGTACTTTTTCCACCACTGCACCTACCAAATCTTCTCAGATCTCCACAAGTACATAGGGGATAAGGGTTATTTTAGGACCGGGCCATTGCTGCCCTGTGGCTGACTGTTGTGATGTATGCCAGGGGATAGGGATTTATTTGGGATTCAGCCTTTGCCTCCCTGCCTGCCTGACTAATAGGGCCTTTGGTCTTCCTCTCCATAGATCCTCCGGTGGTGGAACCGGTGTTCACAGAGATCCGCCAGGGTCTGGGTCGCGCCTTCACCCTCAACTGCCGGGTGCTGCGGGCGCACCCGTCCAAAGTGCTCAAGTACGAGTGGAAGCTGGGTACCAGGCTGCTGACCATGGGCCAGTTCGACCAGCGCGACGAGACGGACTACCACGTCAGGGCACTCAATAGGGAGGGCTACGGGGAGTACACCTGTGAAGTGACCAATGAGGCCGGTGCGGGTGCCTGCAGGTTCTTAGTCACAGGTATGTATAACAGACGTCTTTCATTTAATTTTCTTACATTTTATTTAACTAGGCAAGTCAGTTAAGAAAAATTCTTATTTACAATGACGGCCAAACCCGGACAACGCTGGGCCAATTGTGCGCCCTATGGGACTCCCAATCACTGCTGGATGTGATACAGCCTGGATTCGAATCAGGGACTGTAGTGACGCCTCTTGCACTGAGATGCAGTGCCTTAGACCTCTGCGCCACTCGGGAGCTCTTTGGATAAAAGTGTCTGCGTGTATTATTGTTATACACTGCTCAAAAAATAAAGGGAACACTAAAATAACACATCCTAGATCTGAATGAATGAAATATTCTTATTAAATACTTTTTTCTTTACATAATTGAATGTGCTGACAACAAAATCACACAAAAATGATCAATGGAAATCAAATTTATCAACCCATGGAGGTCTGGATTTGGAGTCACACTCAAAATTAAAGTGAAAAACCACATACAGGCTGATCCAACTTTGATGTAATGCCCTTAAAACAAGTCAAAATGAGGCTCAGTAGTGTGTGTGGCCTCCACTTGCCTGTTTGACCTCCCTACAACGCCTGGGCATGCTCCTGATGAGGTGGCGGATGGTCTCCTGAGGGATCTCCTCCCAGACCTGGACTGGAGCGAGACATGATGTCCCAGATGTGCTCAATTGGATTCAGGTCTGGGGAACGGGCGGGCCAGTCCATAGCATCAATGCCTTCCTCTTGCAGGAACTGCTGGCACACTCCAGCTACATGAGGTCAAGCATTGTCTTGCATTAGGAGGAACCCAGTGCCACAGCTCGCATTGATGTGCCATCCTGGATGAGCTGCACTACCTGAGCCACTTGTGTGGGTTGTAGACTCTGTCTCATGCTACCACTAGAGTGAAAGCACCGCCAGCATTCAAAACTGACCAAAACATCAGCCAGGAAGCATAGGAACTGAGAAGTGGTCTGTGGTCACCACCTGCAGAACCACTCCTTTATTGGGGGTGTCTTGCTAATTGTCTATAATTTCCACCTGTTGTCTATTCCATTTGCACAACAGCATGTGAAATGTATTGTCAATCAGTGTTGCTTCCTAAGTGGACAGTTTGATTTCACAGAAGTATGTTATGTCCAATTTCTTTCCTCGAAGGATAAATAACTTTTGCAGACTGTAGTGTACATTAATGTATGTAATGCACTGCTTTTGGATGTGTATCAGTCAGATCTACAGTATAAATAGTAACAAGCAGTGGGCTAACCGAGAATTGTGCATCAATGGAGAGCTGCCCCTTTAATATGCCAGTTCAACTGCTCCTGCCAGTCTCTCCTGGACACAACGGTTGCATCCCAAATGGCACCCCATTCCCTATTTATTACCTTTATCCAGGCCCCATAGGGCTCAAGTCAAAACGAGTGCACTATTTAGGGAATAGGGTGCCTTTTGGAACGCAGGCAACCTATTGATTTGATTCACGTTCACTTTGTGTGAGTGCTCCCTGTTGAAGCGAGAGACTCCCATTGTTAATGCCTGGAGACAAGTAGAATCCACTCCCTGACTATTCTAATGAAATGTATCCCATGGAGATGGCCTTGTCAGCCTTAATAAAAATACATTTTTAAAAAACCTAATAAGCTGCTTATCGCCGACACAGCAAAACGTCACTTGTTTTCCCTGTAAGCATGAATGGCGTAAGCAGCGAAGTTCGTACAGAATTTCAATGAGTTATTGAATAGACAGATGAGAGGAATATCTGTTTTAATAACATGCAAGGCAAGGTGTGAAAATACAAATGGGCTGCATTAGTGTTTTGGTATTAGTATTCTTAGCTCTCAGCAAGATGTCAGTTATGTAAAGTTTAATGTGTGTTTTTACATGGCACTGCATCAACACTACTGAGCATAGAAAGTGTCACTGTGGTTTTAAGTGGCTGTTTGGGGAAAATACCTATTCAAGGAAGAAGCCTCAGAAAGCCCTGGTTTGTTGTTTATTGCTGAATCATGTTATCTTTCAATGAGACTTCATAATGTATTCAAATTCTAATAACTTCGTTACCACGAGACAACTTCTTATGTGGGCATGCAGCAGAATCAGCAGGGAGAAAATATCTTAGTTGTCAATGTGATATGGTGTTGTGATTTTGTTGTTCTGCTCTTAAGCTTTTTCAACATCAGAGGCTCAACCTCTATCTTGCTACCAACCATTTTCTGATGGATGGGAGAAAATGGCTAGAATGTTTTACCGCAAGTGTTCAGAGTCTGCAGACCAAGAAGTGCAACTGTATCACTGCTAAAGTCTTTCCCAGGTTATATTAGTCCCAACTTGGATTTGCATTGGCAATTTTCTGCCCTGCACAGCAGCCACAGGGAGGATTACTGCACTCTCCATTCTGTCCTCCACCCCATAGAAAATGTCAGCAATTTAGAGAACACGAAAATTCAGGTCCACTTGTTATATGAGAAGGTCACCTCGTATTCCTGTACGGCATTCCTGAAACGATTTGATTGTCGAACAATAACGAAGAGCAAGAAAACCTGTCTGTGTTCCTAATACAGGTTTGTGGTTCAAATACTCCCTCTCTTGTTTGAATCTTTGATATATATTCTGTCTGGAAAGACCATTAGCTTCCAAACAACACTTCTGCTTTTATTACGGATTAATGCTTCATATTTGAGTGCTTTTTTGAGGAGTTCAGTCACATGAAAGCAAGGCAATAACAAACCTTGAAGGTAAACTCAGTGATACGATTTAGATGCAGAAAGTTAACAGCATAATGGGTCAATTTCCGCAACAACTAAGAGAGTTTAAGTGCGAAGCTCTACTTCTCCGCATTTTTGGTCCCGTGGCTACAATGCTGTAACAGCGTGAAGAGAACCTGTGCACATGCGCAAATACTGTGTGAGAGAGAGGTCTTGGCTCTCGCTTATCTCAGTATGGTTGGTGTGATTGGTTGTGGTCTTCTATGTGTCATGTCACGTTACAATGTGCGCGTATTCTGGGTACCTTCTTCTGATTGCACGATGGCAGAACATGTGGCGTAGCAGTAACATTGCTGCACCTGAGGCTGGTAATGAATGTTTGACAAGATGACAGTGCCACATTTCTGGGGAGTTGGTTGTGAAATATTGATGGCCTTGGTTTATCTCAGATGTCTGTTTTCGATGGGTAACAATATAGAGGTGTAAGCTATTTGGTCAAGGGATAAGAAGTGATCAGGTAGGCCTATTTCCTGACGTTTACACTGGATCAGAGCATGACATTTTTCCTTTCAGGATGAGTGGATATAATGGATGTAAAAACAGACTTTATTTGCCGAGGTGAAGAAAACATTACTTTGAGAAGCTCTACAGCTCATCAGTGGTGCTGTGTTAAGCAAATCAGAAATATTATCAGATCCCTAAATGGGCACATTTATAAGCCTACATTTGCGCGCAGGACGGGCATTGAAGCTCATCTGGAGGTTTGTTAACACAGTGTCCAAAGATGGGCCAGATGTATACAGAATGGTGTCGTCTGCGTAGAGGTGGATCAGAGAATCACCAGCAGCAACAGCTACATAATTGATGTATACAGAGAAAAGAGTCGGCCCGAGAATTGAACCCTGTGGCACCCCCATAATGACTGCCAGAGTTCCGGACAACAGGCCCTCCGATTTTACACACTGAACTTTATCTGAGAAGTAGTTGGTGAACCAGGCGAGGCAGTCATTTGAGAAACCAAGGCTGTTGAGTCTGACGATAAGAATGCTGTGATTGACAGAGTTGAAAGCCTTGGGCAGGTCGATGAAGACGGCTGCACAGTATTGTCTTTTATCGATGGAGGTTATGATATCGTTCAGGATCTTGGGCGTGGCTGAGGTGCACCCATGACCAGCTCGGAAACCAGATTGCATAGCGGAGAAGGTATGGTGTGATTCGAAATGGTCGGTGATCTGTTTGTTAACTTGGCTTTCGAAGACTTTAGAAAGGCAGGGTAGGATAGATATAGGTCTGTAACAGTTTGGGTCTAGAGTGTCTCCCCCTTTGAAGAGGGGGATTGACCGCGGCAGCTTTCCAATCTTTAGGGATCTCAGTCGATACAAAGAGAGGTTGAACAGACTAGTAATAGGGGTTGCAACAATTGCGGCGGATAATTTTAGAAAGAGAGGGTCCAGATTGTCTCGCCCAGCTGATTTGTAAGGGTCCAGATTTTGCAGCTCTTTCAGAAAATCAGCTATCTGGAGGAGGCGCACTGGAGCTCTTGAGCACCGAGCCTGCCCAACCTTACCTAGTTGAATGTTCCTGTCGCCCTGCCAGTGCGGCGAGGTGGAATAGCCCGCACTGGGCTGTGCTGGCGAACCGGGGACACCATGCGTAAGGCTGGTGCCATGTACGCCGGCCCAAGGAGACGCACTGGTGACCAGATGCATAGAGCCGGCTTCATGGCACCCTGGCTCGATGCCCACTCTAGCCCGGCCGATGCGAGGAGCTGGTATGTACCGCACCGGGCTATGGACCCGCACTGGGGACACCGTGTGCCCCACAGCATAACACGGTGCCTGCCCGGTCTCTCTCGCCCTCCGGTAAGCACAGGAAGTTGGCGCAGGTCTCCTACCTGGCTTCGCCACACTTCCTGTGTGCCCCCCCAAATTATTTTGGGGGGACTGACTCTCGGGCTTCCATCCGCGCCGCCGTGCTGCCTCCTCATACCAGCGCCTCTCCGCCTTCGCTGCCTCCAGCTCTTCCTTGGGGCGGCGATATTCTCCTGGCTGTGCCCAGGGTCCTTTACTGTCCAACTCGTCCTCCCATGTCCATTCCTCCTTGCACTGCTCCTGCTGCCACTGCCTGTTACCACGCCACTTGGTCCTTGGTTGGTGGGTGATTCTGTCACGATCGTCGTAAGGAACGGACCAAAATGCAGCGTGGTATGTGTTCATGATTAAGTTTTTAATTAAAGAAAGCACTGAACACTGAATACAAACTATACAAAACAATAAACAAATAACGACCGTGAAGCTATCATAAGAACTGTGCTGACACAAGCAACTAACAGACATCCCAATATCATAGAAAAACAAACATAGCCTGCCCACCCCAACTCACGCCCTGACCATACTAAATAACGACAAAACAAAGGAAATAAAGGTCAGAACGTGACATCCAGGGCCCAACGCAAGAAAGGATCTGATTTTACGAATGTCTATACAGTTACAGCTGTTTGAGAAAGCATGCAAGATTGAGCAAAAATGTGAGATTAGATTTACCAATGTCAAGTCCTAGGTGATGGAGATCAGAACCTTACCATGAAACAGACACACGGTGGTCCCCGGTTGTGACCATTTTCTCAAGCATCTGTGTGCTGTCAGACCTTTGATTATTTTGTGCCACCAGGGCCACAATAATATGAATGGTATTATTGAGTTTATTTATTTAACAATTGTTTTATTTTATTACTATTCTATACATTTTTTTTCTTTATTGTTACAATCCCTACCATGGGAAGTATTTGGTGTTCCATTATTCGACTCCTCTATGAGAACTTAGTAATTTTTAGAATAGCCATGGAGTAGTCTATGTGTCTCTGAACATTTTGTTGTCAATATACAGTTTATCGACTACGAGAGCTACAAGCTTCCAGTTTAAACTATTCTCCTCTATCTGTACTGGGGGTCCAGACTTTGCGCCATTCTGCAATCTGTAACGGTTTTCATGCGGTGAAAGAGAGTCGAACCAAAATGCAGCGTGTAGATTGCGATCCATGTTTAATGAACAAAACGTAACACAAATCTAAATAAACACTACAACAACAAAGAACATAACGAAAACCAAAACAGCCTATACTAGTGTAAACTAACACAGATACAGGAACAAGGACACTAAGGACAATCACCCACGAAACACACAAAGAATATGGCTGCCTAAATATGGTTCCCAATCAGAGACAACGATAAACACCTGCCTCTGATTGAGAACCACTTCAGACAGCCATAGACTTAACTAGAACACCCCACTAAGCTACAAACCCAATACCAACACACCACATACAAAAACCCCATGCCACACCCTGGCCTGACCAAATAAATGAAGATAAACACAAAATACCTCGACCAGGGCGTGACACAATCTCCCTCGGGAACTTAACATTCATTGCTATTTTCGTGCCAATGAGTCTTTTTACCCAGGCTTTTAACCATTACTTTATCCTTAAAGAAAGTAAATTTGGCAACAATTGGGCTCTCAACTCTCTGTCCTCTGTCCGAAATGCTGTACATGTTTGAGTTGGATTTTATCGACAGCATTGAGTGGGATTTGAAGCGCTGTAATAAAGATTTCATTCACTACCTTTTCGGGAACTTCTCCTCTTTCTTGGATACCCGTAAGTACTCGATTTTCTCTCATAGATCTAGTCTGTATGTCAAGTAAGGCTTTTCTCAGGAAGATGTTCTCCTTTTTAAGTTCATTAACATCTGTTTCTATCTTATTGACTGTCTCTTTTCACTTGTTTGTTTCTTTCTCCATTTTCGCAGCTTTTTCGTCACTCGTTTGGAGGCTCGCCTTCAACTCCTTTGTATACTTACTGACTAATTCAAGTATGCCCAGTTTGTCATTAACAGATGACTTTAACAGATCGCTTTAACCCTTTACCAGTCCCGGTGGTGAAAATCATAAATCGTCTGTATCCGTCGAGGAGTTGCATTGTCTTTTGGAGATTGATTCTCCTCGTTTACTCTCCGTCATGTTTGAGTGTTGCTTGTTTTCGTAATATTTGTCAATACATTTCTCTCGCCTTTTGATTTGTTTTGTGTTGTTATCCAGATTGAATGCTATTACCTCTGAGTATATGAAGTGCTAATATTTAGTTTAAGTATGATATTGAATATTTCGTTTTTTATCTTTAGTCGATCTGCACCGTGTTCAGTCTGCCATCTTCACTCAATCAAGCTTCACTCATTGTGTGGATTGTTCAAGCACCTTTGGCAGCAATTACAGCCTCGAGTCTTCTTGGTGGAATAGCCAAGAATAGTGTAATAGTATAACAGTATGACTCTACAAGCTTGGCACACCTGTATTGGGGAAATTTCTCCCATTCGTCTCTGCAGATCCTCTCAAGCTTTGTCCGGTTGGATGGGGAGCATTGCTGCACAGCTAGTTTCAGGTCTCTCCAGTGATGTTCGATCGTGTTCAAGTCCGGGCTCTGGCCGGGCCACTCAAGGACATTCAGAGACTTGTCCCGAAGCCACTCCTGTCTTGTCTGTGTGCTTAGGGTTGTTGTCCTGTTGGAAGGTGAACCTCTCTTTACTTTGCTCTGTTCATCTTTGCCTCTATTCTGACTAGTCTCCCAGTCCCTACTGGTGAAAAATGCCCCCACAGCACCATGCTTCACCGTAGGGATAGTGTCAGGTTTCCTTCAGACGTTATACTTGGCATTCAGGCCAAAGAGTTGAATCTTGGTTTCATCAGACCAGAGAATTTTGTTTCTCATGGTCTGAGAGACTTTAGGTGCTTTTTGGCAAACTCCAAGTGGGCTGTCGTGCCATTTACTGAGGAGTGGCTTCCGTCTGGCCACTCTACCATAAAGTCCTTATTGGTGGAGTTCTGCAGAGAGGGTTGGTTCTTCTTGAAGGTTCTCCCATCTAAACAGAGGAAGATCTTGGTCACCTCCCTGACCAAGGCCCTTCTCCCCCGATTGCTCAGTTTGGCCGGACACTCTATGTAATGGGGAATTGATAGACGTTAATTGTCAAACGTGAACAATCCACACAATGAAGTTATGAAACAATGAATGTGCACAAATTCACGGAAGAGTGCATTCAGGAGAGATATCGTGCGTTGTGCCACACTCCCCTTCTTGTACCGTGCCATCCCACGACCTCTGCAATGGATTAGTTTTGGCCTCCGCAATTGATTAGTTGACAGAGATGGGTGCAAATAAGACAGGTGCCTGGTGTGCCATAAAAAATACATATATAATTTGCTGTGTGTAGTACTCTGTATGGACAGATAAGATGAGACTGGGGTGTGTGAGCAGCCAGCTTGTGTGTAACCTACCAGCCACCTTGTGACCCTTCCCTGACCTTTCTGTGACTGTGAGGCTAAAGCAAAAGACAGATGGGAGGGGTCCGCATCACTCCAGGGGCAGTCCTGCTGAGTGTAAGCTTATAGCCAATATGCTTTCAAATAGGCTTCTCTGTCTGATGTCATACTTCCATTGATCTCAATGACTTTGTAGCCATGCTTAATCATATACAGTGTTTATTTCTTTCTTACTTATAGGCTATATATTTTGTCCACAAACAACATTTCCATGTTTTTATTGTAAATGATTGATGGGAAATGGATGAGCTTGGATAACTTTTTCTTTCAATCAAGCTTTGAGATAATAACAAGAGGGAGCTCTGTTGATCTAGCTAGATTGTGTCAAACACAATCAAATATTTATATTTTCATTATGATGTTTTCTTTTCTCCATGAAAACAATTCAATATTAGAATAGATTCGATACAATTAGATAGCTTTAGCTCAGCAGGCTAATACTAAGGCATTAGCTCAGGAGCCAACGCAAGTCTCCAGGTTCCAGACAAGGGTAAACATCACTCGAACTTGCTCGCAAACAACCTCTGTTACACACACATACCTTTCATGTTCAAAATCCTAAAATATGAGACAGGTGCAGTATGTTGTGTTGAATCATTATTCACTGTAACATCAAATATACAGTACTTTATCCACATTTTGTTACATTACAGCCTTATTGTTTTTTCCCCTCATCACCCTACACACCATACCCTATAATGACAAAGCAAAAACGGAAATATCACATTTACATAAGTATTCAGACCCTTTACTGCAGCGATTACAGCCTTGAGGCTTCTTGGGTATGAAGATACAAGCTTGGCACACCTGTATTTGGGGAGTTTCTCCCATTCTTCTCTGCAGATCCTCTGTCAGGTTGGAAGGGGAGTGTCGCTGGACAGCTGTTTTCAAGTCTTTCCAGAGATGTTTGATCGGGTTCAAGTCTGGGCTCTGGCTGGGCCACTCAAGGACATTCAGAGACTTGTCCCAAAGCCACTCCTGCGTTGTCTTGTCTATGTGCTTAGGGTCGTTGTCCTGTTGGAAGGAGAACCTTCGCCCCAGTCTGACATCCTAAGCGCTCGGTAGCAGGTTTACATCAAAGATCTCTCTGTACTTTGCTCCATTCATATTTCCCTCAAACCTGACTAGTCTCCCAGTACCTGCCGCTGAAAAAACACCCCACAGCATGATGCTGCCACCACCATGTTTCACCATAGGGATGGTTCCAGGATTCCTACAGACGTGACACTTGACATTCAGGCCAAAGAGTTCAATCTTGGTTTCATCAGACCAGAGAACCTTGTTTCTCATGGTCTGCGAGTCCTTTAGGTGACTTTTGGAAAACTCCAAGTGAGCTGTCATGTGCCTTTTACTGAAAATTGGCTGGCCACTACCATAAAGGCCTGAGTGCTGCAAAGAGGGTTGTCCTTCTTGAAGGTTCTCCCATCTAAACACAGGAAGTCTGGTGCTCTGTCCAGGTAACCATCGGGTTCTTGGTCACCTCCCTGAGCGAGGCCCTTCTCCCCTGATTGCTCAGTTTGGCCGGGCGGCCAGCTCTAGGAAGTCTTGGTGGTTCTAAACTTCTTCCATTTAAGATAGATGGAGGCCACTGTGGTCTTGGGGACCTTCAATGCTCATAAATGTTCTGGTACCCTTCCCCAGATCTGTGCCTCAACACAATCCTGTCTCGCACCTCAACGAACAAATCCTTCAACCTCATGGCTTGGTTTTTGCTCTGACATGCACTCTCAACTGTGGGAAAGGTGTGTGCCTTTCCAAATCATGTCCAATCAATTGAAGTTACCACAGGTGGACTCCAATCAAGTTGTAGAAACATCTCAGGATGATCAATGGAAACAGGATGCACCTGAGCTCAATTTCGTGTCTCATAGCAAAGGTTCTAAATACTTATGTCAATTATGTATTTCTGTTTTTATTTTTTGATTCTTCGGGGGGGGGGAAAACTAACGTTTTTGCTTCGTCATTATGGGGTATTGTGTGTAAATTAATGAGGGGGGGGAATAATTTAAGCAATTTTAGAATGAGGCTGTAACGTAACAAAATGTGGAAAAGGTCAAGGGGCCTGAATTCTGAATGCACTGTATGTGATAGATACTAGGACTGACCCCAATTAGTCGACTAGACGATTGTTTGGTCAATAGGCTGTTGGTCGATCGATAATTGTTTTAGTTGAGCAGTAGCAAATATATATCATTTTTTTAATCAAACAGTGCACTTAAAGCATGAGACAAGTTCAATGCATATATCGTTTATTTTATTAAAACACATAGGGTGTGTCTAATGTATGGAAAAATACACATTTTAAAATGTTGGTCAAAAGAACAGATGACTTTCGTTGCCAAGATTTTTTTTTTCGGGGACAGCCCTAATACGTACATCAACATTGGACTAAACCTTTACCCTTTGGGTTAATAGTCACACTGAAGCTCCTGTGCAATTTTGGTTTTCATTTGACAAGAACGAGACAGCCCTCGCTGCTAAGCTGTTTTCAATTTCTTGTCATCTTTCAGCTCATAGAGGGGCCCTCTTCTTCTTTACTGCATAGTTGCATTCTTTGAACCACAGAAAAATTGTATTTCTCATTTCTGCATTGGGGAAAGTAAAGCTTTAATGCTACAGTGACAGTGCTTAGAATGTACACTGAGTTTACAAAACATTATGAACGCCTGCTCTTTCCATGACAGACTGACCAGGTGAAAGCTTATGGTCCCTTATTGATGTCACCTGTTAAATTCACTTCAATCAGTGTAAATGAAGGGGAGGAGACAGGTTAAAGAAGTATTTTTAAGCCTTGAGACAATTGAGACATGGATTGTGTGTGTGCCATTCAGAGGGTGAATTGGCAAGACACAAGATTGAAGTGCCTTTGAACCGGGTATGGTAGTAGTTGCCAGGCACACCTGTTTGAGTGTGTCAAAAGCTGAAACACAGCTGGATTTTTCACGCTCAATCGTTTCCCGTGTGTATGAAGAATGGTCCAGCACCCAAAGGACATCCAGCCAACTTGACACAACTGTGGGAAGAATTGGAGTCAACATTGGCCAGCATCCCTTTGGAACACCTTTGACACCTTGTCGAGTCCATTCCCTGATGAATTGAGGCTGTTCTGAGGGCAAACGAGGGTTCAACTCAATATTAGGAAGCTGTTCCTAATGATTTGTACATTGTGTATATTGACAAGGCTATTTTTAGGTGTAGAAGAGTATTGATAAATGGCATTTCAAGGAAACTAACAAAGAATCATATGTCACAGTTGTGTGTGGCTGAGGGGAATTAACGTCAGTTAGAATGGTGATGTATGCATACACACACACACACATTCACGCAAACATGCTAAAACCAGTCTGCTTTTCTTTTTTTTGTTACAGGGAGGGCCTATGCCCCAGAGTTCTACTATGACACATACAGTGCGTTGTGGCAGAACCGGCCCAGGGTCTACGGCTTCAAGCTACAGTGGACCCAGCAGAACCCCCTGTCTGTGGACCGCATCATGGCCTACCGACTCGGGATGAAACGGGTGAGCAAGAATACAGGGACCTTCTCTCACTTTTATGCTCTCGGTTTTGTCCCAGTTTCACCCTTTTACGTCTGCTTTTGTAAGGTAAGAGATCAATAAAGTTTGTATGTTTGAATTAACTGTAGCACACACTGGTTCCGAATTGTGTTGTCACTCACGAGAGTGAGTTCTATAGCAACAAATGTTATTACTCTGCAGTCATTTCATGCAGAAAGACTAAACCAAGGAGATTGATAAGCATTGCAGAAGATGAGCCTGAGACCTTACGTATCCAATCCCACTAAAGCTTGTGCATGATGCACTTGTGAATACATTAGCATTTGTACTTTCTGACTGCGTCACATTCTCACATTCCCCCCCCCCCTCCCCCCAAAAGACAGAGAGAGCCAACAGAGCGTTTCAGTTCTTCAAACCTCCATGTTGGTGGTGTTCCAGTTAGGGATGGCATTCCCTCAACTTCAGCACTGTCATCACTCAGCTGGAATAGAGGAGTCCTCAGCCACTTGTAATTACATCACACTGCGTGATTTATTCCCCGTCAGGGTTGTCATTGCCTGGTTCAAAGTCAACACTAAGTAAAACAAGTCACTGATTTCATTCATTTTTTTCTTAACAAAATTACCGGTCTTGTGTGCTGTTAGTCATCACTGCGGGGAACTGAGAACATTTTTTGGGGGTACTTTGTACACATCAGGTGTTCTGCCCAGTGGTTTCACACATGTTGGGGGCAACTCTCTCACACGACACGATCAGCATTATTATTAGCACACTGAAGCACATTTTCACTGACTGCACAGATTTCTTTTAGGCTCGAGGGACTTCTTTAAGTGCTTGAGCTGGGTGGCTTTTTACCTGGGAGGTGGTGCATCTGTATCGTCATTGAGTCGGCCCAAGTTCCAGTTCTGTTCTACCTTTTTACGTTCATATCTCCTGCTTTCGTGTTTTCTTTTTTATGACAAAGCAGCTAGCAATTGTTTCTTATTTCCTCATTCATGCTAGGTCTGCATAGGAGAGGAGCCTGACATTGGTGATTCTACAGAAGTGGTGAAAATTGCAGTCTCACCCCCCCAACAAAAAAAATAAAGAAAATTCACATTTCGTTCGGTTGTTTGTTATTTTGTTTCAGTGTTCATTCATTAAATAATTTAAGAATGTATGCTTACCACGCTGCGCCTTGGTCTCCTTCGTACAACGGAGGTGACAGAAGAACCCACCATTGTTTTTGGGGGGTGGCACACACGAGGAGATTGGCTGAGTCAGGTTGGAGACCTGCGCCAATTCCTCCTGCTTACTGTGGAGAGCGTGTGATTGGTCAGGCACCGTGTTATTCATATATAGATGCACACGGTGTCTCTAGTTCGCATTCATAGCCCGGTGCACTCTATTCTAGCTCCTCGCAATTTGCCGGACTAGAATGGACATCCAGGCAGGACACATTGAGCCAGCTCTACGTTCCAGATCTCCAATGCGTCTCCACGGCCCAGTGTATCCTGTGCCTTCTCCCCGCACTTGCCCTGAGGTGCGTGTCACCAGCCCGGTACCACCAGTGCTTGCACCACGCACCAGGCCTCCAGTGCGCCTCCTGAGTCCAGTACGTCCTGTGCCTGCTCCCCGCACTCGCCCTGAGGTGCGTGTCACCAGCCCGGTACCACGCAGCAGGCATCCAGTGCGCCTCCTGAGTCCAGTACGTCCTGTGCCTGCTCCCCGCACTCGCCCTGAGGTGCGTGTCACCAGCCCGGTACCACGCAGCAGGCATCCAGTGCGCCTCCAGAGTCCAGTACGTCCTGTGCCTGCTCCTCGCACCTGCCCAGAGGTTCATGTCTCCAGCCCAGTACCACCAGTACCGGCACCTCGCATCAGGTATCCAGTGCGACTCAGCAGTCCAGAGCTTCCGGCGACAGAACCTGGTCCAGAGCTTCCGGCGACGTTTAACAGTCCGGAACCTCCAACGACGGGCCACAGTCCGGAACCTCCGAGGGTAGATGCCCACCTGGACCCTCCCCTATTCAAGATGGAAGTCTCAGACTGAAGTATGTAACGAACATAGAGAAGCGGGAGAATTCCGTTTGAGTCTCAGGCAAGAGTTGGACAACATGTCCTAGAGAGGAATCTCTCGCTAGAAACGGGGGGCGTTGAGCTCAGAAAAATATTAACTAAATGGAATTCAAATAATTGAATCGACGATGGTCAATTAGGTGTTTAAAAACCGAAATTAAACCACATTTTGGTTAATTGCTCAACACTCTGTTAGCTATGGGAATTATTTAATGTCCAAATTAAGTCACAATTGTCCAAACCGAAACAGTCACAACTGAAACAGTTGACCCATTATTGATATATATATATTATTTAGTGTGTCATTATGGTGTCTGTGACAGCACGGGCAGTGCCATTGAGACCAATGTTCCCTCAAATTTTTGGTGGCACTGAGCAAATTTTCTGTCTTGTGAGCGGAAACTTAAACGTTGTGAGAATTCTGTGCAACCTCCGGCATGGGTTTACAGTGCCCTTACAGTTTTAGAAAGTAGCTGTTGTGGCTATTTTAGCATAATGTAGGCCTATCAACAAAAGAAATGGAGCAAATCCCATTACATTTTCACATGGAAATAGCTTTTTATTTCTATGATATAGCCTACAGTAGCCTATATGTGGTGTTTCCACAGGCCTACATTATACAGGCCTACATTACATAAGATGTTTTTACTTCATGAAGGACTTGACATTTATTTTGTACTTCTGTAACACCATGGGCCAAATAGGTGACCATAAATTGCATTGTATTGTGTTGTAAAGAAACCACTTTACAAAATAAAATGAATCATTATTACCATACAGAGAATAAAACAATGTAGACTATCTCTCTGCCTAAGGCTTGAATATGCAAATAGCCATGTCTCAAAACACAACACTGCCACTTTAATTCAGACATAAGCTTTTTACCTGACTGACTTTTCAAAAATAGCTTGAAATGTAGTCTACACGTTTTGTGCTCTTGTAGGAAGCAAGAGCCCTCTAAACTGTGCATGTGCACTGCCACGCACTTCCTCTGGCATGCAGTGCAGAAGAAATGCCATGTAGCACAGAGATGCAAGAGATTGAACCTCACTGAGTTCGCACTATATAGATCAACGTTTTTTCAGTGGTCGAATCCAAATGATATCCGCCCCATTTCAATGCAACAAACCAAAACAATTCTAACTTGGCAAGATTGTGATTTTGTTGTAGACAGAGCCAGAGCGCAACAAGAGGTCTTTCAATCTCCCTCGATTGAATGCGCTTTTCAGATCAGAGCGTAGTGCCACGCGTGTGCACATTTGTTAATATTTTTTAGCTAGTTATTAGCCCAGTTATAGATGAGTATAGGTCGACATCTGAATGATTCAGAGGACAACTGGGTGAAAGTGTTGTGGTCAGATGAGACCAAAATGGAGCTCTTTGGCATCAACTCAATTTGCCGTGTTTGGAGGAGGGGGAATGCTGCCTATGACCCACAGTTCTTTTGTGTTTCTTCAATTTGCGAATAATCGCACCAACTGTTGTCACCTTCTCACCAAAATGCTTGTCCCTGACATCCTTGGAGAACTCTTTGGTCTTGGCCATGGTGGAGAGTTTGGAATCTGATTGATTGATTGCTTCTGTGGACAAGTGTCTTTTATATAGGTAACAAACTGAGATTAGGAGCACTCCCTTTAAGAGTGTGCTCCTAATCTCAGCTCGTTTCCTGTATAAAAGACACCTGGGAGCCAGAAATGTTTATGATTGAGAGGGTGTCAAATACTTATTTCCCTCATTAAAATGCAAATCAATTTATAACATTTTTGACATGCGTTTTTCTGGAAATCAGTCAATTGAAATAAATTCATTAGGCCCTAATCTATGAATTTCACATGACTGGGAATACACATATGCATCCGTTAGTCACAGATACCTTAAAAAAAAAGAAAGCCTCCTGCTCTCGTCATGGTATTTTTGTGCATTCAAATTGCCATGGATAAAATGTAATTGTATTCATTGTCCGTAGCTTATTCATGCCCATATCATAACCCTACCTACACTATAGGGTACACTGTTCACAATGTTGACATCAGCAAACCGCTCGCCCACATAACGCCAAACACGAGGTCTGCGTTTGTGAGGCCAGTCAGACATACTGCCAAATTCTCTAAAACGACATTTGAGGCAGCTTATGGTAGGAAAATGAACATTAAATTATCTGGCAACAGCTCTGGTGGACATTCCTGCGGTCAGCACGCCAATTGCACGCTCCCTCAAAACTTGAGACATCTGTGGCTTTGTCTGACAAAACTGCATATTTTAGTGGCCTTTTGTCCCCAGCACAAAGTGCACCTATGTAATGATCAAGCTGATTAATCAGCTTATTGATATGCCACACCTGTCTGGTGGATGGATTTTCTTGATTATCTTGGTCACTAAAAGGGATGTAAACACATTTGGGTGTATGGAACACACTTGTTGCGTTTATATTTTTGTTCAGTGTAATTTACCACCTGGTGATGTCACTAGGGAGGCCAAAACTCCATCCCACCAAAGCAGGCTGCATTTTCAGGCGGTCTTTTCAAACAGCTCTTACACCAAAAGGGCATATCATCATTTTCACACTATTATTCCAACCTCGTAGTGCGGAAATATATAAAGTACAGCAAAATCATGTTTTTGACTGCACTGGGCCTTTAAGGTGGCTATGCTAAACTGAGTAATCTCTCCTGGACTGATTCTCGTGGACAGATGAAATGGCTATTAATCAAATCAAATCAAATGTATTTATATAGCCCTTCGTACATCAGCTGATATCTCAAAGTGCTGTAGAGAAACCCAGCCTAAAAACCCCAAACAGCAAGCAATGCAGGTGTAGAAGCACGGTGGCTAGGAACAACTTCCTAGAAAGGCCAAAACCTAGGAAGAAACCTAGAGAGGAACCAGGCTATATGGGGTGGCCAATTCCTCTTCTGGCTGTGCCGGGTAGAGATTATAACAGAACATGGCCAAGATTTTCAATTGTTCATAAATGACCAGCATGGTCAAATAATAATAATCACAGGCAGAACAGTTGAAACTGGAGCAGCAGCACGGCCAGGTGGACTGGGGACAGCAAGGAGTCATCATGTCAGGTAGTCCTGAGGCATGGTCCTAGGGCTCTGGTCCTACGAGAGAGAGAAAGAGAGAATTAGAGAGAGCAAACTTAAATTCACACAGGACACCGGATAGGACAGGAGAAGTACTCCAGATATAACAAACTGACCCTAGCCCCCCGACACAAACTACTGCAGCATAAATACTGGAGGCTGAGACAGGAGGGGTCAGGAGACACTGTGGCCCCATCCGATGACACCCCCGATGACACTGTGGCCCCATCCGATGACACCCCCAGGAAGTATATCCTTCCTGTTTGGCCCTGTCCGGGGATGTGATTACGAGCAGCAGTAGTTCCTGGTTTTGGGTTTTTGTCATTGACCATTTGGACGAATCAGGATTGGGTGAAGGCCGTGCTTAAACTGGTGCAGTGATTTTCTTTTTAAGCCTGTATGCAGATGATAAACGTTTTCCACAAGATTACACAGCCACAAAGTCAAAATTGTCTATCGTAAAAATTCATGAAAAGAAATGTGCTCATTGGCCATGATAAACACAGTTTAATTTAGCGGAAGGGAGGGGTTTGGCCAAGAGTTTACTTTTTCAAGAAAGGGAGGACTTCGGCATTCCACCCACCCCCCAGAAGTAAAACAGGAAATGACAAACTTTTTCAAGATAATTTTACTTCTGGGTAACAGAGATTACCAACTGAGCTACAGAGGACCACCATGTGGGTAGTGGACGAGTGAAGACCAGTAAAAATTGTAGATTATTCAGATGCATAGCCAGCAAGGGGGCTCCAAACCTCCAAGAGCCCAAACATTGACAAATGTTATTTGTCACATACACATGGTTAGCAGATAATTAATGCTTGTGCTTCTAGTTCCGACCATGCAGTAACATTTAACAAGTAATCTAACCTAACAATTTCACAACAACTACCTTATATACACACAAGTGTAAAGGAATGAATTAGAATATGTACATACAAGACATTTTTATTTTATTTAACTAGGCAAGTCAGTTAAGAACAAATTCTTATTTTCAATGACGGCCTAGGGGCAGGAGCAGAACGAAAGATTTGTACCTTGTCAGCTTGAGGGTTTGAACTTACAACCTTCCGGTTACAAGTCCAACGCTCTAACCACTAGGCTACCCTGCCACCCCAGGGTATGTAAACATTATATAAAGTGGCATTGTTTAAAGTGGCTGGTGAAACATTTATTACATCAATTGTTCATTATTAAAGTGGCTAGAGATGAGTCAGTATGTTGGCAGCAGCCACTCAATGTTAGTGATGGCTGTTTAACAGTCTGATGGCCTTGAGATTGAAGCTGTTTTTCAGTCTCTCGGTCCCCGCTTTGATGCACCTGTACTGACCTCGCCTTCTGGATGATAGAGGGGTGAACAGGCAGTGGCTCGGGTGGTTGTCGTCCTTGATGATCTTTTTGGCCTTCCTGTGACATTGGGTGGTGTAGGTGTCCTGGAGGGCAGGTAGTTTGTCCCCGGTGATGCGTTGTGCAGACCTCACTACCCTCTGGAGGGCCTTACGGTTGTGGGCGGAGAAATTGCCGTACCAGGCGGTGATACAGCCCAACAGGATGCTCTCGATTGTGCATCTGTAAAAGTTTGTGAGCGTTTTTGGTGACAAGCCGAATTTCTTCAGACTCCTGAGGTTGAAGAGGTGCTGCTGCGCCTTCTTCACCACGCTGTCTGTGTGGGTGGACCATTTCAGTTTGTCCGTGATGTGTACGCCGAGGAACTTTAAAAACGTTTCACCTTCTCCACTACTGTCCCGTCGATGTGGATAGGGGGCTGCTCCCTCTGCTGTTTCCTTAAGTCCACGATCATCTCCTTTGTTTTGTTGACTTTGAGTGTGAGGTTCTTTTCTTGATATCACACTCCGAGGGCCCTCACCTCCTCCCTGTAGGCCGTCTCGTCGTTGTTGGTAATCAAGCCTACCACTGTAGTGTCGTCTGCAAACTTAGTGATTGAGTTGGAGGTGTGCATGGCCACGGAGTCATGGGTGAACAGGGAGTACAGGAGAGGGCTCAGAACGCACACTTGTGGGGCCCCAGTGTTGAGGATCAGTGGGGTGGAGAGGTTCCCTACCCTTACCACCTGGGGGCGGCCCGTCATGAGGTCCAGGACCAAGTTGCACAGGGCAGGGTCGAGACCCAGGGTCTCAAGCTTAATGACGAGTTTGGAGAGTACTATGGTGTGAAATGCTGAGCTATAGTCGATGAGCAGCATTCTTACATAGGTATTCCTCTTGTCCAGATGGGTTAGGGCAGTGTGATTGCAATTGCATCGTCTGTGGACCTATTTGGGCGGTAAGCAAATTGGAGTAGGTCTAGGGTGTCAGGTAGGGTGGAAGTGATATGGTCCATGAAAAGTCTCTCAAAGCACTTTCTTGGGAACAAGAACAATGGTGGCCCTCTTGAAGCATGTGGGAACAGCAGACTGGGATAAGAATTGATTGAATATGTCTGTCAACACATCAGCCAGCTGGTCTGCGCAGGCTCTGAGGACGTGGCTGGGGATGCCGTCTGGGCCGCCAGCTTTGTGAGGGTTAACACATTTAAATGTTTTACTCATGTTGGCTGCAGTGAAGGAGAGCCTGCAGGTTTTGGTAGTGGGCCGTGTCAGTGGCACTGTATTGTCCTCAAAGTGAGCAAAGGAGTTGTTTAGTTTGTCTGGGAGCAAGACATCGTGGTCCGCGATGGGGCTGGTTTTCCTTTTGTAGTCCGTGATTGACAATACAATACTTTTTATGTAGTTTTGTGGTGTCGTGATGTGTGTTTTGTCTTATATTTTTTTAAATCCCCGCCCTTTTGGTAGGCCCACATTGTAAATAAGAATTTGTTCTTGACTGACTTGCCTATTTAAATAAAGGATAAATAAAATATATACTGTACAAGTCAGTTAAGAACAAATTATTATGTACAATGACGGCTGACCTAAAGGCCACAAAACACAAAACATGGTACAAACATTATTGTGCACAGACAACAGCACAAAGGTCAAGAAGGTAGAGACCAACAATACAGCACGCGAAGTGGCCACAACTCTTAGTAAGAGTGTCCATGATTTGAGTCTTGGAATGAAGAGATTGAGATAAAACTGTCCAGTTTGAGTGTTTTTTGCAGCTCGTTCCAGTCGCTAGTTGCAGCGAACTGAGAAGAGGAGCGACCCAGGGATCTGTGTGCTTTAGGGATCTTTAACAGAATGTGACTGGCAGTACGGGTGTTGTGTGTGGAGGATGAGGACTGCAGTAGGTGAAAGCCCTCAATGGCAACGTCTATAATAAAATAAGTTATATCCATCTAGTCTCTATGATTGACACTTGACACCACAACGCCTGCTATTTTGCCAAAATAACGATGGGTGAAGTGATCATTTAAACATCTAACAACATAATTAATTAGATGCGTAAGTAATTAAATCAACAAGTTTCAGATTCATACCTGTACAATCAACATTGAACATTTTACAGAGAAAAATAGAGATTCTATTTCTCTAAATTCAATTTAAAGGGTTTGAAAATCAGATTCAACATGTTTGTACTCATTTTTTAATTTGGTATACAAATACATTTTATAAATGTTATCTGCAATAATAGAAGGTTAATCAAAATGATCGCTATGTAATGGTTCTCCCTTTACTGCAAGATTTTGGACAAATTTAGTGTGGTAAGGAATTCAGGTAAATATTTCAAATATGCAATACAAAGAATGTGTGTTTGTATAGTGTATATCAGTCCACCTGACACATTTTGGAAGTTTGGGGTAAAATAGGACACACGTTTTCATATATATTGTTTTATTCCCCAAATTGCACCACTTCTGTAGAATTACCCATATAAAGAGTCAGCAACAAAGTGGACACCTGGCTAAGAGCAGGAGGACTGGGTGGGTGGGGTGGGAGGGGGGGGGGGCAAGAACAGGAGATGAGTGAGGGCAGGAAACTAATTAACGACTTCACCCAGAGGGGAATAGCTGCCAAAATAAGGTGAGGAACCAGTGATAGAATTCACTAGAACAGAGGATAGCTGTGTGCGCCGTGATTACATGTGCGTGAGCTATGTCTGAAAACCAGACAGCCAGTATCTTTTAGTGGGAGAGGAGAAGAAGTTGCTGCTGGGTAAAAAGAGGACTCTTTCACTCTTCTGGACTCGTCACATTGGATGTGCCCGGTTTTCACAGTCTCTGTCAGCCCCTCTTTTGTTTAAAAGACAACGTTCTCTAACCACCTGTCTTTTGCAATGGTAGCACATTATGGAGAGCTTGTATTGTGGTTTTACTTGCCAGGTTCAGTACAGTGGTTTTCTGGATGAGGCCTATCAATCATGGAAGTATGGCTGGTGACTGCTCTCTCCTTTCCGCCTGGCTCAGTGCCTTCTGTGCCCACACACTCCTCTCACCCTCTCTAGGCTGGCACTCCGGCGCTCACTCACATTTGCTCACGTGTGACATTTTCAAGACACCAGCCGCTGGTTGACGTTTGTCATTATTCTTGTCCTGCAGGCAGAACTGAGCGATTTCCTTTAGATAGGCCAGCTGCAAATTCAATATGGCTATATTGTAAAGAATTCCTGAAAATAAAAGAAGTAGCTTTTTGATCTTTACAGTAATTTTAGGCATTAGGGTTAGCAGTTTGTTTATGGTTAGGTTTTAAATCAGATTTGATGACTTTGTGGCTATGCTAACTGGTGACCACTCTGCAGGGCTGCCTCCAGAACAAGATTCATGACGAAAAACACCAACCTGCAAGGGGTTTAACTTAACCCTCATCACGGCAGACTGGACACTTGCAGTTCTTAGCAATTTTATTTTATTGTTATTTTACCAGGTAAGTTGACTGCGAACACATTCTCATTTGCAGCAACGACCTGGGGAATAGTTACAGTGATTAATGAGCCAATTGTAAACTGGGGATTATTAAGTGACCATGATGGCTTGAGGGCCAGATTGGGAATTTAGCCAGGACACTGGGGTTAACACACCTACGATAAGTGCCATGGGATCTTTAATAACCTCAGAGAGTCACAACTACCGTTTAACATCCCATCTGGTAGACAGCACCCTACGCAGGGCAGTGTCCCCAATCACTGCCCGGGGGCATTGGGATATCCTTTTAGACCAAAGGAAAGAGTGCCTCCTACTGGCTCTCCAACACCACTTCCAGCAGCATCTGATCTCCCATCCAGGAACTGACCAGTACCAACCCTGCTTAGCTTTAGAAGCAAGCCAGCAATGGTATGCAGGGTGGTATGCTGCTGGCATAACAGCAATAAATGGGCTATAGGTATGGATTTTTTTTATAACATGCCTATTTGTGTTTTACAGCTAATTGATCTTTAATTGAGAATAAGAGCAGGGAAATCTCTAGTCATTTGTCACGGGTGTCGTTGGAAGTAGACCAAGGTGCAGCGTGGTGAGTGTACATTTTATTTTATTTTAAAATGTCACCAACAAAGCAACAAATGAAAGCAACAACCGTGAAGCTTACTGGGCTAAGTACCACAAACACAGTTAACTACCCACACTGAAAGGAGGGAAAAAGTGCTACCTATGATTCCCAATCAGAGACAATGATAGACAGCTGTCCCTGATTGAGAACCATACCCAGCCAAAACATAGAAATAAAGAAACCTAGAAAACAAAAAATAGAATTCCCACCCCACATCACACCCTGACCTAACCAAATAGAGAAATAAAACATCTCTCTAAGGTCAGGGCGTGACATCATTTCTGTCCCTCTAGATCTGACTGCAATACTAGTGAAAAGACTACTCACTAATTTGTAGTATTATACTACCCTGTAAACCAGGAATATTATGAAATAATATCCATGGGGAAAACAAAGCAGCACCATCTTTGGCCATCAAACTGAAGGCAAACAGAACAAATACTTGACATAAAATCAGTCAAAAGTAAATCAAACCCCACTTCTTGTTTTACGTGTTAAGCGTTGGAGATTTTCATATTGTTTCTAATTTCCCCAGCTTTCATCATTGTTTTGCCCTTGCCTTTAAAATATTGTTAGGGAGAAGGTAATTGCTTTTCAAATGAGCTTACTCTGTTTGAGTATGAATGCTTTCCAGCGCTTTTTATATTGCCTGTGTCCAGTTGGCTGGTTTGATTTTAGAGTTTCATTTAGTCCTTGTTTACTTGTGTGTGTGTGTGTGTGTGTGTGTGTGTGTGTGTGTGTGTGTGTGTGTGTGTGTGTGTGTGTGTGTGTGTGTGTGTGTGTGTGTGTGTGTGAACAAAGTGTTTCTTCCCAATCCAATCATTTGCCAAAATGACAGATAACCAGTCCTATTCTTTAAGCAGAATCAGCCTGCTATTATTCTCTCTGTATTGTGCGTTGTTTAATTGCATTATTTTCCGGGCAACGAGTAATGATGAATAATGAACACTTCCATTCACTTTTTAATCACTTCCACTTTTCCAACATCATGGCTTTGGCATCACAAACTATTTACATAATGAGGAAATGATAGCTACCTTGATGATGAGATGTCACCATTATTATACGCATTAGTCGCAGTGGTCTAAGGACATGCAGATTAATTCTCATAGTTACAAGCCAACCGATAACAGAGTTAGTCTCACTTCGGCTGGGGCATTTGGCGTCGGAAAAGACTATGTGAGCCTATATCACGTTCTCACCAAACACGCTATATCGCTATCTTCCGCTCTCATTCTTTATCCTTGATAACAATAGCTGATCAGATCCCAGATGGATCAAGCCATTGGGAGTTCGGGGATCAGCCCGGCCTGCCTAGAAGTGTTGCAATTCCACTGTAACAATGTCATCATACAGCTCCAGTGTTGCAGCAAGTGGGAAGTAGCATCCCATTCATTCATTCTGAGGAAGAAAGGCAGTTTGTCCCTCTGTTGGTTTGGACTGGTTGGCTGGTTGTCTGGCCGGTTGTCTGTCTGTCCCTTTGTCTTTCAATACCCATTTCCCATGGTAAATTGTGTGCAAGGGAGGGAGGAGGGAGGTAGGGGGGGAGTCAGAGGGGTAACGTCCTTCGTGACGCTAACTCTCCAAGCTCCCATCTTTTTCAGCCAGGGGGCCCAGAGGTGTGGCCTCGTTCTGCCCCCCCCACACACACACACACTCCCGTTGATGATGGAAGCCCTCGCGGGGGTCCTGACGGCGGTTGTTTCCGATCGTGCGACCCAGCAGGACACCCTTATCCAATTGTGCACCCCGTATCTGCCTCTGATTCCCGTGCCCCCATACTGTTTATCCGCTTAATTTATTCAATGGTGAGTTCCCTCTTCTCTCGCTCACTCACTCTCCCTCCCACCCACACCCAAACTGCTGCTAATAGCGTATTAAACTCTGCGACAGCTCAGCGGACTTCACCCCAACTTCACATACAGTGTCGTCTTGCTCAGTATTAATAGTCAAGGTCGGAACATTTTTAGTTACCTGCAATTTATCTAGCATCCTAACAAGGCCACATGTAACAACTCATTCACACTCTCCCTTTCAACTCCCCTTCCCTCTTTAGTACACTACCGTTAGAATATCTGTTTCACAAAGTGATTTTCTTGTCCTTGTCGTACCTGATAGGGAGACATAGCCTATTGCAAATACAGAAGTATTTAGTTGTATATTTCATATTTACTGGATATCTTTAAAAATGTATTATATATTTACTGGATATATCATCATATTCACTCTCTCCCTATCACAGTCTGCTGTCACCACTTGCTTCAAAATGTCCACCATTGTTCCTGTACCCCAGAGAGTTAAGGTAACTGAACTAAATGACTATTGCTTTGAGAGGCTAGTTAAGGATCATATCGCCTTACCCGACACCTTTTGACCCACTACAATTTGCATAACACCCCAATAGATCCACAGATGATGCAATAGCACTGCACACTGCCCTATCCCATCTGGACAAGAGGAATACCTATGTAAGAATGCTGTTCATTGACTACTGAACCTTCAACACCATAGCACCATCCAAGTTCATCATCAAGCACAATGAGACAGCCTACTTGGAGGAGGTGAGGGGCCTGGCGGAGTGATGCCAGGAAAATAACCTCTTCCCTCAACAAAACAAAGGAGCTGATCGTGGACTTCTGGAGACTGCAGAGGGAGCATGCCCGCATCCAAATCAACATGGCCGCAGAGAAACTGAAAAGCTTCAAGTTCCTCAGCGTACACATCACTGACCATCTTAAATGGTCGACCCACACAGACAGTGTGGTGAAAAAGGCACAACAGGGCCTCTTCAACCTCAGGAGGCTGAAGAAATGTGGCTTGGCCCCTGAGACCCTCACAAACCTTTACAGATGCACCATTGAGAGCATCCTGTCTGGCTCTATCACCGGCCTGGTACTGCAACTTTATACTCTGCAACTGTAGGACTCCCTAGAAGGTGGTGCAGTCTGCCCAACGCATCACTGGGGGCACGGCACACTGCCTGCCCTCCAGGACAGCTACAGCACCCACAGGAAAGCCAAGAAAATTATCAAGGACCTCAGCCACCCAAACCGCTGCCTGTTTGCACTGCTATCATCCAGAAGGCAAGGTCAGTACAGGTGCATCAAAGCTGGGACCGAGAAACTGAAAAACAGCCATCAGACTGTTAAATAGCCATCACGAGCCCGCCTCCACCCAGTTCCCTACCCTGAACTTAGTCACCGTCACTAGCCGGCTACCACCCGGTTACTCAACCCTACACCTTAGAGGCTGCTGCCCTATGTATATAGACATGGAACACTTGTCACTTTAATAATGGAACTATTTTACTCATTTCGTATGTATGATATTGTATTCTAGTCAAGGCCAGACGTGGAGGAGGCCGTAAGATGTCACCAACCCAGCAGCAGGACCGCTACCTCCGCCTTTGTGCAAGGAGGAGCAGGAGGAGTACTGCCAGAGCCCTGCAAAATGACCTCCAGCAGGCCACAAATGTGCATGTGTCTGCTCAAACACCCAACATCGTGCAGGACGTTTGGCATTTGCCAGAGAACACCAAGATTGGCAAATTCCCCACTGGCGCCCTGTGCTCTTCACAGATGAAAGCAGGTTCACACTGAGCACATGTGACAGACGTGACAGAGTCTGGAGACGCCATGGAGAACGTTCTGCTGCCTGCAACATCATCCAGCAGACCAGTTTGGCGGTGGGTCAGTCATGGTGTGGGCTGGCATTTCTTTGGGGGGCCGCACAGCCTTCCATGTGCTCGTCAGAGGTAACCTGACTGTCATTAGGTACTGAGATGAGATCCTCAGACCCCTTGTGAGACCATATGCTGGTGCGGTTGGCCCTGGGTTCCTCCTAATGCAAGACAATGCTAGACCTTATGTGGCTGGAGTGTGTCAACAGTTCCTGCAAGAGGAAGGCATTGATGCTATGGACTGGCCCGCCCGTTCCCCAGACCTGAATCCAATTGTGCACATCTGGGACATCATGTCTCGCTCCATCCACCAAGGCCACGTTGCACCACAGACTGTCCAGGAGTTGGCGGATGCTTTAGTCCAGGTCTGGGAGGAGATCCCTCAGGAGACCATCCGCCACCTCATCAGGAGCATGCCCAGGCATTGTAGGGAGGTCATACAGGCACGTGGAGGCCAAACACACTACTGAGCCTCATTTTGACTTGTTTTAAGGACATTATATCAAAGTTGGATCAGCCTGTAGTGTGGTTTTCCACTTTAACTTTTAGTGTGACTCCAAATCCAGACCTCCATGGGTTGATCAATTTGATTTCCATTTATCATTCTTGTGTGATTTTGTTGACAGCACATTCCACTATGTAAAGGCAGGGTAGCCTAGTGGTTAGAGTGTTGGAGTAATAACTGGAAGGTTGCAAGTTCAAATCCCCGAGCTGACAAGGTACAAATCTGTCGTTCTGCCCCTGAACAGGCAGTTAACCCACTGTTCCTCGGCCGTCATTGAAAATAAGAATTTGATCTTAACTGACTTGCCAAAAGAATATTTCATTCATTCAGATCTAGGATGTGTTATTTTAGTGTTCCCTTTATGTTTTTGAGCAGTGTATATACACAGTTGAAGTCAGAAGTTTACATACACTTAGGTTGGAGTCATTAAAACTTGTTTTCAACCAGCCCACAGATTTCTTGTTAACAAACTATAGTTTTGGAAAGTTGGTTAGGTCATCTACTTTGTGCATGACACAAGTAATTTTTCCAACAATTGTTTACAGACAGATTATTTCACTTATAATTCACTGTATCTCAATTCCAGTGGGTCAGAAGTATACGTACACTAATTGGACTGTGCCTTTAAACAGCTTGGAAAATTCCAGAAAATGATGTCATGTCTTTAGAAGCATCTGATAGGATAATTGACATCATTTGAGTCAATTGGAGGTGTACCTGTGGATGTATTTCAAGGCCTACCTTCAAACTCAGAGCCTCTTTGCTTGACATCATGGGAAAATTAAAAGAAATCAGCCACGACCTCAGAAAAGGAATTGTAGACCTCCACAAATTCAGGTCATCCTTGGGAGCAATTTCCAAACGCCTGAAGGTACCACGTTCATCTGTACAAACAATAGACACCATGGGACCCCACAGCCATCATACCGCTCAGGAACGAGATGCGTCCCCTAGAGATTGACGTACTTTGGTGCGAAAAGTGCAAATTACACTGGAACAACAACAGAGGACCTTGTGAAGATGCTGGAGGAAACCGGTACAAAAGTACCTTTATCCACAGTAAAATGAGTCCCGTATCGACATAACCTGAATGGCCGGTCAGCAAGAGAGAACCCACTGCTCCAAAACTGCCATAAAAAAACAGACTACGGTTTGCAACTGTACTTGGGGACAAATATTGTACTTTTTGGAGAAATGTCCTCTGGTCTGATGAAACAAAAATAGAACTGTTGGCCATATTGACCATTGTTATGTTTGGAGGAAAAAGGGGGAGGCTTGCAAGCCGAAGAACACCAACCCAATCGCGAAGCACGGAGGTGGCAGCATCATGTTGTGGGGGTGCTTTGCTGCAGGAGGGACTACTATTTTATACCCCATGCATACATCCAAGTTGTGGAAAAATGACTTAAGGACAACAAAGTCAAGGTATTGGAGTGGTCATCACAAAGCCCTGACCTCAATACCATAGAACATCTGTGGGTAGAACTGAACAATTCTGTGTGAGCATGGAGACCAACAAGCCTGACTCAGTTACACCAGCTCTGTCAGGGGGAATGGGCCAACATTCACCCAACTTATTGTGGGAAGCTTGTGGAAGGCTACCCAAAATGTTTGACCCAAGTTAAACAATTTAAATACAATGCTACCAAATACTAATTCAGTGTATGTAAACTTATGACCCACTGTGAATGTGATGAAAGAAATAAAAGCTGAAATAAATCATTCTTTCTACTATTATTCTGACATTCCACATTATTAAAATAAAGTGGTGATTCTAATTGACCTTATATTGGGAATTTTTACGAGGATTAAATGTCAGGAATTGTGAAAAACTGAGTTTAAATGTATTTGGCTAAGGTGTATGTAAACTTCCGACTTCAACTGTGTATATATATATATATACTCAGCAAAAAAATAAACGTCCTCTCACTGTCAACTGCGTTTATTTTCAGCAAACTTAACATGTGTAAATATTTGTATGAACATAACAAGATTTAACGACTGAGACATAAACTGAACAAGTTCCACAGAAATGGAATAATGTGTCCTCAGGGACAAAGGGGGGTCAAAATCAAAATTAACAGTCACTTTTTTGGTTACTACATAACACTAGTGTTATTTCCCAGTTTTGATGTCTTCACTATTATTCTACAATGTATAAAATAGTAAAAATAATGAACTCTCTTGAATGATTAGGTGTGTCCATACTTTTGACTGGTACTGTATAAAGCCAAGGCAACTCTGCAGTCCAGTGCGACACCACTGAAGGGCCTAGTGCGGCAACAAGCTTTGGACATTAAAGAGAGGACTACTCCGTGTTTATACATCCTGACAGAGCATAGAAAAGGAGGAGATGTGGAGAAATGCCAAGTCCAAGTCGCAGCGAGTTTCCACGCCTTGGCCTCGAGTGCTCACAGTGTGTTTGTCATCCTTGGCATCATTAGCCTGGCTTTCTGTTTCATTGTCATCGTCATAAACTGACTGTGCATTTGCAAATATGTCTTGTGTCAGAATTAGTGTGGAGGATAAAACAATTGGGTATTGCTCAAACAGATTAGAACGAACTCAAGGCTAATTGGTTCCATTTTAATGATTTAGTGATGTTTGCTTTTTGCGAGAAAGAGGCCTTGGATTGAATACTCCCCGGATTGTTATTTACTCAGAGTAAATGATTTTCCCCCTCATCTCCTGTGGATTTGAGGCCTAGTTTTCTGTATCCCAATGAATCGCAGAGGAAGTGAGAGGGGGAATTTGCATGAGAAGGGATCTCTTTCTTCTTCTGTCTCTTTCTCCCTCTACCTCTCTCTCCCCCTTTACACAACAATATTTGCAGAACGATGACTTGAATAAGAAGTGAGAGTCGTTTCCATGGCAACACTGCGTTTTACCTCCAACAGGCATTGCATAGCAGAATACAAAAAGGGCAGCGCTGATTGTAGTTGAAGAGACTTCAATAAAGAGTTTTTGCAAGTTCTTACCCTGACATTGGATTTCTTCATAGTCACTATTTTGGTGGATCACATTGCATTTTGTCTAACTGTGTATGCAACCATACATGAGAGTCAGTATCTGCTCTCTCTCTCTCAATATCTCTAAGCAGTAAATGCTGAAAGGTGGGTTTATATTTATAGAGGAGATAGCATTGAGTCACAATTTTAATTACCATAAAAAGAACCATGGCATTCAAATCACCATTATCACCGTGAATGACCCTAACATGGAACGTTAATGGCTCTTATATTCTCTTCCTCCTACCTGCAACGTGGGCAATCATCAAAACGAGCCGATCTATAGCTAAAGGACTCCTGACATCTCCAGGTGTGATAAGTAAATTCTTTGTCTTGGTCTGTTATCTAGTACTGTATTTTTGCTAGCGAGGGCCATCTACTTTAAGTGTGATTCTGATTCCCAGAAGCCTACTTGATATGTGAACTGCTGACTGCTCATAACTTGCAGCTGATTGTTGACACATCAACCAGGATTAAGGGGCAATTTGTGACTGTTTTGTTAATCTGTGCCTGTATTGGAGGGGGAGTAGTTTCTCCTTTTTACGTAGTTATTCTCAGATATAATTTTACTATTTTGTAGCTTTGTCAACTATGTGTGTTTTCTTTTCCTGTTCGCTCCTCTCCCTGTAGCCTTTACAGATGCCCTTGGCCTAATCTTAACTAGAGGCTGTTCGTCTACTCACTGCAACCTTTGAAAAGAAGGTTGACAACATCCGTTCCTCATTCACTCAGCCTATTGAGTCCACTGGTCCCACTCACACAGAACTACCCTACACCTTGACTTCTTTCTCCCCTCTGCTGACATATCTGCCAGGCACGCAGAGATGCAATCCTGTGATGAGTGGCCGCTCGTCAACCTGCCAATTAGACCCCATCCCCTCCTCCCTACTCCAGACCATCTCTGAAGATCTCCCCTCATCAATCAATCCCTGACCACTGGCTGCGTTAAACTTCTGACTTCAAAATGGCCAGCCTCGCTCCCCTCTGACGTCAAAAACTACGGACCCTTCTTTATTTTCTTTCCAAAACACTCAAAGATCATCTCTGTGTGCCTGGCAGATATCTCAGCCAAACACATCAAGCTCAACCTCGACAAGACAGAGCTGCTTTTCATCCCAGGAAAGGCCTGCCTGCTCTCCATCACAGTTGACAATTCCACGGTGTCCCCCTCTGAGTGCAAAGAACCTTGGCATGACCCTCGACAACACCTTGTCGGTCTCCGCAAGCATCAAAGCAGTGACTCGCTATGCTCAAACCCTACACCCCAACCCGAGTCCTCAGTTCTGCCACATCTGGTCTCTTGGTGTTTCTACACCTACGGGAGGGCAGCTCCTGCTCAGCACAGTCAAAGCTCTTCTCTGTCCTGACACCCCAATGGTGGAACCAGCTTTCCCCTGAAGCTAGGACAGCGTAGTCTCCCTGCCCATCTTCTGAAAACATCGGAAACCGTACCTCTTCAAAGAGTTTCTTAAATTATCCCACGGCACCCTTCCTCATCCCCCCCCACCCCCCGCACAAAAAGATACTTGCCTTTCATGAACTGACACTCACACTTGACTTTTCCCCTCCTACTAGCACTGACTTTGCTAATAGCTACTTTATTGAGAAAGAATGTACTTACCATGATTGAGATATCCTGGCTCCCGAGTGGCACAGTGGTCTAAGGCACTACATCTCAGTGCTAGAGGTGTCATCCAGGCTGTATGACAACCGGCCGTGATTGGGAGTCCCATAGGGTGGCAGACAATTGGCCCTACATCGTCCGGGTTTGGCGTGGTGTAGGCCGTCATTGTAAATAAGAATTTGTTCTTAACTGACTTGCCTAGTTAAATAAAGGTTAAATAAATAAATACATGTTTTGAATATGTGGGAGTCCCACCAAGCTATCTTAAGATGAATGCACTAGCTGTAAGTTGCTCTGGATAAGAGCGTCTGCTAAATTATTAATATATAAATAACACATCACTGGAGTTGATGAACCAACCTGCATATGTATTCCCCAGAAAGCCATGCTAATGACGCCAAGGTCAGCATTCTAGGAAATTAAATATCAGGCTGGTGGGCCAGTATGATTTGGTTTGAGGCAGGAGGGGGCAAGAGGAGACAGGAGTAATCAGGAGGAGGCTGTTGGGGCTGGAGGAGACCGGTAGAGACTGGAGGAGGCTGGTGGGGCAGGAAGAGGCAGGAGGAGACAGGTAGAGAGACACCATGAAGTTTGGATATCTTTCTCTGTCCTCAAGAATAGACAGTCATTTCAGCTTTATACAACCGATTTCTATTTGCAACATTCGGAACGTTCAGATACTTTATAAATATATTGTATAGAACAGATATGAGTCCCGTCCTCAAGCATAGGGAGTCATATACGTTACATTTCTAACTGCAACGTTAGGCACATTTTCGCCCTACCTTGTGTAACACCATCTTCTTTTTGAGTGGATATGTCTGCGGTCCCAGCCCCCTCAGCCCAGGGGCGAGGGCAGTGCTCATACTCAAGGATGTGTTAAAAGTCAAGTGCCGTCTCAGACGAGGCTGATAGTCCCTTGTGCTTCTCGGGGTGAAGTGCTTGAATGGCAGACTGAGCTGATAACTTGCGAACATCTCGACGACATGGGACCTAAACTGGGGCGGAAGAGCAGTGTAGTGTATTTTGGAATATTCCAAAGTGCCATTTGTAAAGTGCATGCAATGCCATTTTAACAGCACATAGTTTCTTTAGTTGTATGGATGCCCATGGTCAAACGAAATGCTTACTTGCAGGTTCCTTCTCGACAATGCAACAACTATAAAGAAACAATAAAAGATAAGAATACGAACATAAAGTAAATGGCTCAGTAGAATGGAATACATTTTTTAGCCTAAGTATATTACTGGAAGGCATCATTTATAGTCCAATATTTACATGTGTTATGGGGGATTGGGAAGGCAGTATTTTGCAATCAAGTCTAATATCAGCAGTTGTGATATGTGTGTCTGTGTGCGTGAGTGAGTGCATGTGTGCTAAGGTGTGGAGAATCACAGCAGGTGGTCAGTCCAGTTCAAGTGTTCAGCGGTCTGATGGCTTGTTGCCGACTTTGAGGGAGAGGTTGTCCTGGCACTACAATGCCAGTGCACTTATCTCCTCCCTATAGGCTGACTCGTCATTGGTTATCAGGACTACAGCACTGGTGTTGTCAGCAAACTTGATGATGGAGTTGGTGTCGTGCAAAGCCACGCAGTCCTGGGTGAACAGGGAGTACAGCAGAGGACTGAGGACACACCCTTGGGGTTCGCCTGTGTTAAGAGTCAGTGTGGAGGAGATGTTGTTGCCAATCCTCACAGCCTGTGGTCTGCCTGTCAGGATCCAGTTGCAGAGGGTGGTATCCAGACCCAGGGCTCTGAGCTTGGTCTCGAGCTTGTAGGGATCAATAGTGTTGAAAACTGAACTTTAGTGAATGAACAGCATTCTCACATAGGTGTTACTCTTATCCAGATGTGTTAAGGACATGTGAAAAGCAAAGGAAATAGTATCTTCTGTGTATCTGTTGGAGCGGTAGGCAAATTGGAATGGGTCCAGTGTGCCAGGCATGCTGGCGTTGTTGGGCTATGACAGCCTCTCAAAGTACTTCATGATGACCGGGGTTATAGTAATTTGGGCATGTTACCTTTTTTTCTTGAGCACTGGGACTATGTTGGTCTCCTTAAAGCAGGTGGGGACTACAGGCGCAGGTGGAAGATGTCAGAATACGCCCACCGCCTGGTCAACACACACTCTGAGGACATGGCCAGGGATGCCATCTGAGCCGGTGCTTTGTGAGTATTCACTATTTTGAGGGTTTTCCTCACATCAGCCACAGAGTGCGAAAGTACCAGGTCGTACGGAGGAGCCATCCAGCATCTTCCTGGATGGCTCAGTATTGTCTGCCTTGATGTGAGCATAGAATGTGTCAAGCTTGTCTGCAAGGAAGGCTTCAGTGGGTCTTACTTGCAGGCCCACTGAAGTCCGTGATAGTCTGTAGTTCTTGCAACGTGTTTCGAGTATGATATGTCAAATATCAGTTCGAGTTTGAATCTCTATTGTCTTTTTGCGTCCCTAATGGACACATGCATTGTCTCTCAGTACACATAGCCCTATAGGTAGAATTGGCAACCCGTTGCTTAATAACCTCTTGAAGTTAGTGGGCACTATTTTTATGTTTGGAAAATAACGTTCCCAAAATAAATGGCCTATTTCTCAGGACCAGATGCTTGAATATGCATATAATGGACAGCTTAGGATAGAAAACACTCTAAAGTTTCCAAAACTGGAAAAAATATTGTCTGTGTATAACAAAACTGATTGCAGGCGAAAGCCTGAGAAAAATCCAATCAGGAAGTGACTGTTATTTTGAAACTCCTGTGTTCCTATGCATCCCTATTGCTCATTGAAAGGGATATCAACCAGATTCCTTTTTCTATGGCTTCCCTAAGGTGTCAACAGCCTTTAGACATAGTTTCAGGCTTTTATTTTGAAGAATGATCGTGAACGACCACATTGCGTAAGTGGACAGGTGGGGGCACTCAGAGTGATTTGTGTGCAAAAGAGAGACGCGGCCATTGTTACTCCCGGTCTTAGTGAAAAGCCAACTGTCCCGGTTGATATATTATCGAATAGATATTTGAAAAACACCTTGAAGATTGATTATAAAAAACGTTTGACATGTTTCTGTGTACATTATGGATATAATTTGGAATTTTTGTCTGCGTTGTCCTGGGCATAACGCACCAAACTAACGGAGGTATTTGGATATAAAAAATATCTTTATGGAACAAAAGGAACATTTGTTGTCTAACTGGGAGTCTCGTGAGTGAAAACATCCAAAGATCATCAAAGGTAAACGATTCATTTGATTGCTTTTCTAATTTTCATGACCAAGTTACCTGATGCTAGGTGTACTTATTGTTTTGTTATGCTATTGATAAACTTACACAAACGCTTGTATTGCTTTTGCTGTAAAGGACCATTTAAAAATCTGAGACGACAGGGTGATCAACAAAAGGCTAAGCTGTGTTTTGCTATATTTCACTTGTGATTTCATGAATATGAATATTTTCTAGTAATATTATTTGACTGTTGTGCAATGCTATTCAGCGTTGCTGATGACAAATATACCGGATGGGTGGTTCAAAGCCAGCAGACATAGAGAGATCATATTAATTTAGGATTCTAATTCCTAATTATTACACATTATAGAGGCTTTTACATGCTAATAACACTTTTTTAAGTATTAGACCTGCAGGTTTTAAGTAAAGTGTTACTTTACCCAGTAGTCCATTTGGGCTGTTTGCTTGTCACCTGGAAATCGTGAGTAATTACAAGGTAAATTTGGAACATCTGTAAGGGGTTTAGGATCAGTAACGTTTCATGGTTTGCGAGGACATACTATCACTCAATGTCTAGCTAGTCATCAACAGATACAGTACACTTTATCTGAAAAATCTATTTTCTCTAACATTTCGATCTAGGGTCCATGCGGTAACCCATACAAATAGTATTAGAACACATACTATAGTATTATACTGTAAATCTCTACGGCTCAAGTGGACAAAAGAACAGGCAAGATGCAAGTTTCCTGGTATGACCTGTAGACGTGGAACTAAGAAGCTAGCTGAGGCCATAGCCATGTAATTGGATGTGTGGAAGATGGAAATGTGCTTAGCGGGGTAACAGGAGCTGTAGGAGGAAAAAAGTCCTGATGAGAACACTGTGGGCCTCACAGGTCACCCGCTCACTTCCTACCAGCGGCACTCTCCATTGGTCGAATTCTGGATTCGACCAATCATCTTCTATTTGTCGGCTGCTATTTGTCGACAGCGCCGGACTTGGCACCATGACGAAACGGCACTCTAGGAAAATGGCCAGCATGCTAATTGTTGTAGCCAAGATCAACAGCCATTAGCTGCAAACCATGGCTCAGGGGTTGGCCACGTAAACAAGTGTTGTTGTGCCTCTGGCATGGAAAGAGAATGAGTTGAGATGGTGTAAGTTGTTACTGGTGTTGAATGCATAAAAACAATCGTCACTCTGTCATTTTGAGTGACATGAATACAATGTTTAAAGATGTTCAGTAAAGAACGAAAACTGAATTTATTATTTTGGCCTAACCCTGATGTAAAGTTCATAGATATCAGATGCACAAACGAGGATGTGAACAGCAGTACAGTAAATAGTTTTTTTTTGCATCAGTGAGATACAATATACATGTAGTTGTGTTTGGTGTACAGTTACATGCTGACTACACCGGGCACGCGTGTGTGCCATGCCATCGCGCACATAATGATATATTTTTGATTTAGCGTCCCAGATAAAGCAAAAATATTTTTTTGCTCATATGATTTGAAAACAAATCATCAGGAGTCTGTCTACTACCTATTGAAATTCATTGTGGAGAGCTTATTTATATCAGAATGTGATCGGATCATTATCTAATTGGCATTCACATAACTCTTAAATATTTTCCACGTGGATGGGGATATTGCAAATTTAATCGAAGTTTAAAGGGGGAGGACAACTTATTTTTAACTAAGACAAAATAATTTATAACTGAATTTTTTCATAATAATATGGGTTCAGCAAATACCCTTATTGTTTGGGATACTTAAAAAAAGAATATATATATATATATTTATTTATTTATTTATTTATTATTATTATTTTTTTACCCTTATTTAACCAGGTAGGCCAGTTGAGAACAAGTTCTCAATTACATCTGCGACCTGGCCAAGAAAAAGCAAAGCAGTTCAACACATAAAACAACACAAAGTTACACATGGAATAAACAAACATACAATCATACAATCAATAATAATATAATAGAAAAGTCATCACACCAGTGTGTGCAAATGAGGTAAGATTAGGGAGGTAAGGCAATAAATAGGCCGTAGTGGTGAAGTAATTACAATTAAGCAATTAAACACTGGAATGGTAGAATGTGCAGAAGATGAATGTGCAAGTAGAGATACTGGGGTGCAAAGGAGCAAAATAAATAAATAAATACAGTATGGGGATGAGGTAGATTTAATGGGCTATTTACAGATGAGCTATGTACAGGAGCAGTGATCTGTGAGCTGCTCTGACAGCTGTTGTTTAAAGCTGGTGAGGTAAGAGTCTCCAGCTTTAGTGATTTTTGCAATTTGTTCCAGTCATTGGCAGCAGAGAACTGGAAGGAGAGGCGGCCAAAGAAAGAATTGGCTTTGGGGGTGACCAGTGAGATATACCTGCTGGAGCGCGTGCTATGGTTGGGTGCTGCTATGGTGACCAGTGAGCTGAGATAAGGCGGGGCTTTACCTAGCAGAGACTTGTAGATGACCTGGAGCCAGTGGGTTTGGCGACAAATATGAAGCGAGGGCCAGCCAAGGAGAGCATACAGGTCAATTTGCTGTTGGAGGCTATGACAACAGGCCCTCCGATTTGACACACTGAACTCTATCAGAGAAGTAGTTGGTGAATCAGGCGAGGCAATCATTTGAGAAAACAAATCATCCTGATTTGGACCATATAGATTAATGAGCCAAAAAGCTTTTTCGTCCACTTTCATATTCAAAAAGATCCACCTTCGTTGCGAATCATTCCTGACTATTTGCACATTCAGATCAACATTTTTGTTAATTAATATCATCACTCCTTTTGAGTTCCTTTGCCCATGACAGCAAATTATTTCACCACCCTATTCCTTTTTCCATGCAACTTCATCTAAGGATGTAGAGTGAGTTTCCTGCAAACAGTATATGTTATATTCCTTTTCTTTTAGCCACGTAAAGATTGAATGTCTTTTTTTAATAATCTGCTAAACCATTACAATTATAACTGGATATACTTATTTCACCGCTTACCATAACAAGATCCTATTCTCAGTCTAAATTCACCATAATTAGTGCTTGGAAAGTTACTGCCATCAGAGGTATTATGACGGTCAAAATTAGAGCTTTCAAATGTCAGATATTTAGAATACAAGAAATAGGTTCTAGCAATATTTGTTTTATAACCTTTTTTTATTTTATTTATTTCACCTTTATTTAACCAGGTAGGCTAGTTTAGAACAAGTTCTCATTTGCAACTGCGACCTGGCCAAGATAAAGTACAGCAATTCGACACATACAACAACACAGAGTTACACATAAACAAAACATACAGTCAATAATACAGTAGAACAAAAGAAAACAAAAGGTCCAGATACAGTGACTGCAAATGATGTAAGTTAAGGAAATAAATAGGCCATGTTGGCGAAGTAATTACAATATAGCAATTGAACACTGGAATGGTAGATTGGAAGAAGATGAATGTGCAGGTAGAGATACTGGGGTGCAAAGTAGCAAATAAGTAAATAAATACCAATATGGGGATGAGGTAGGTAGATAGATGGGCTGTTTACAGATAGGCTAAGTACAAGTGCAGTGATCTGTAAAATGCTCTGACAGCTGGTGCTTAAAGCGAGTGAGGGAGATGTGAGTTTCCAGCTTCAGAGATTTTTGCAATTCGTTCCAGTCATGGGCAGCAGAGAACTGGAAGGAAAGATGACCAAAGGAGGAATTGGCTTTGGAGTTGACCAGTGAGATATACCTGCTGGAGAGTGTACTACGAGTGGGTGCTGCTATGGTGACCAGTGAGCTGAGATAAGGCGGGGCTTTACCTAGCAGAGACTTGTAGATAACCTGTAGCCAGTGGGTTTGGCGACGAGTATGAAGCAAGGGCCAACCAACGAGAGCATACAGGTCGCAAAGGTGGGTAGTGTATGGGGCTTTGGTGACAAAACGGATGACACTGTGATAGACTGCATCCAGTTTGTTGAGTAGAGTGTTGGAGGCTATTTTATAGATGACATCACCAAAGTCAGTTTTACGAGGGCATGAGTGAAGGATGCTTTGTTACGATATAGGAAGCCGATTCTAGATTTAATTTTGGATTGGAGATGCTTAATGTGAGTCTGGAAGGAGAGTTTACAGTCTAACCAGACACCCAGGTATTTGTAGTTGTCCACGTATTCTAAGTCAGAGCCATCCAGAGTAGTAATGCTGGATGGGTGAGCAGGTGAGGACAGCGATCGATTGAAAAGCATGCACTTAGTTTTACTTGCGTTTAAGAGCAGTTGGAGGCCACGGAAGGAGAGTTGTATGGCATTGAAGCTCGTCTGGAGGTTAGTTAACACAGTGTCCAAGGAGGGGCCAGAAGTATACAGAATGGTGTCTTCTGCGTAGAGGTGGATCAGAGAATCACCAGCAGCAAGAGCAACATCATTGATATATACAGAGAAAAGAGTCGGCCCAAGAACTGAACCCTGTGGCACCCCCATAGAGACTGCCAGAGGACCGGACAGCATGCCCTCCGATTTGACACACTGAACTCTGTCTGCAAAGTAGTTGGTGAACCAGGCACGGCAGTCATCAGAAAAACCGAGGCTACTGAGTCTGAATATGGTGATTGACAGAGTTGAAAGCCTTGGCAAGGTCGATGAAGACGGCTGCACAGTACTGTCTTTTATCGATGGCGGTTATGATATCGTTTAGTACCTTGAGCGTGGCTGAGGTGCACCCGTGACCGGCTCGGAAACCAGATTGCACAGCAGAGAAGGTACGGTGGGATTCGAGATGTTTGTTGACTTGGCTTTCGAAGACCTGAGATAGGCAGGGCAGGATGGATATAGGTCTGTAACAGTTTGGGTCCAGGGTGTCTCCCTCTTTGAAGAGGGTGATGACTGCGGCAGCTTTCCAATCCTTGGGGATCTCAGACGATATGAAAGAGAGGTTGAACAGGCTGGTAATAGGGGTTGCGACAATGGCAGCGGATAGTTTCAGAAATAGAGGGTCCAGATTGTGAAGCCCAGCTGATTTGTACGGGTCCAGGTTTTTCAGCTCTTTCAGAACATCTGCTATCTGGATTTGTGTAAAGGAGAACCTGGAGAGGCTTGGGCGAGTAGCTGCGGGGGGGGGGGGGGGGGCAGAAGTGTTTTAGGGAGCGTTTGACAGTGATGAGGGGTGGTCGTTTGACTGCGGCTCCGTAGCGGATACAGACAATGAGGCAGTGATCGCTGAGATCCTGGTGATGATAATTATAATCCATATCATATCACTGTCACAGTTGCATCATGATCATTGAAAAACACATCCCAGCATTTCCATAGCAATTGACGTTTCACATGATCATGAAAGAGACCTTGCATTACTCTAGAGACCGTTTCACTACAGTACAAATGTATTTTGTACAATATGTTATTATTCCCCAATGCCCCTATTTTGATATCTTCCCCTTGCTTGTTGTAAATATATATACACTTGTAGACAAATACATAAAAAAGATAGAGAAACATATACTCAATTATAAAACATTTCTCGACAATAGAGAGAGCGGGAGAGAAGAGAAAAGAGCGTGAAAGAAGAGAGTGAAATCAGGTGTGTTTGTGTGTATGTATAAGTCCATATGTGTAAGCGAGCATGTAATTGAGTATGTGTGTGTTCTTATCCACTTCATAGTGTTTAGATATTTTTATATCTGAACCTGCAGAATTTAGTACAGCCATGGTGTTATGGAGCTGTCTCTGGAATAGCTGTCAAATCAAATCAAATGTATTTATATAGCCCTTCCTACATCAGCTGATATCTCAAAGTGCTGTACAGAAACCCAGCCTCAAACCCCAAACAGCAAGCAATGCAGGTGTAGAAGCACGGTGGCTAGGAAAAACTCCATAGAAAGGCCAAAACCTAGGAAGAAACCTAGAGAGGAACCAGGCTATGTGGGGTGGCCAGTCCTCTTCTGGCTGTGCCGGGTGGAGATTATAACAGAACATGGCCAAGATGTTCAAATGTTCATAAATGACCAGCATGGTCAAATAATAATAATCAGAACAGTTGAAACTGCAGCAGCAGCACGGCCAGGTGGACTGGGGACAGCAAGGAGTCATCATGTCAGGTAGTCCTGAGGCATGGTCCTAGGGCTCAGGTCCTCAGAGAGAGAGAAAGAAAGAGAGAAAGAGAGAATTAGAGAGAGCACACTTAAATTCAGACAGGACACCGAATAGGACAGGAGAGGTACTGACCCTAGCCTCCCGGCACATAAACTACTGCAGCATAAATACTGGAGGCTGAGACAGGAGGGGTCAGGAGACACTGTGGCCCCATCCGAGGACACCCCCGGACAGGGCCAAACAGGAAGGATATAACCCCACCCACTTTGCCAAAGCATAGCCCCCACACCACTAGAGGGATATCTTCAACCACCAACTTAACATCCTGAGACGAGGCCGAGTATAGCCCACAAAGATCTCCGCCACGGCACAACCCAGGGGGAGGGGGTGCCAACCCAGACAGGAAGATCACATCAGTGACTCAAACCACTCAAGTGATGCACACCTCCCAGGGACGGTATGAAAGAGCCCCAGTAAGCCAGTGACTCAGCCCCTGTAATAGGTTTAGAGGCAGAGAATCCCAGTGGAAAGAGGGGAACCGGCCAGACAGAGACAGCAAGGGCGGTTCGTTGCTCCAGAGCCTTTCCGTTCACCTTCCCACTCCTGGGCCAGACTACACTCAATCATATGACCCACTGAAGACAAGAGTCTTCAGTAAAGACTTAAAGTTTGAGACTGAGTTTGCGTCTCTTACATGGGTAGGCAGACCATTCCATAAAAATGGAGCTCTATAGGAGAAAGCCCTGCCTCCAGCTGTTTGCTTAGAAATTTTAGGGACAATTAGGAGGCCTGCGTCTTGTGACCGTAGCGTACGTGTAGGTATGTACGGCAGGACCAAGTCAGAGAGATAGGTAGTAGCAAGCCCATGTAATGCTTTGTAGGTTAGCAGTAACCTACTGCTGTAAAGAGTTTGTCCACAATGAGAAAGGCACCCTTCTCTCTCTGTTGCCTTTTTGCCGGATACAGTTTCTTATAATGTTCGTTTATCTCCCTTGGAAATTGGTCATTGAGACAGAATTTGGTCCCTTTTAAGCTCCCTTCCTCTGCTCTTGATCAGCTCCTTTTGTTGGTAGTGCTCAAATTTGACGATGATCGGTCGGGGACCCTTGGTCTTGTCGCTCCGAGCTCCAAGTCTGTGTACTCGCTGGAAAGCCACCTTGTTTACAGTCTCTATAGGAAGTTTCAAGGCGGATTGCATGAATTCTCTGATCGTGCCCTCTGGATTATTGGATGCATCCTCAGGAATCCCAGAAAAAAATATATTTTCACTCATGCTACGACTAGTAGAGACTCCTTCATCACCCTGTTTTCCCTGAGTAGACAATCCATGTTGGAATCGTGGATTTTTACCTTGGCTACATGTTGATTTTTGTCTATCCACACCAGACGGAATCAGGACGTTCAGAAATGAACTCTGAACTAACTGTATTCATTTGGGGACAGGTCGAATCACATGAAACATTCATGGACATTTTGCTAGCTAGCTTGATGTTGCTTACTAATTTGTCCTGGGATATAAACATTGGTTGTTATTTTACCTGAAATGCACAAGGTCCTTTTTTTCCTGGATCTTTGTACAATTTTGAGTCACACAAAATCGTGTGTTCTCTACTCTGACAAATAATCCACAGATCAAAGGGCTATTTCGTTTCTAGTAATCTCTCCTCCTTCAGTCCTTTTCTGTACACTTTATTTGGCAGTTGGCAACCAACTTTTAGGTGCATTACCCCCACCAACTGGACTGGAATGGTGGCTTTCAATCACCCAGGTGGGTATATGCTCCTAAAAACTAATGAGGAGATGGGAGAGGCGGGACTTACAGCACGTCAACCGTCAAAAATAGAACCAAGTTCTATCTTAGCGCCTGGCCACACAGACGCTCGCGAGCAGTTTGGATAAAATGATTGATTAACATGTAAACTCAGCAAAAAAAGAAACATCCTCTCACTGTCAACTGTGTTTATTTTCAGCAAACTTAACATGTGTAAATATTTGTATGAACATAACAAGATTCAACAACTGAGACATAAACTGAACAAGTTCCACAGACATGTGACTAACATAAATGGAATAATGTGTCCCTGAACATAGGGGGGTCAAAATCAAAAGTAACAGTGTGGCCACCAGCTGCATTAAGTACTGCAGTGCATCTCCTCCTCATGGACAGCACCGGATTTGCCAGTTTTTGCTGTGAGATGTTACCCCACACTTCCACCAAGGCACCTGCAAGTTCCCGGACATTTCTGGGGGGAATGGCCCTCGACCTCACCCGCAGATCCAACAGGTCCCAGACGTGCTCAATGGGATTGAGATCCGGGCTCTTTGCTGGCCATGGCAGAACACTGACATTCCTGTCTTGCAGGAAATCACGCACAGAACGATAAGTATGGCTGGTGGCATTGTCATGCTTGAGGGTAATGTCATGATGAGCCTGCAGGAAGGGTACCACATGAGGGAGGAGGATGTCTTCCCTGTAACGCACAGCGTTGAGATTGCCTGCAATGACAACAAGCTCAGTCCGATGATGCTGTGACACACAGCCCCAGACAATGACGGACCCTCCACCTCCAAATTGATCCCGCTCCAGATTACAGGCCTCGGTGTAACGCTCATTCCTTCGACGATAAACGCAAATCCGACCATCACCCCTGGTGAGACAAAACCGAGAGCACTTTTTGCCAGTCCTGTCTGGTCCAGCGACTGTCTGGTCGGTGTGCCCATAGGCGACGTTGTTGCTGGTGATGTCTGGTGAGAACTTGCCATACAGTCCTACAAGCCCTCAGTCCAGCGTCTCTCAGCCTATTACGGACAGTCTGAGCACTGATGGAGGGATTGTGCGTTCCTGGTGTAACTCGGGCAGTTGTTGTCATCCTGTACCTGTCCCACAGGTGTGATGTTCAGATGTACCGATCCTGTGCAGATGTTGTTACACGTGGTCTGCCACTGTGAGGACGATCAGCTACCCATCCTGTCTCCCTGTAGCGCTGTCTTAGTCATCTCACAGTACGGACATTGCAATTTATTGCCCTGGCCTCATCTGCAGTCCTCATGCCTCCTTGCAGCATGCCTAAAGCACTTTCACACAGATGAGTAGGGACCCTGGGCGTCTTTCTTTGGGTGTTTTTCACAGTCTGTAGAAAGGCCTCTCTTGTCCTGAGTTTTTATAACTGTGACCTTAATTGCCTACCGTCTGTAAGCTGTTAGTGTCTTAACGACCGTTACACAGGTGCATGTTCATTCATTTTTTATGGTTCATTGAACAAGCATGGGAAACAGAGTTTAAACCCTTTACATTGAAGATCTGTGAAGTTATTTGGATTTTTACTAATTATCTTTGAAAGACAGGGTCCTGAAAAAGTTACTTTCTTTTTTTTATTTTGCAACACTTGCTCGTGCATCTTGGTCGGTGTGGTCAGCATGTTAGTGTTGTCCTCAAATGTTTACAATACAGTAAACCTGGCAAGGCAACTGTATAATGAATTGCTTAATACTTCCAAACATTGGGCCTCACTAAAGGCTGCAGTGCATTCAGAGAGTATTCACTCACACCCCTTGACTTTGTCCACATTTTGTTGTTGTATCCTAAATTTAAAATTGATACCATTTAGATTTTTTTGACACTGGCCTACACACGCACTACCCCGTAATGTCAAAGTGGAATAATGTTGTTTTTTCTCCATTTTTACAAGTTAATACAAAATGAAAAGCTGAAATGTCTTGAGTCAATAAGTATACAAGCCATGTGTTATGGCAAGCCTAAATAAGTTCAGCAGTACCCCACATATACAATTATTTTTAAGGTCCCTCGGTCGAGCAGTGAATTTCAAACATAGATTCAACCAAAAAGACCAGCGAGGTTTTGCAATGCCTCGCAAAGAAGGGCACCTATTGGTAGATGGGTAAAACAAAATCTGACATTGAATATCCCCTTAAGCATGGTGAAGATATTAATTACACTTTGGATGGTGTACAAAGATACAAGTGTCCTTCCTAACCTTCCTTCCTTGCCAGAGAGGAAGATAACCCCTCAGTAAAAAAGGGGTGTAAAAATTAGTGTTGACTTATTTTAACCCAGGATGAGTATTTTCAACATTATGAGGAGTCAATGAGCTCTAGTGTCAGAATTAAAATGGTGTGTAAAATGATGCAGTCATTGCTGTGTAAATTAAACTCAATTCAGTGGAATGAAAAAATGTTTGTGTGAATTTTAACACCATTTTGAGTCAAATGTACTCTGAAAATGTGACACTACCTGTAGAGTAACTTCAACACTATGTAGACTGGGACCAAATGTTATCTGAAACAGTGTTGAATTCAACTCTATAGGAGTTAAATTAACACTTTTATTTTTACTGTGTACAAATAATCCAAAACATGCATCCTGTTTGTAACAAGGCACTAAAGTAGTATTGCGAAACATGTGGTAAACCGATTTAACTTTTTGTCCTGAATACCAAGTGTTATGTTTGGGGCAAATCCAATACAACACATTACTGAGTACCACTCTCCATATTTTGAAGCGTAGTGGTGGCTAGGGCTGTTGCGTGACTGTATTACCGCCACACCGGCGGTCACAAGTCATGAAGGCAGTCAAATTCCACATGTCCGTTTAGTCGCGGTAATTAGGGTTCTCCAAGCTCTGATGCTGCTTCTTGTCATTAGTAGCCTACAAAAACCTGCTAACTGTGTGGTACTCAGCACTCTATTGTCCTTGTAATCACTCTGACATCAATGCAAATGTCTTTGAAAATCTAATCAAACACTTCATGGGAGGCCATGAGCTCATGTCGCGCAACATTTCTATAGGCTATGAAATTGCGGGAGAAAACAGAGAGATGGCCGCTAATAAAAAGACAAGAATCCCATCAGCTTTCTATGGGCTAGGCCTACTATATTTATTTCTCAACTTCCCTAATATTAAGCACATTGCATACAGTGCATTCGGAATGTATTCAGACCCCTTGACTTTTTCCACATTTTGTTAAATTGTTCTAAAATGTATTCAATATTTTTTTCCCTCATCAATCTACACACAATACCCCATAATGACAAAGCGACAACCAGGTTTTTTTTTTTTGCAAGTGTATTAAAAAGAAGAAAAAAAACTTATTTACATACATTTTTAGACCCTTTGCTATGAGACTCAAAATTGAGCTCAGGTGCATTCTGTTTCCATTGATCATCCTTAAGATGTTCCTACAACTTGATTGTAGTCCACCTGGGGTGAATTAAATTGTTTGGACATGATTTGGAAAGCCTAGCACCTGTCTATATAAGGTCCCACAGTTGACAGTGCATGTCAGAGCAAAAACCAAACTATGAGATCGAAGGAAGTGTCCGTAGAGCGCTGAGGCAGGATTGTGTTGAGGAACAGATCTGGGGAAGGCTACCAAAAAATGTCTTAAATGGAAGAAGTTTGGAACCACCAAGACTCTTCCAAGAGCTGCCCCACCCGGCCAAACTGAGCAATCGGAGGAGAAGGGCCTCTGTCAGGGAGGTGACCACTCTGAACAAGCTCCAAAGTTCCTATGTGGAGATGGGAGAACATTCCAGAAGGACAACCATCTCTGCAGCATTCCAGCAATCAGGCCTTTATGGTAGAGTGGCCAGACGGAAGCCACTCCTCAGTAAAAGGCACATGACAGCCCGCTTGGAGTTTTCCGAAAGACACCAAAAGACTCTCAGACCATGAGAAACAAGATTTTCTGGTCTGATGAAACTAAACTTTTTGGCCTGAATGCTAAGCGTCACATCAGGAAAAAAACTGGCCCTATTTCTACGGTGAAGCATGGTGGTGGCAGCATCATGCTGTGGAGATATTTTTCAGCGGCAGGGACTGGGAGACTAGTCTGGATGGATGGAGCAAAGAAATCTGAATACTTTCCGAAGACACTGTATGGTGCACTATCCAGGTGTGGAAAGCTTTTAGAGACTTACCCAGAAATACTGTAATTGCTGCCAAAGGTGCTTCTACAAAGTATTGACTCAGGGGTGTGAATAATTATGTAAATTGGATATTTCTGTATTTAATTTTCAATATATTTGCAAACATTTCTCAAAACATGTTTTCCCTTTTTCATTATAGGGTATTGTGTGTAGATGGGTGAGAAAAAAATCTATTCAATCCATTTGTAACACAAGAAAATGTGGAATAAGTCAAGGGGTATGAATACTTTCTGAAGGCACTGTATATATTGTACTCATATTAAGCCTATGATTTTGAGACTCATCTCTTTTGACTAATGCACTGGCATACCTTTCTGAGCACCTGAGGACCGAGGGAGTGGTGGTGGTGAGTTTAATTTGACATGCTTAGCTGGTTCTAGAGGAATCGTTTGACAAAGAAATCAACAAGGGAACAAAGACAGCGAGAGTTTGAAGATTAAAACCTACATGCTTTAAATTATTCCTTTTAATATTTGATTTGAAGATATAGTTGAAGTTGACATACACTTAGGTTGGAATCATGAAAACTCATTTTTCAAACACTCCACAAATTTCTTGAGATGTGTTCTATCTAATATAGGTAAAATAAAAATCTCCTAGAAATGAACGTACTTTGGTGCGAAAAGTGCAAATCAATCCCAGAACAACAGCAAAAGACCTTGTGAAGATGCTGGAGGAAACAGGTACAAATGTATTTGTATCCACAGTAAAATTAGTCCTATATCGACATAACCTGAAGGCCGCTCAGAAAGGAAGAAGCCACTGCTCCAAAACCCCCATAAAAAAGCTAGACTACGGTTCGCAGCTGCACATGGGGACAAATATCGTACTTTTTGGAGAAATGTCCTCTTGTCTGATGAAACAAAAATAGAACTCTTTGGCCATAATGCTCATGGTTATGTTTTTTTTTGTGGGGGGGGGGCTTGCAAACCGTGAAGCACGGGGGTGGCAGCATCATGTTGTGGGGGTGCTTTGCTGCAGGAGTGACTGGTGCACCTCACAAAAGATGGCATCATGAGGAAGGAAAATGTTGTGGATATATTGAAGCAGCATCTCAAGACATCAGTCAGGAAGTTAAAGCTTGGTCGCAAATGGGTCTTCCAAATGGATAATGACCCCAAGCATACTTCCAAAGATGTGGCAAAATGGCTTAATTAAGGACAACCAAAGTCAAGGTATTGGAGTGGCCATCACAAAGCCCTGACCTCAATTCTATAGGAAATTTGTGGGCAGAACTTAAAAAGCGTGTGCGAGCAAAGAGTCCTACAAACCTGACTCAGTTACACCAGCTCTGTCAGGAGGAATGGGCCACAATTCACCCAACTTATTGTGGGAAGCTTGTGGAAGACTACCCGAAACGTTTGACTCAAGTTAAGCAATTTAAAGGCAATACTACCAAATACTAATTGAGTGCATGTGAACTTCTGACCCATTGGGAATGTGATGACAGAAATAAAAGCTGAAATAAATCATTCTCTCTACTATTATTCTGACATTTCACATTCTTAAAATAAAGTGGTGATCCTAACTGACCTAAGACAGGGAATTGTTAATAGGATTAAATGTCAGGAATTGTGAAAAACTTCAAATGTATTTGGCTAAGGTGTATGTAAACTTCCGACTTCAACTGTACATGTGTCACGCCCTGGTCGAAGTATTTTGTGTTTGTCTTCATTTATTTGGTCAGGCCAGGATGTGGCATGGGTTTTTGTATGTGGTGTGTTTGTATTGGGATTGTTGCTTAGTGGGGTGTTCTAGTTAAGTTTATGGCTGTCTGAAGTGGTTCTCAATCAGAGGCAGGTGTTTATCGTTGTCTCTGATTGGGAACCATATTTAGGCAGCCATATTCTTTGAGTGTGTCGTGGGTGATTGTCCTTAGTGTCCTTATGTTCCTGTCTTGTGTACTAGTTTGCACCAGTATTAGGCTGTTTCGGTTTTCGTTACGTTTATTGTTTTGTAGTGTTTGTATTTAGATTCGTGTTGCTTCAGTTTAATAAACATGGATCGCAATCTACACGCCACATTTTGGTCCGACTCTCCTTCACACCTAGAAAGCCGTAACACATTGAAAGTTAAGATATATAAAAATAATAATTCAAATTAACCTAACATTTCCATTGTCAAAATGTTAATAACATTTTCTCAGAACCTCCCTGCAACATAAAAATAAACGTTCCCAGAACAGGCAACACTTTCACTGCTGTTTTCAGAACGTTAAACAACTTTCAGATTTACGGTCAGGAAATGTATGGCTTCGTTCCCGCAACTTCCAAGGAACCAAATGTGCTAGCTGGGCATGTAGTGATTCACAGCTTTGAGACATTGAAAACCTGGGCTGGGTGGGGTGTTCTAAGGAGGGAAGCAAAGGCCATGTGAGGACTCCCAGGTTGCGTTCTGATTGTCCACCCCTGACAAGGTAAAAATCTGTCGTTCTGCCCCTGAACAAGGCAGTTTACCCACTGTTCCCCAGTAGGCCGTCATTGTAAATAAGAATTTGTTCTTAACTGACTTGCATAGTTAAATGAAGGTTAAAAAGAACATGTATTCTATTAGCAATGGTGTAAAGTACTTAAGTAAAAATACTTTAAAGAACTAGTTAAGTCATTTTTTTATGTACTTTAATTTACAATTAATATTTTTGCCAACTCCTTTTACTTCACTACAGTCAAGCATCAATAAATATGTCACCAGAATAATACCCTCTATTTATTGGAAAGGAGCATAAAGATCACATTGCACTTTCACAACCCTGTAAAGTTCATCATAACGTAACTCAACCTAATAGCCTAGTAGCCCAATAAACTGCATTGGGAGGACCACACACCATGTCATCGCGTGACTCCAAGTTTACTTTATTTTGATGGTTGTTATATCAATATTTCCACTGCCATTTCTCGCATAATTAATTTTACTGACACAAAAAGATCCCACCATGTTGAGCGAACAAATGATCTGTCAGCATTTTATAAAATTGTATCAAAACTACCTGTTTCCATCACAGCTGGCTTTAATCGCAAAACCATGCCTTCACCAATGTTGGTTACAAGGCGGTAGTTATTTAAATTAGGTGAGAGATTATCATGTTACCATTGGTGTATTAAAATGAGAGTTAAGGTGATGTCACCTTGTCCTAGATTTCTGCCTAAATAAACATACCCAAAAGTAACTGCTATTCATGTGTAATTACATGATTCTGACATGCAAAAACTTGGTATATTTGTAATGTACTTAAGTAAAAATACTTCAAAGTACTACTTAATTAAGTAGTTTTTGGGGTTATCTTTACTTTACGATTTATATTTTTGACAACTTTTATTTCACTACAGTCCTAAAGAAAATGTTGTACCTTTTACTCCATACATTTTCCCTGACACCCAACAGTACTCGTTACATCATGAATGCTTAGCAAGACAGAAAATGGTCCAATTCGCACACTTATCAAGAGATCATCCCTTCTGCCTCTAATCTGGCAGACTCACTCACTAGTGTGACCCTGTCTATCTGTAAATAAAATACAAATTGTGCCGTCTGGTTTGCTTAATATAAGGATTTTTTTTATTATTTGTACTTTTACTTTTGATACTTAAGTATATTTTAGCAACTACATTTACTTTTGATACTTAAGTATATTTAAAACCAAATACTTTAAAACTTTTACTCAAGTAGTATTTTACTGCGTGACTTACTTTTACTTGAGTCATTTTCTATTAAGGTATCTTTATTTCTACTCAAGTATGAGAATTGAGTACTTTTTCCACCACTGTCTATTAGTATGGATTTTAAGGATGTTTTCTTTGACCTTGAGTTCAGAAAGGGGATCAATGGGAATTGATTATAATGTGGGAGCATTACAAAAGGGGATTCTAATGATTTGAATGATTCCTATGTTTTATCTAGACGGGCCAGTCGAGGTGGTGGGAGCAGGAGATCCCCATGGAGGGAGCAATTGCCAAGGGCGAGCTGATCACCCACAACCTGACGGAACTCATAAAGCCAGAGGCCTACCTGGTCCGCCTTACCCCCATTACACGCTTCGGAGAGGGAGACTCCACAGACAGAATCATCAGATACAGTGGTGAGCAGAAATCATTCTGTCTAGTTGGACTGTACATAATAGATGCTGTGTATGCTCACAATGCTGTATTGTAGTATACTAATGTACTTGACCCTCAGCATTGTACAGACTATGTTCTTCAGTAGGGACTAGCATGGCCATGTATGCGCACAATTGAGTATTGTTGTATATTGTACACAATGTATGTGACCCTCAGCATTGTACTGTAAAGACAGAATGTTCTTCAGTAAGGACTAGCGCCATATGTAACATGGGCATAATGTTCTATGTAGACCAGGGGTGTCAAACATATGGCAGGCTGGTTTGCGTAAAACAAAACAAAAAAAATGGAGGGGGGGGGGACGACAAACTCAATATACTTTAAAATGACCAAAACCAAATCTGTGTCGAAATGATAATGGACCTACATTCATACAGTTTCTCGGCTGTGTCCAGCTCGCTAATAATCAACTAAAGGAAAGATGGAGAGTCAGTGAGTGTCAACAGTTACATTTTTTAAAATGGATTGAGGACTATGTTTTTTAACTTTTGATGGCGTGGAAATGTAACACATTTTTAGTGTGGCCCTCCGGACCTCATTGAAGACCATATGCGCACCCGGGAGAAAATGTATTTTGACACCCCTGATGTAGACTATTAGCATTGATTACTAGGTCCTATCCTAGCCCTGTATGGATGTTGTCATAATTACAGTCATGTAAACATGGCTTGAAGAAAATATCACAGTAAGAGCCACTCAGACGCTGTCATATTTTGTGAGTATTATATGATAATAGGGACCCCTACTGGTTGGGAAAATATAATTACATAGGTCACTGACTGAGTAAAAGTGTTCATATTTAAAATGAGGAAGTAAAGCATTAAAATGAAGTCGACGGGCAGACAAACTTAAAATTATCAGGAGTCATCCATGAAGGATTTCAGCTGAGGGTACAAACTTAAAGGAATGGTGAATGAAATGCAATTTTAATGTAGTTGGGGGGGCGGATTTTAATTACCCATCTGTTATTATTGGTCTTTATGTAGACACACCAGAGAAGAATCATTGTCTATATAACTAGTGTTTATCTATCTTTCACTCTCATTTCTGTTTTGTCTCAATCCATCCTCTTTTTGGTACATTCTTACAAAGGGAATGAAAAGAGTCACAGAAAATGTCTGCCCAATCCACCTGTTCAACAAATTAACTCCTTTCAAGACTGGACAAAGGGCTGCGGAATCAGAATTACAGCCTGAGCATTGCTTTAATGCTTCAACACCAACACAGATGGAAGCCCTTGTAGTGCAGCACAAGAAACAATTCTGTCCAGGTTTTGAGACCTCTTCCTCCCAGGCATGAATAGCCTGGGTCTATGCTAGTTCCACCCTTTGAAATCCACGCCCTTTGAAATCCACGCCTGGTGCAAACCTACAGCTGTCAGCCCTAGCATGTGAAGTATGCACGCACGCACACAGCCAGCTAGTTCCACCCCATAGAAGCACAAAATTACATTCTGGTGACGAGTTGCTCTGACTAGCAAGCAAACACAACAGTTCACTGACCTTCTGCACTAATTAGATGCTTCCAGCCTATTTAATCTAATTATGTGTTCTCTGCGCCCAGGTGAGGTGAGGTAATAGCAGCACATTGCTCTCCAGGAGTGCATTGCTCTCCATCCACCCACCTATCCTGTTCTTAGGGGGGAGTTTGCTATATGTTCCATTTCAGAGGTCTGAAACTCCCGGCCCTCGGCCCACATCAGTGCTTATTTGTGGCCTGCAGACCTGTAGTTTGAGACGATGCTATATGCTGTATCCATGCTATGGTTGTTGACCATACTGACAGGCACGCCTGACTTGACATTTTAACCTCTACTCTACGGTCGCCTCTTAACAGTGTTTAAGGTCCAGTGTGACCATAGGTTGTGGTGCAACTACGACATCAGGACTCAAACGGTTGCCATTGAAGCAGTCACACACTTAACCCATCAGTGTACAGTTTTAAGCCCATGGTAAAGCCCATTTTATTGTATACAGGAATGTCTATACTGTAATGACCAGTATGAGACCATTATACTCCTCATACAATTATTTAGGCTATATTAAACTCTCCAAATACAATTTATACAACCACTAAGGACATTGGTAAGGGAATGTTTTGTAAGTTAATGTAAGACTATTCCCTTACTCCCCTATTAAGACTGACTTGTGACTTATTGAGATTAATATTCATCTTTGAATATGCCTGTTGGTTCTCCTTTCAATGAGTTTGTCTCATAGAGATATTAAACTGGCAGTTACGACCTGTGGCAAAGGTTGAGTTGTGTTTGTTAAACAAGGTTTGCAATGGCTGCAGTTCAAATGCATGCTCGGATGGTGCCAAACAAATTGGCAAACCAATGGAGGAAAATATAATTGCTCAGTCATCTCATATTATACAATAAAATGCTCAAAACTCACACACACACTAAGGGCCTGTTGATAACATTTATTTGAATATGAGAGAAAACATTGTTCCACATGATTGTTCACATAAGATGATACCGTGACCTGAAATATTGAGATTTATTTTCGTGTTTTTCTCCAGTGATACAACATTGTACTTCAATGATTTGCGGATTATCTGACAATCAACAGATGATTCCTCCAAATGTATCTGACCTGAAACGTTTAATCTCCGTCTGCATGAGTTGCATCAAGATTACACAAAGCACACTAACATCAAATGACCTCTTTTTGCATATTTGTTAATTTTATAAACCAGAACCTGGATACTGTTTTAATCACTACAGTTTAAAATCTGAGGAGTGCCTTGAATTACTTTTGGTTACACCTGTGTAGCAAGACTTTACACTGTATTACCCTTCTAACAACATTGTATTAAGTTGTTATTATATTATACATTATACATTATTAACTGCATTTTAATTGCATGAGGAAATATCAATGAGCTCCTCCAAAGGGCACCTACAAACTTGTTCCCAAACTTGCCTGCCTTTGTTTATTCCTTGACACTGTACACAGGCTCTTAAACTAAGAAATTGCACTGAGCTTGATGACAAAACCATTAGTTGGTTTAGCATCAGATAGGCTACTGCTGTACATCATTAGAAAACGTTATATACCATTTTAGTTGTATATCACCGGGCAGAGCTTAAGTTGCTGTGATCATAGATCAGAAACATTGCTTGGTGAAGGAGGCCTTTGAAAGCAAGCTAGACAGGGAGATTATTGCAAGTAGCCTATATAGAGAATACAGCAATAAGTTATTGCACTGTTCAGATTCATTGTCTTATATCAGATTATTTAATTTTTTATTTAACCTTTATTTAAGTAGGCAAGTCAGTTAAGAACTGGGCCAATTTTGCGCCATCCTATGGGACTCCCAATCACAGCCGGTTGTGATACAGCCTGGAATATAAACCAGTGTGTCTGTAGTGACGCCTCAAGCACTGAGGTGGAGTGCCTTAGACCGCTGTGCCACTCTGTGCCACTCGGGTGCCAGATAGATCTTCTATTCTGCCAGTATTTCTGGAGGTTGACCATGTGCATGACAACTAGCTTAAATGTGTCCATTATCTTGCTAAAGTAATTCTAAGCTAGTCACTTCATATGAATAGGAAGCTAACCTGTACACATTCAATGTTGAACAGAAGCTAGAAAGCTTCTTTAGCAACATTATTTTATCACAATAAAGCCGCTAGCGCAGCCTGTTCTGCCACGAATCAGTAGTTTCCCGTCAGCTCATTTGCTGCTGCACTCAACTGACCCCAATGTTAGTGGTTGCAAATAATTTTAGCAGGGCCTAGCCACAACCTTGTTTTTATTTTCTTGAAAATTGAATTGGAAAGTATTAAATCCCCGTCATGTCATTTTGCTAACTATTCTGCCTATTTCATAGATAGTCATACAAGTGCGCAGTGATATCAAAAAAATAGGAACAATGTTTTCATTTTTGAATGGCAGATGCTCTGTAAATCCCCAAATTTTGTTCACCTACCAACCAGTAAGAATTCCGGCTCTCACAGACCTGTTAGTTTTTCTTTAAAAAGCCCTCCTGTTCTCCACTTATTACCTGTATTAACTGCACCTGTTTGAACTTGTTACCTGTATAAAAGACACCTGTCCTGTAACGGCGTTCTTCGTTTGTCGAAAGAGAGACGGACCGAAATGCAGCGTGTTGGTTACTCATGTTTTTAATAGAACAAATGACGATACATGAAATAACAAAAACAACAAACGGAACGTGAAAAACCTATACAGCCTGTCTGGTGAACACTAACACAGAGACAGGAACAATTACCCACGAAATACAAAGTGAAACCCAGGCTACCTAAATACGGTTCCCAATCAGAGACAACGAGAATCACCTGACTCTGATTGAGAACCGCCTCAGGCAGCCAAACCTATGCAACACACACCCCTAATCAGCCACAATCCCAATAACTAAAAAACCCCACTAAGAAATACAACAAACAATAAACCCATGTCACACCCTGGCCTGACCAACTAATTAACTAAAACACAAAATACTAAGACCAAGGCGTGACATGTCCACACACTCAAACAGACTCCAACCTCTCCACAATGGCCATGTAACAGCGTTCTTCTGTTGAAGAAGGAGCGGACCAAAATGCAGCGTGGTGGTTACTCATGTTTATTGATGAAAATAGATTAGACATGAAATAACTGAAATGTACACAAAAAAAAAGACGGAAACGTGAAAAAAACTATACAGCCTATCTGGTGAATATAAACACAGAGACAGGAACAATCACCCACGAAACACTCAAAGAATATGGCTGCCTAAATATGGTTCCCAATCAGAGACAACGATAATCACCTGACTCTGATTGAGAACCGCCTCAGGCAGCCATAGACTATGCTAGACACCCCACAAAACCCCAAGACAAAAACACACCACAATAACCCATGTCAAACCCTGGCCTGACCAAATAAATGAAGATAAACATAATATATTTCGACCAGGGTGTGACAGGCCAAGACCAGAGAGCTGTATAAGGACATCAGGGATAAAATTGTAGACCTGCACAAGGCAGGGATGGGCTACAGGACAATAGGAAAGCAGCTTGGTGAGAAGGCAACAACTGTTGGCGCAATTATTTAAAAAAGGAAGAAGTTCAAGATGATGGTCAATCACCCTCAGTCTGGGGCTCCCTGCAAGATCACCGTCATGGATTAAAATCCTGCAGCGCACGCATTGGTCCCCCTGCTCAAGCCAGCACATGTCCAGGCCCGTCTGAAGTTTGCCAATGACCATCTGGATGATCCAGAGGAGGAATGGGCGAAGGTCATGTGGTCTGATGAGACAAAAATTGAGCTTTTTGGTCTAAACTCCACTCGCCGTGTTTGGAGGAAGAAGAAGGATGAGTACAACTCCAAGAACACCATCCCAACTGTAATTCTTTGGGGATGCTTTTCTGCAAAGGTGAGAGGACGACTGCACCGTATTGAGAGGAGGATGGATGGGGCCATGTATTGCGAGATCTTGGCCAACAACCTCCTTCCCTCAGTAAGAGCATTGAAGATGGGTCATGACTGGGTCTTCCAGCATGACAACGACCCGAAATACACAGCCAGGTCTAGCCAGTCTCCAGAACTGAACCCAATAGAATATCTTTGGAGGGAGCTGAAAGTTCGTATTGCCCGGCGACATCCCCGAAACCTGAAGGATCTGGAGAAGGTCTGTATGGAGGAGTGGGCCAAAATCCCTGCTGTAGTGTGTGCAAACCTGGTCAAGAACTACAGGAAACGTATGATCTCTGTAATTGCAAACAAAGGTTTATGTACCAAATATTAAATTCTGCTTTTCTGATGTATCAAATACTTATGTCATGCAATAAAATGCAAACAAATTACTTAAAAATCATACAATGATTTTTGTTTTAGATTCCGTCTCTCACAGTTGAAGTGTACCTATAATAACAATTACAGACCTCTACATGCTTTGTAAGTAGGAAAGCCTGCAAAATAGGCAGTGTATCAAATACTTGTTCTCCCCACTGTATGTACAGTAGCATACTAGCATTGCACCTTTCGATTCCAACGTGCAGTGGCACTGCATACAATTGTGTCTTCTGGATAACAGCATTCAAGGCCCGGGGACATGCCTGGGCAGCCACTTCAGTGTGATACACTGGATCATCTTTCGTAACCACAAGTGTTGGTGTTAGAGTTACAGTATGTGTTTTTCTCTGAGCAACTTTAGCCTCAATAATTGTGTTTACTTCTTGTTCACACTGTTAATATTGTACAGCAGCTGTTTGATACAGAAAACAAGGATATTCAGATGGTCTCATGAAGTGACGCCTACAAGAGAAAAGCAGAATGTACAAAAACATGAATTTTTTATGTACGCTTACGAAAACGTGTTTGTGCAACTACCTAAGTCTTCCAGATATGTAGTCTATCCTACACGGCGAGCGAAAGAGAGATGCACCGATTTGAATCTGTATTTAACGATGTTGATAAAATGTGCGTTTTCCACCGTCGCCTACCAGCCTATTTCCTCCCAACACCCCTCCCTGCCTCTGTAGTCTTAATTGCTGTCTTGCTGCACCGAGTGCACAGAGCCTATCAATTAGAGTCAGTGCTAATGCAGAGCATGTTTCCAAACTAGCAGCATCTGCTCCTCTCCACCAAGGCGACATCCTCCTCACTCAATTTGGAAACAGCTGGGTGGTTTAGTAGTGGGGGAAGTGGAACTTCCCGATGCATAATTTGCTTCAATATTGCAGCTCTGAAAGGGGGAAAACTATGTAAAAAATGTGCAAATAATGAAAATCTGATGCGATTTGCCACAAAACCACCCACCCACACCTCCATATTATACAGTTGACCAAATGACAATAATTTGATGCCGGCACATGCATTTTCATATTTTAATCCTCAATATGAAATAAGTCAATTGGCGGTTCTCTTTACAATGGGATGATTTATTTTGTACAGACGTCATTTTAATAATAGCAGCTTCTTCCCTTGAACATCTGATGTTGTTTTTGTTTTTTGAATGTGTTATTGTTTTTGTGTTCTGGTCATATCAGGCAGCTAACTAAGAATGTGTTCTTAACTGACTTACCTAGTTAAATAAAGGTCAAATAAATATCTGATAATTCATCATTGGTCTATTCAATGGGCCTCTGGCTATACTTTTTAAATTTGACCTTAATTTAACTAGGCAAGTCAGTTAAGAACAAATTCTTATTTTCAATGACGGCCTAGGAACAGTGGGTTAACTGCCTGTTCAGGGGCAGAATGCCAGATTTGTACCTTGTCAACTCAGGTGTTTGAACTTGCAACCTACCGGTTACTAGTCCAATGCTCTAACCGCTAGACTACCCTGCCGCCCCTACTTCTCTTGGGCCGCACTGATCTGTTACACCACCAAATGGACACTCTGTTTACTCTCGTGCAGACGGCTCACCATGAAAGTTTACAGCCTGAATACATCTCCCAAACTCCTACTGTGCTTGAAGAGTGCTTTAGATTAGTTTCTGGGAGTTGATTGGTTGAAATTGGGATCAATTTCAGGTCAACTATCTCCACGGCACATTGTTGCGAAACCTCTGCCCGGCATGCAGTTCTGATCCCTCATTGGGATTGGGGAAGGACTCAGCCGCTGTTCCTGGCGAGCGCAGATAGGGAAGGTGGTGAATTAAATTAAGAAAGATGCAGGTCTGTATAGTTCACTTGAGCCTTCCATTAGACCTCTGCAGTATATAAGCCCTCTCTCTCTCCAGATGATAAGAGGGAATGAGGGCACCTCACTACTCCCTTGTACTTTGCCGCAAATTAGACTGCGGGGACAAACAAAGTAGTTATTCATTTTTATATTTCCACATAACACATTTAAAGAGAGTAGAAATGAAGTCTTAAACGCAGGCATTCCTTTCAGAAGTTTGAACACCTAAATGATTTACGTCTCTTTTGTTTTTTCTTTCAGCACCAGTCAACCCTCACTTGAGTAAGTGTCACTCCTATGAATGCTATGACTACCTTAGGCATTTTGATCGAAATATTTAATAAGCCAAGCCAGCGATAAGGTTTTAGTTAACACAGGCCATAGATAAATACAAAGAAGTGAAGAGTAATGCACAGTCAATTAATGTTAATCATCAATCGCAATACACAGGTCCTTAATGTCCAACATTATTACCTATTAATACATTCTTCATAATGCATTTTAAGCCCATTTTGTAATCTGTAGTAACATGTTTGAAAATGCATAACATCTATTTTTCCTGACCTGTGCAGTAGCATCTAAATGTATTCTCTGTGTGTCTTCCCCACCAGGAGAGTTCCAGTGCAGCTTTGAAGATGAGGCCGTGTGTATGTTCACCCAAGACAAGACAGATGACTTTGACTGGACCCGACACAGCGCCGCCACCAGAGACACCAAGTACACGCCCAACACCGGGCCCAGCAGTGATCGAGCGGGCTCCAAGCAAGGTTAGCACACACACACAATCATGCACACTCTTACCCAAGAAACTAATTTCAACTAATTTTTCCATTCTGTTCTGTTCTCATGTAGTGGACAATGATTGGATGACATATCAGGAATTGGTTATTGCAAAATCACATTGCTGATCATTTGCAACTAACGTTGGTACTTTCTCAAATTTGATCGCCAAATCTATAATTGTTGTTTGACATTTCTAAGGGACGATGTATACAAATGGACTGGCTGACACCAGACCATGTGGCACAATCAAGCTTTTAACTCTCATTGAGTCCCACCACGTTAAAATACGTTTTTGCTTAGTTTTGAGTGATCGCGCTGATTGGTTATGACACTCATCAGCTGTAAAGCAAGGGGGCGGTTCTCGTGGCTGAGTGTGTGGGTATTTGGTAAGTAAGAGAGACACGGAGGAGAGCCATCCACTGTAAAAGCACAGCCCCCTTCATTATCGACGTTTCATGCCAAATCAAATCAAATCAAATTGTATTTGTCACATACACATGGTTAGCAGATGTTAATGCGAGTGTAGCGAAATGCTTGTGCTTCTAGTTCCGACAATGCAGTAATAACCAACAAGTAATCTAACTAACAATTCCTAATCTACTGTCTTATACACAGTGTAAGGGGATAAAGAATATGTACATAAGGATATATGAGTGAGTGATGGTACAGAGCAGCATAGGCAAGATACAGTAGATGGTATCGAGTACAGTATATACATGTGAGATGAATATGTAAACAAAGTGGCATAGTTAAAGTGGCTAGTGATACATGTATTACATAAGGATGCAGTCGATGATATAGAGTACAGTATATAGGTATGCATATGAGATGAATAATGTAGGGTAAGTAACATTATATAAGGTAGCATTGTTTAAAGTGGCTAGTGATATATTTACAACATTTCCCATCAATTCCCATTATTAAAGTGGCTGGAGTTGAGTCAGTGTCAGTGTGTAGGCAGCAGCCACTCAATGTTAGTGGTGGCTGTTGAACAGTCTGATGGCCTTGCCGACAACATCAAAGAGCCTCCCCAGACTCTAAAGTCAGCCTCAGTCTGTCACTTTAGCCATGCAAGTATACAAGTGCATTAATGTAGAAAACATGTCAAGAACATTTATGCAGGTGCATTGTTGAATGGAATCCATATTTGAAACAATGTTTGAAATGTACTTAGTATTCTCAACATCAGTGGTCACCAACCGGTCGATCAAAGTATTCCTAGTCGATCACCAAACATTTCTGTAGAAAAGCCAATGATGACTTGGTGTTTTTATTGGTGTTGCACTGTTGGCGGTAGGTGCGCTTGATTCAGGAGCCCTGCGTACCAGGTAGGAAAAGTGTTACCATTTAATTTGTCTGAAAAGACAAACTCCACATACCCTGCGGACCATGAGCTCTGTGGCTAAATCGAGTGAACGGTCATACAACTCGGAATTCCAATTCGGAAACTCGGGTACCTTTCTAGCCCTGACTTTCTGACCTGAAGATGACTTCACCTAGTTCTTTTTTGTTCTGAGTTGTCTTGAAAGCACCATGACCATCAGTCCAGTAAAATAAAAAAGGAATAATTTCAATTTATGCCCAGCTGTGCCTCGCAAGTGCTACACCAACTGGTCTATTTTGTTATAAAAGCTATAGTTTTAAAATATTATATGGTCTGAGAAGAACAATATTGGCAGGCATATAGCCAATATGCTGTGATAATGTTTGAGGCCTACTGCACAAATGTAATTCATACAGAACTGTTTATAATTAGGTTAAAAAAAAAAATCATACAATGTGATTTTCTGGATTTTTGTTTTAGATTCCGTCTCTCACAGTTGAAGTGTACCTATGATAAAAAAATGTACAGACCTCTACATGCTTTGTAAGTAGCAAAACCTGCAAAATCGGCAGTGTATCAAATACTTGTTCTCAGTGTATCAAATACTGTATATGATGCAGTTATAATGCTTTGTTAGACTTGTCATGCGTGTGATATGTTAGTTTTCTTTGCAGTTCCCATTTGTACCTTTCTTTTCTGGAATTGGGTATGCTTCCCTGCTGTATAGTACCACTTCACCTGCCTCCATCTCCTCCTCCTCCTCCTCTTTGTGCTCCGTCTCTATAGGGTGTGTGTGAGCCGTGATGGACATCTGCAGTGCAGTGGGCAGCATTATGAAATTTGAGTGTCTGTCACTACCTGCCTAACGACAACCGCCTGAGGGAGCTAGCAGTAGCCATTCACCCAAAAGTAGAATCAATTCCACAATTCCATCCACTTGTTAAATACCAAAAGCCCCAGCCGTTAAAATAAACCAAATAAATGGTGGGACTACTCGGGATACATTTGTTTAAGTGTTTTAGGGCATTTTACGATGGATAATGTCATAAATAATGCATTGCTTTACAATGAAACACGAGGCTCAAAGTTTCCCAGTCCGTTTGTTTTTCTTTCAGTTCAAGTCATCTGCTTTTTGAATTCCCAACATAACTTGCTCTAAGAAGATGAAACTCTTTTTATCTGATTGGTATCCACAGAGCAAGCCAGTTTTATGGATTGCACTGTACACAATTTCAACTCTTCATCTCCCTTGTCAGAAAATTGCAGTGCAGTGTTCAGAAAACTCTCCCAATACCACAACAGTTTATGGACTGCTAACGACATGTGACTTAGCTACAGTTTTGTAGCAGTTATTATAGAGAGGTGAACTCTGCCATTTGGTTTTCAGTTCTAATGGTCTCTCAAAAAGTATGATGTAATGTTTAATCAGTGTTGTTTTGCTATCATACGGGTTTCTACATGGACATTGATGGTTGTTTTTCCAACATACAGGTTTCTACATGTACATTGAGACGTCTCGACCCCGCCTGGAGGGAGAAAAGGCTCGACTGTTGACCCCCACATTCAACGTCGCCCCCAAAAGTCCCTATGGGACTGTGACCGCCGCTCCCACCTACTGCTTTGGGTTCTACTACCATATGTATGGGAAACACATAGGTAAGGTGCCCCTAGTGAAGGGATCATCAACTATATTCAGCTGGGTGTGTTTTTTTGTTTCTTTTTTTTCTTGAACATATGGGGGCCGGAATATAGAGTTGAAGTCGGAAGTTTACATACACCTTAGCCAACTACATTTGAACTCAGTTTTTCACAATTCCTGACATTTAATCCTATTAAAAATTCCCTGTCTTAGGTCAGTTAGGATCACCACTTTATTTTAAGAATGTGAAATGTCAGAATAATAGTAGAGTTATTTATTTCAGCTTTTATTGCTTTCATCACATTCCCAGTGTCAGAAGTTTACATACACTCAATTAGTATTTGGTAGCTTTGCCTTTAAATTGTTTAACTTGGGGTGGCCTTCCACAAGCTTCCCACAATAAGTTGGGTGAATTTTGGCCCATTCCTCCTGACAGAGCTGGTGTAACTCAGTCAGTTTTGCAGGCCTCCTTGCTCGCACACGCTTTTTTCAGTTCTGCCCACAAATGTTCTATAGCATTGAGGTCAGGGATTTGTGATGGCCACTCCAATACCTTGACTTTGTTTTCCTTTAGCCATTTTGCCACAGCTTTGGAAGTATGCTTGTCCATTTGGAAGACCCATTTGCGACAAAGCTTTAACTTCCTAACTGATGTCTTGAGATGTTGCTTCAATATATCTACATAATTTTCCTTGTGATGCCATCTATTTTGTGAATTGCACCAGTCCCTTCTGCAGCAAAGCAGCCCCACAACATGATGCTGCCACCCCCATACTTCACGGTTGGGATGGTGTTCTTCGGCTTGCAAGCCTCCCCCTTTATCCTCCAAACATAACGATGGTCATTATGGCCAAACAGTTCTATTTTTGTTTCATCAGACCAGGGGACATTTCTCCAAAAAGTACGATCTTTGTCCCCACGTGCAGTTGCAAACCGTAGTTCTTCCTTGCAGAACTGCCTTTCAAGTTATGTCGATATAGGACTCGTTTTACAGTCGATATAGATACTTTTGTACCTGTTTGTACATCCAGCATCTTCACAAGGTCCTTTACTGTTGTTCTGGGATTGATTTGCGCTTTTCACACCAAAGTACGTTCGTCTCTAGGAGACAGAACGCGTCTCCTTCCTGAGCAGCTGCGTGGTCCCATGGTGTTCATACTTGCGTACTATTGTTTGTACAGATTAACGTTTATTTTGATTTTCCCATGATGTCAAGCAAAGAGGCACTGAGTTTGAAGGTAGTCCTTGAAATACATCCACAGATACACCTCCAATTGACTCAAACGTTGTCAATTAGCCTATCAGAAGCTTCTAAAGCCATGCCATCAATTTCTGAAATTTTCCAAGCTATTTACAGGCACAGTCAACTTAGTGTATGTCAATTTCTGACCCACTGGAATTGTGATACAGTGAATTATAAGTGAAATAATCTGTCTGTGAACAATTGTTGGAAACATTACTTGTGTCAAGTACAAAGTAGGTGTCCTAACCGACTTGCCAAAACTATAGTTTGTTAACTAGAAATGTGTGGAGTGGTTGAAAAAAAATAGTTTTAATGACTATGTAAACTTCTGACTTCTACTGCAATTCCAAAATATTTGTGGACTGCAAATTGACCCAAACAATATCATATTTCTAACATTGCTTACATTGTATGTGATCATATACAGTATATCTCTCTATTATGTGTGGGAATACACTTCCCATTTACATAAAATCACCCACGTGCCAAATGCCAGATGTGGAACAGTGCCTTAGTGCTATTAGGAATGAAATGTACACTATACAAAAATATGTGAACACCTCTTCAAATTAGTGTATTTGGCTATTTCAGCCACACCCGTTGCTGTGGGTGTATAAAATCGAGCACACAGACTTGCGATCTCCATAGCCCAACATTGGCAGTAAAATGGCCTTACTGGAGAGCTCAGTGACTATAAACGTGGCACCGTCATAGGATGCCATCTTTAGAGTGCGTTCTCTAGAGTGATAAATCATGCTTCACCACCTGGCAGTCCGACGGACAAATCTGGATTTGGCGTATGAAGGAATAATGGTCTGAGGCTGTTTTTCATGGTTTGTGATAGGCCCCTTAGTTCCAATGAATGGAAATCTTCTCACGACAGCATACAATAACATTCTGGATGATTCTGTGCTTCCAACTTTGTGGCAATAGTTTGGGGAAGGCCCTTTCCTGTTTCAGCTTGACAATGCCCCCATACACAAAGTGAGGTCCAAACAGAAATGGTTTGCCGGGATTGTTGTGGAAGAACTTGATTGGCCTGCACAGAGCCCTGACCTCAACCCCATCAACACCTTTGGGATGGATTTGAACGCCTGACTGTGAGCCAGGCCTAATCACCCAACATCAGTGCCCGACCTCACTAATTATCTTGTGGCTGAATGGAAGAAAGTCTCCAACATCTAGTGGAAAGCCTTCCCAGAAGATTGGAGGCTGTTATTGCAGCAAAGAGGGACCAACTCCATATTAATGCCCATGATTTTGGAATGAGATGTTCAACGAGCAGGTGTCTACATACTCTTGGTCATGTAGTGTAAATTACAAGGATTAATGCAAATTCTGCATTGTAGCTATTTCATCAGGCAAATCTAGCAAAGAGTGTGTTTGATTTGTTAAGTACACACCTGAGAGCTTTCCATTAGCATCTACTTGCAATCAAATCCCCTATTTCCCTGTTCGGTACCTCCCTGATGATTAGATAAGTGTTTGCTTACCACTCAAGTTGTACTCCCACCTTTCTTTTTTAATTCTACAACCACTCATTAACACTTCCATACTGGAATATGTGAAGCCCCCCGGGCATTGGTGGAAATGGAAATTCAACACTACACAAGGAAAAAAAAACTCACTATTTCTGGGTGTTTACAAACCTTCCATTTTGAATATTAATAACCTTATCATCCATCAAAATCTAGTCAGGCTCCCCTGCTTCTGTCGCCAAGGTTGCCTTCTCACACTCTGCTCATGCCCTCCTGTTGTTGCGGTGTCAGACAGTTGCACCTGAGTGATGGGTGTGTCCTCTGACCTGCCAGACATGCCTGCAACTTCAATTTTCGCTCGTCTAGTTTGGCCTCTGAGCACTCTCTTTGGCATCTCCTCGTTTGCACTGGGGGAAAAAACATACAAGATTTAACTCTCATGATCATCCCCTGAGAAGTAAATTATGTTAGCAAATTCATACATTCCACTCAGTAAAAGCCACACTCAATAAGGGAAGGCTAATGTGTAGACCCCTTGAGACATGTAGTATTTGCGGTAATGAGCTTTTATGTGTTTTGTTAATAGTATAAGGTCATACATTAATGATGAGTAAAGTCTCAACACATAAGGATAAGTGCTGCCATAATGAGGCCATATATGATTGAGGATATCAGACCTGGGTTTCAATTGTACTTGAAATCTTTCAAATACTGAAGCTGTGCTTGATTGAGCTGGCCATGTTGTCCATAAAGTGCATGATGTTTTCTCCTCTAGGGGCGTTGAACGCGTACCTACGGCAGAAGGGCCACTCAGGCTCAGACAGTTCCTTGTGGAACTTGGTCGGGAACCAAGGGGACCGATGGAAGCAAGCCAAAGTCAACATCCACCCAATAGCCTCTTTCCAGGTGGGTACAACTCTTTGGGAGGAGCAGTGGGTCACCAATGCAGAACTATGGTGGCCCTAAGGTACAAAACTGCCTTGATCTGTGCTTCCCCCCTTATGCCATGTCTTATATAAACATTTGTCCTATATATTTTGCTATAGTATATGTTTCACAGAATGAGCCATTGAGTTAGTAGCAGTAAGACATTTAAGCAGTTGGTGTAAACAAGTTTTGTTTTTGTCTGTCTTATCCCATTTTGGTAGTTGGTTCTGGAAGGAATTCGTGGTCCGGGTATAGAAGGCGATATCGCCATAGATGATGTCACCATTGAGGAAGGAGAATGTAAAGACCCTCCACCCAACAGTAAGTGCTTTTTTTTGTTTATACCTGGGAATTCATGACAACCATGGACCTATACATCATCCAGAACCAATCAACCATAAAGAGGCAAGGCTTATAATAACATATACATTCATATTATTCCTCTTGGGAAATAAAATTCATGGACTGAGAGAGCTCTATTTTTAGCTCTCTCACATTTGCTCTCCAAGAGTACAGCTATGCCGCTGTATTTTTAATTTTTCTTTATGGATGTTTCAGGTATCGTCAGTGAAATTACATTTTAGAGGGAATGATCGAACAGCTGCTTTTAAATGTTATGCAAGCCAGAAAATGTTACTGTCTTGTTGCCCTAAAAAAGATAGATGTTTAATGCAATGGAAAATTTTATTTTACTCATTACTTATATTATTTAAGGTAATGGCTTTTTGAATCATGTTAAGTATCCTCCCAAATGGAAGATATCAGCAACTCCCATGAAATATTAGACATTAGATGCTTTCTCACTTGTACACTTGAGACTGTTGGCTGGGTCTCTTTGCTGATAAACAAGGTTCAGTGAAAATGTACAAATGGTCATGTTTAATGAACCTCTTAACTGTTTGAGGAATTGTCTTATACTTCATGTACAGTTGAAGTCGGAAGTTTGCATACTCTTAGGTCGGAGTCACTAAAACTTATTTTTCAACAACTTCACAAATTTCACTTATAATTCACTGTATCACAATTCCAGTGGGTCAGAAGTTTACATACACTAAGTTGACTGTGCCTTTAAACAGCTTGGAAAATTCCAGAAAATTATGGCATGGCTTTAAAAGCTTCTGATAGGCTAATTGACAACATTTGAGTCAATTTGAGGTGTACCTGTGGATGTATTTCAAGGCCTACCTTCAAACTCAGAGCCTCTTTGCTTGACATCATGGGAAAATCAAAAGAAATCAACCCGGACCTCAGAAAAAGATTGTAGACCACCACAAGTCTGGTTCATCCTTGGGAGCAATTTCCAAATGCCTGAAGGTACCATGTTCATCTGTACAAACAATAGTACGCAAGTATAAGCACCATGGGACTACACAGCCGTCATACTGCTCAGGAAGGAGACACCTTCTGTCTCCTAGAGATGAACTTACTTTGGTGCGAAAAGTGCAAATCAATCCCAGAACAACAGCAAAAGACCTTGTGAAGATGCTAGAGGAAACTTGGACAAAAGTATCTATATCCACAGTAAAACGAGTCCTATATCAACATTACCTGAAAGGCCACTCAGCAAGGAAGAAGCCACTGCTCCAAAACCGCCATAAAAAAGCCAGACCACAGTTTGCAACTACACATGGGGACAAATATTGTACTTTTTGGAGAAATGTCCTCTGGTCTGATGAAACAATACTGTTTGGCCATAATGATCATTATGTTTGGAGGCAAAATGGGGAGGATTGAAAATTATGTGGATATTGAAGCAACATCTCAAGAGATCAGTCAGAAAGTGAAAGCTTGGTCGCAAATGGGTCTTCCAAATGGACAATGACCCCAAGCATACTTCCAAAGTTGTGGCAAGATGGCTTCAGGACAACAAAGTCGAGATGTTGGAGTGGCCATCACAAAGCCTTGACCTCAATCCCATAGAAAATGTGTGGGCAGAACTGAAAAAGCATGTGCGAGCAAAGAGGCCTACAAACCTGACTGAGTTACACCAGCTCTGTCAGGAGGAATGGGCCATAATTCACACAATTTATTGTGGAAGGCTAATCAAAACGTTTGACCCAAGTTAAACAATTCAAAGGCAATGCTACCAAATACTAATTGAGTGTATATAAACTTCTGACCCACTGGGAATGTGAAAAATAAATAAATAAATAAAAGCGGAAATAAATAATTCTCTCTGCTATTTTTCTGACATTTCACATTCATAAAATAAAGTGGTAATCCTAACTGACCTAAGACAGCGAATTTTTACTAGGATTACATGTCAGGAATTGTATGTAAACCTCCGACTTCCACTGTATTTCAGCAGTAAGTAGATAGCATACTTGTGGATGAGCTGCCTCTGAAGTATTGTGGTACTACATTGGGAGAAATCACCACATCTACAGTGCTGTGAAAAAGTATTTGCCCCTTTCTAATTTCTCTACCTTTGCATATTTTGCATATAGTTGTCATGCCCTGGTCTTAGTATTTTGTGTTTTCTTTCTTTATTTGGTCAGGCCAAGGTGTGAAATGGGTTTTGGTATGTGGTGTGTTTGTCTTGGGGTTTTTCGTAGGTATTGGGATTGTGGCTTTTTGTAGGTATTGGGATTGTGGCTTAGTGGGGTTTTCTAGCATAGTCTATGGCTGTCTGAAGTAGTTGTCAATCAGAGGCAGGTGTTTAGCGTTGTCTCTGATTGGGAACCATATTTAGGAAGCCATATTCTTTGAGTGTTTCGTGGGTGATTGTTCCTGTCCTTGTTCCTGTCTTGTGTTAGTTTGCACCAGTGTAGGCTGTTTCGGGTTTCACGTTAAGTTTATTGTTTTTGTATTGATTCGTGTTTCCTGAATCTCAATAGCCACGCCGCATTTTGGTCCGACTCTCCTTCACACAAAGAAAGCCGTTACAGAATCACCCACCACAACAGGACCAAGCGGCGTGACAACAAGCAGCAGCAGCAGCAGCAGCAGTGGGAGAGGCTGCATTATTTGGAAGACTGGACATGGGAGGATGAGTTGGACGGTAAAGGACCGTCGGTACAGCCTGGAGAATATCGCCGCCCCAAAGAAGAGCTGGAGGCGGTGAAGGTGGAGAGGCGCTGGTATGAGGAGGCAGCACGGCGGCGTGGATGGAAGCCCGAGAGTCAGCCCCAAAAATGTATTGGGGGGAACTCACAGGAAGTATAGCGAAGCCAGGTAGGAGACCTGCGTCAACTTCCTGTGGTTACCAGGGGGCTAGAGAGACCGGGCAGGCACCGTGTTATGCTGTGAAGCGCACGGTGTTCCCAGTGCGGGTGCATAGCCCGGTGCAATACATTCCAGCTCCGCGTATTGGCCGGGCTAGAGTGGGCATCGAGCCAAGTGCCATGAAGCCGGCTCTACGCATCTGGTCCCCAGTGCGTCTCCTTGGGCCGGCTTACATGGCACCAGCCTTGTGCATGGTGTCCCCGGTTCGCCTGCATAGCCCAGTGCGGGCTATTCCACCTCGCCGAACTGGCAGGGCGACCGGGAGCATGCAACCAGGTAGGGTTGGGCAGGCTCGGTGCTCAAGAGCTCCAGTGCGTCTGCATGGTCCGGTCTATCCGTCACCACCTCCACGCACCAGTCCTCCGGTGGCAGCCCCCCGCACCAGGCTGTTTCTCCGGCTCATCCGTACAGGTGCTCCCGTCTGTCCAGCGCTGCCGGAGCCTTCCTCCTCTCCAGCGCTGCCGGAGTCTCTCGCCTGTCCAGCGCTGCCGGAGCCTTCCTCCTCTCCAGCGCTGCCGGAGTCTCTCGCCTGTCCAGTGCTACCGGAGCCTTCCTCCTCTCCAGCGCTGCCGGAGTCTCCCGCCTGTTTAGTGCTGCCAGAGCCTTCCGACTCTACAGCACTGCCGGAGTCTCCCGCCTGTTCAGCGCTGCCAGTCTGCAAGGAGCTGCCAGTCTGCAAGGAGCAGCCAGAGCTGCCAGTCTGCAAGGAGCTGCCAGTCTGCAAGGAGCTGCCAGTCTGCATGAAGCCGCCAGAGCTGCCAGACTGCAAGAAGCCGCCAGAGCTGCCAGTCTGCAAGAAGCCGCCAGAGCTGCCAGTCTGCAAGAAGCCGCCAGAGCTGCCAGTCTGCAAGATGCCGCCAGAGCTGCCAGTCTGCAAGAAGCCGCCAGAGCTGCCAGTTTGCATGGAACAGCCAAAGCCGTCAGTCAGCATGGAGCAGCCAGAGCCGTCAGTCAGCATGGAGCACCCAGGGCCGTCAGTCTGCCAGGATCCGCCAGTCAGCCAGGATCTTCCAGATCCGCCAGTCAGCCAGGATCTTCCAGATCCGCCAGTCAGCCAGGATCTTCCAGATCCGCCAGTCAGCCAGGATCTGCCGGAACCGCCAGTCAGCCAGGATCTGCCGGAACCGCCAGTCAGCCAGGATCTGCCGGAACCGCCAGTCAGCCAGGATCTGCCGGAACCGCCAGTCAGCCAGGATCTGCCGGAACCGCCAGCCAGCCAGGATCTGCCAGAGCCAACTACCTGCCTGAGCTTCCTCTCAGTGCTGAGCTTCCTCTCAGTCCCGAGCTACCCCTCAGTCCCGAGCTACCCCTCAGTCCCGAGCTGCCCCTCAGTCCAGTGGGGTCCTTGGTGAGGGCTACTAGGCCAAGGTTGGCGGCAAGGGTCACCTATCTAAGGACGCAAGGAAAATGGACTAAGACTTTGTTGTAGTGGGGTCCACGTCCCGCGCCGGAGCCGCCACCGTGGACAGACGCCCACCCGGACCCTCCCCTATGGGTTTAGGTGTCCGGACGGGAGTCCGCACCTTGGGGGGGGGGGGGGGGTCTATCACGCCCTGGTCTTAGTATTTTGTGTTTTCTTTATTTATTTGGTCAGGCCAGGGTGTGAAATGGGTTTTGGTATGTGGTGTGTTTGCCTTGGGGTTTTTCGTAGGTATTAGGATTGTGGCTTAGTGGGGTTTTCTAGCATAGTCTATGGCTGTCTGAAGTGGTTCTCAATCAGAGGCAGGTGTTTAGCGTTGTCTTTGATTGGGAACCATATTTAGGCAGCCATATTCTTTGAGTGTTTCATGGGTGATTGTTCCTGTCCTTGTTCCTGTCTTGTGTTAGTTTGCACCAGTTTAGGCTGTTTCGGTTTTCACGTTACTTTTATTGTTTTTGTACTGATTCGTGTTTCCTTTGTTTCATTAAACATGAATCTCAATAGCCACGCCGCATTTTGGTCCGACTCTCCTTCACACAAAGAAAGCCGTTACAATAGTGTGATGGTTTGGGGATGCCTCGGGACCTGGACGACTTGCCTTAATAGAAGGAAACATGAATTCTGCTCTGTATCAGATAATTCTACAGGAGAATGTCAGGCCATCCGTCTGTGAGCTGAAGCTGAAGTGCAGCTGGGTCATGCAGCAATACAATGATCCAAAACACACAATTAAGTCTAAATGAAAATGGCTTAAAAACAACACCGTTTATGTTTTGGAATGGCCAAGTCAAAGTCCGAACCTAATCCCAATTGATGTTGTGGCAGGACTTGAAACAAGCAGTTCATGCTTGAAAACACAACAATGGCGCTGAGTTAAAGCAGTTCTGCATGGAAGAGTGGGCCAAATTTCCTCCACAGCGATCTGAGAGACTGATCAACATCTACAGGACGCATTTGGTTGTTGTCATTGCAGCAAAGGTGATACAACCAGTTATTGATTGTAGTTGTTGATCAGAGGGCAATTACTTTTTCACACAGGGGAATTGGGTGTTGCATAACTTTTTTAAATAAATAGAATGTATTTTTTTTGTTATTTGTAAACTCAGGTTCCCTTTATCTAATATTAGGTTTTCGTTGAAGATCTGATAACATTCAATGTCAAAAATATGGAAAAATAGAGATAATCAGAAAGGGGGCAAATTGTTTTTCATGGCACTGTACATGCCAGAGTCTCCTCCAGGGAGCAAGAGTATGGTCCTCCTCAGAACAACTAAAACAATTAAATGTGTTAAAGTCTTCCGTAAATCAAACATAGAATCGTACACGTTCACCACACATCATCCCATTAGCTCAATGAAAAAGGATCATGCTCCCTAGATTATCTAAGTCACCAGCTTTCTTTCTCTATCCCTACAGATCTAAGGTCACTGAATCCTCCTACCACGCCCCATATATGGCAGTTCTTGGTCACCCTGACCCTGGTGTTTGTGGACCTTCAGAGGTGACCCCTCTCTCCCAGGAGGAGCAACCTGACGTCGGCCCAACCCCCGTGGAAGAGTGCGCAGACTTGGACTGTCCAAACCCCAAAAACTACCAAAGATTCACTCGTTTTCAGTCTGCAGGAGAGCAGCAGCCCAGCACTGGTCCAGGGTGGAGCATGAAGGAAACAAAAAAACTCAGTTCATCCGTATTTTTCTGAAATATGCACAGAGTGCACTCCAAGGTCAAGATGGAGAATCGAGCTCTCCATAGTCTCTGTATTAGGGACTCCAGTTCATCATTTTTTCTGCAGCTGAAGCAATCGAGGCAGAGTGTGGGTACATTTCTGTAAAGCACAAGGACGTATGGTGTGGTTCCATGTATCATTAAATGGGTCACAGAATGATGATAATTGATTCGTGTGGAAGAGTTTGATTTTATGTTAACAGTATGTTGAGAAATTTACAAAATTCGTTCAACAACCCACACTGACCCCGAAGCTATTTTATGAATGAATATGATAGAATATGATAGAGGCTAGTAATTCCTCTGGGTTGTGGCTTTTCACCTCTCTTAAAACTTGGATGCTGCCTATGGTCGGATTCATCAACATGTGCATAAACAAACACATTTGCATACTTTCTACCCAGAGGCTAGAATTTGACTGCTTGGTGCATTATATGTATATCTGTAAGTCAATTCATCATAATTATTTCTTTGTCTGTTCTTTTTCCCCCTTTTCTTTCTCTCTTCAAGGTTTGCGTAAGGTTGGTTTCATTAGAATGTGCATACACTTGTTCGCTAGGTTACTCTTTTATGCAGTAGCTGAACTATGGTGCATTGTATGCCTCATGTGTAATCAACTCCTCGTAGTCAAAGCACTATGAGATTGAGAACTTAGATCCTTTCGATGTACTGTAGGGGCTTCTCTGTGTCCCACCTGCCCTAAAATTTCAGAGGGTGATTTAATAAACAGGGACATGACACATCTTTCTTTGATTATGTAAAAGGGATTGACGAGGGATTATTGTGTTTTTCCCTCCCTTAAGTACTCTAGGCTTTATTAACAATAGTAATTGCAATCAAATGATACTTTATTTGTCACATGCCGAATACAAGAAGTGTAGACTTTACCATGAAATGCTTACTTACAAGCCCTTAACCAACAGTGCAGTCCAAGAAGAAGAAAATATTTACCAAGTAGACTAAAATAAAAAGTAACACAATATGAATAACAGTAACGAGGCTATATACAGGAGGCACCGGTACCGAGTCAGTGTGCGGGGGTTCAGGCTAGGCGAGGTAATCTGTACATGTAGGTGGGGGCGAAGTGACTATGCATAGGTAACAAACAAACAGCGAGTAGCAGCAGTGTACAAAGGGAGGGGGGTCAACGTAAATTGTCCAGGGGCGATTTTGTGAATTGTTCAGCAGTCTTATGGCTTGGTGGTAGAAGCTGTTGAGGAGCCTTTTGGTCCTAGACTTGGCGCTCCGGTACCGCTTGCCGTGCGATAGCAGAGAAAACGGTCAATAACAAGCCCTTTATATGAAAGGTGATTGAGCTTCTATCCTCATATCTCTTTTTTTAGTTAGCCATTATCTAGCTAAGCTTCTCGATTGGAGCCTTCTTTCTCCTTTCACCTCCTGAGCAGTCATAATTTAGTCAGGTCAAGTCATATGTGGTGCTTAAAGACCAGAGCAGTGTGTATTCCAATGCCCTCTGAATCATCCTCCTATAACATACCTTACTTTAATGGCAAGCTCATTTGAATTTAGGTTGTAGTAGTTTGACTCGCTCTCCTTCTTGTAACTGCCAAGATTAACACCCGTTTCCAACAGAAGTCATTAATTTGACCTTTGATTTCAGCATGGCTCCATAAAGCACATAAAAATAGGTGCAAAAAAGAAAAACATTGAATGTCAACACACTTTCTCTCCCTGCATGAGTTGCTCATTGATCAGGATACAGTTCCCATACAGGCTTTCGGCAGTCTTTTGGAAGGTTACTTTATGAGCAGTCAAAAGAGCATTTTTTGCATCTTTTGGTCATATCTCAACAGCTAGTCCTCTCGGGATAAGGCACTGCTGTCTGACATGAAATCAAGTGCCTTCAGACTTAGTGGAAATTCTCATGAATGGAAAAACCAACATGGGCTATTTTACCGTACAAGCATTTGCACCATAGGCACATTTTATAGAGAGAAGAAAAGTATGTGATCTGCAGCTAACTCCCATTGCCATACAGCTCGTTTATTTTGACCTAGGAAATGACTTACTACCATTGACAGTCCAGGCTTTTTGAGTGGGACTTGTGCTCGAGCGGAGGAAGGATGGTGGCCCAGCTTTGTCAGAGTGACTGAGTGAGAACGGGGAGCTCTTGGACATAAACAATGGGCTCTGACAAAAAAACTACTTGGAGGGAGGGATGCTTTTGAAGTCTCCCCATTAATTTCAACTGGACCTGCTGAGAAAAATACATTTTTGCTACGATGTCCAAGGACTGTGAAAGGAGGACCTTTCAGGTGTGACTCTTACGGCTGATAATGGACTTGGTTTACCTGGGTGTTTGTCAGTCAATTGGATCAGAGTGTCTGGTTCTCACAGACCTACATATTTTAGTACTCAAATGAGAGTGTAACTCTACTTTTACAGAAACTGTAAAAACATTGGAACTACCTGAGACCATGAGTTACCTTAACCAGCTGGTTTTTGAAAATAATTATTGTAAAATTACTCTACTATTGTTCGTAACAATGTTTTGGGGGAAGGTTTTACATTTCCCATTTTATTTTATTGGGGTATTTTTTGTTTTCTGATTCCTTTTTCTTTACAGAATAATCATAAACAAGCTAATCAATTTAAGCTAATCAATATAAGCTAATCAATTTGCTAAACACCCCAGTGCAAAAGATTTCATAAGAAACCATTTGTCAGCATTCATATAAAAAGCACAAGATGACACAAAACGGAATACAAACTGATTTTGACAAAGAGTTAGGCATATACATTTCCTCTCAGCAACCTGTTAAAATACATGTTCTTCCCTGTTCAATTAAATTATTTATGTAAATCATAGCATGTGTGGTCAGTCACTTTTAATAATGAAAAATAAAAAAATATACTGAACAATTAGTTATAACTTCCATTCCCCCGTGTCTCTCAATTCAATATTGTATTACATTGTTTATCTACAAATTTGTAATTAACAACTAACCCATGACTACTTGTGTTATTTCAAAGGAATGGTAAAAATAAAAATGTTCAGGCAAATTGCTCTCTCCGCACTTGTTGAAATGGAACTTGACAACTCCCCCCCTCCATTGCTTCTGGTCCTCTCTGTCATTTTCTACGTAACTACCACCAGCAAACAGATTTTATTCGAGAAATTCATTGCTTTTTAATGTATGTTGATTTTTTTTGTTCTACCCCCAGGCTACCATCTTGACTTCAATGAGCCAAGCAAGTGTTTAAATTCTACCCCAAAGAAAACCCATATATTATATTGTACAGCAGGTTTCAATAGGGATTTTAACTCAATAATGGATTTCCTCTAATGGGAACAAAATACATGTATTATTTGGGGTAATCGTTTTCTTGACAACAACACCCACAGAACAGAACTTTGTCTAAATGTATCAGAATGCTTTTATTTTTTATATAACTATAATTATCTGCAATAGACTTCCTGTCATAATTTGGATTTGATTTCCCAGATGATTACATCGCATAATTATGAATAAATATACATTAAATGTAGTTTTCCATCTGTTATTTTATTAGACAACAGTTTGTTGTCAGTGAGATGATCAGTAATATTTCACTACTTTGTTACTCATCACGAGAAAAGATGTCTTTGTAGAATGTGTCTGGAAGTGAGTTGATGAGAGAGATGTATTTATTATTTACAGTGATATATAAAAATACAACTGAATATGAACAAATCGTTCTGTTTCAGTAGATTTTGTTAGTTGTCACAATTATTTGATTCTCAGAAAGCTTCTTTACACCTGATTGCTGTTTTCCGACCACAGCCACCCTTACAACTTCTGTTGACTTTCATGATGTGTTTTTACTGTCCCTTGGCCTTTGGTTAGGCCCTGCTAAACATTTAAATATTTATATCATACAGTGTAATCCCTGGGGATACCTAACCGACCTTACATTGAGTTGTAATGCAATGTGTGTACTGTACAACGTGTGTTCTTTCCATTCAAACATTGTTTATGTATTCAGTAAGTAAACCATCTCTCCAGAGCCACCAGGCAAAGCGTCTTCTCTCGGTGCAGATGAGATGGACATGTTTCACATCTGGCCAGGAGGGCCCCCATCTGCGGGTGCATCTGCTCCCAGGTACAGTACAAAGACTTCCTCGTGCATATTAGCCAGTGAACATATGGTCCCACTGATAGCTAGTCTAGTATGCAAAAGTTTACCTGAATGTTCTAAAAGTGTGAACACAGGAGGTTTTATATTGGGGGGGGTTTCACACTTACCAGTATGTGGATGACCCTTGAGTCTAAAGGGTTTGACAGGATTTAAATAGTTTTCATAGCCACGATCACAGTTGAGCCACACTACTGTTTATCTGACACTGACCTGTCTGACACTGTACATGTTGAAGAAAACCTGGGTTCAATTTGTATTTGAAACCTAATTCAAAATATATTTTTTTAATTAAGCTGTGCTCGATTCTGCTTGCCTGCCGCAATGGTACCAATGGGATAGTCCCAAAAGTGCCCATCTAGCACTCCAGGCAGACTCAAGCAAACGATCAAAGTATTTCATAGACTTCCAATACTATCTAAACCCATCAATTGAGGATGTTTATTCCAGGGGAAATACTGTTCATATGACAACCAATTGACATTTAGGGTTATTTTCTTGTATGAAAAGAAAACACAAGTTATTTGAGTTAACTGTGGACTAGTTATCACTCAAGTTATGTGGCATAACCCGGGTGTGTACAGTACACTTTTACCTACTCATTCAAGAGTTCTTCTATATTTTTACTATATTCTACATTGTAGAATAACAGTGATGACATTAAAACTATGAAATAACACATATGGAATAATGTAGTAGTCAAAAACATTTAGATTTTTTAATTGTGTTAAAGTGTTAAACAAATCTAAATTTATTTTATGACTGGTACTTACATACATACATACATACATACATACATACATACATACATACATACATACATACATACATACATACATACATACATACATACATACAGTACCAGCCCAAAAATATATTTAGATTTGTTTAACACTTATTTTGCTTACTATATGATTCGATGTGTGTTATTTCATAGTTTTGATGTCTTCACTATTATTCTACAATGTAGAAAATAGTAAGAATAAAGAAAAAACCCTTGAAAGGTGTGTCCAAACCTTTGACTAGTGCTGTATATACACAGTACACACATACAACAACATAGTCATGCTAAACACAAATAAAACCTCACAAATCGTCAAGAAAAACATTAACATTCGTCCACAAATAAATCCCCAATTAATACATTATACTGCATGGACGGCACCTGAATATCAAGATGAAATTAATTTTGATATTTGTAAAAGCAAGAGTTAATCAATCCTGTAAATGGGTTAGACAACTCGGGTGTCTATCCTTCAACAGCAAAGTTAGATAAGATGTAAGTTTATGAAGTAGGGACAAAAAGGGAGTAATGTAGAGATCTACGGGTCTTTAGCGAAGTCCAGCCAAACTTTTGATACAGTGATGAGTATCAAAACTGTCACCTCAAGCAAAGCGAAAGGCACTATGGTAGATGGCATCCAAAGGTTTAAGGATATTAGCAGCTGCACTGTCACATGTGCTCCCTCTCTGGCCTCTAGGTCACCAGGCTGCTCGTTATGACGCACACCTGTCACCATCGTTACACGCACCTGGGCGTCATTAGACTCACCTGGATTCCATCACTTCCCTGATTGTTGTGGGGGAATAATCAGAATTAGTTGGGTAACATAGATAAGATGTTTTATTTTCATTATATGCTCGTGAGTTACTTCTCATCAGAATGTCTATTTTTGGATAATACTGTTGGCCGGTTGCAGTTATCTGTTCTCTGTCAAGGTTTCAGTTCCTTGGGCCGCAGAGAGGAGAGAGGTCAAGATTGTCTTCATATGTAAACATATCTTTTAAACCAATTATTTCTTGGCTCCACAATGTCTGTGTGCCAGTCACTGTGTCTCTGTGATCTTGTCCAGGAGGGGTGTATTTGATATATGCCTGTTGATATAGGTTTTGTTTTATGGTTCTGAGAGCGAGATAAGAACATAGTTTAGGAGACAAAGCTGAATGATAATTTATAGCCAATTCTGTCTGGCTATGTGTGTCTTTGCTATAAAGGATCTCAGTTGCAATGTGTAAGGACTCTCAGAGAATTCATTTATAGACACTGAATTGATCTGAGAGTCACAGGGTTGTGATGGAGCTCTATAATTAAAGATGGACTTTATGATAACTCTGACTTGTGTGTGGTTTGCTCTCATGATTTGGTAAATACAGGAAATGTCCACTACATTATCTTCCCCATATACAATTGAAGTCGGAAGTTTCATACACTTAGGTTGGAGACGTTAAAAGTCATTTTTCAAACACTCCACAAATTTCTTGTTAACAAACTATAGTTTCGGCAAGTCGGTTAGGACATATACTTTGTGCATGACACAAGTCATTTTTCAATTGTTTACAGACAGATTATTTCACTTATAATTCACTGTACATAAATTCCAGTGGGTCAGACGTATACATACACTAAGTTGACTGTGCCTTTAAATAGCTTGGAAAATTCCAGAAAATTAGGTCATGGCTTTAGAAACTTCTGATAGGCTAATTAACTTCATTTGAGTCAATTGGAGGTGTACATGTGTATGTTTTGCCTGGAAAGATATGGTCACTTGTGTTTGGTGAAGATATAAAGGGAACGTTTTAAATAGCTTGTTTGGTTCAAATTGAAAGACTAATTCATTCAACTTAAAATAATAGCGAAGCGAATTTTGATGCAAGACGGTGTCTGTTCACTAAATGATCTGCTTGTATAATGTATTGAGAATTGAGTCAGATTTAAATTACTGTATCAATAGAGGAGACAGTTACCTATATTAAAGAAATTCTAAATAAAAGCGGAGAGATAATGGCGATAGAGTGGTGCCCACTGAAATGTTTTTCATTCTTATAGATTGACTGACACATGTTATAATTTTGGTGCTGTGTGTGTAATTTTTAAAGTCTTGGACATTTTATAAGTGTGAAGAGGAAAGAGAAGAGAAGAGAAAGTTGTAAAGTTTTGTTTTACGATAGAGGTAAGGAAAAATGTTGAAATGAGAGGGGTTATATTTTTGCCCACTGGGAAAAAAGAAATAGGATATGTTGAGCTGAAAGTGATTCAGGTATGAGTAAGGAAACATTGTGATAATGTATTCTGATGGTTATTGATTCTTGGTTGAATTGTTTAGTTAACACCAGTGAATGTGAGCAGGAAAGTTCATGTAGTCTAACATTATAATCTGTTTACATTATGTGGAACAATGTCAGGTCATTAAAGTTGATTGTAGTTTGAGTAGTTTTTATTTTTACGGGGACAGTGTATCATTAATCACAGTTGTGTGTGTCTAATGGCAGGGTGTTCCAGACATTGGAAGCTCTCACACTGAAAGCAGATTGACTAAAAGAACTTTTCTTTAAAGGAACTATACAGTAATTTCTTATGCTGTTTGCAATAAGGTGGGTTTTCTTTTCAACAAAAGTATTGCGAGTAAGGGAGCCTGGACATTTAGAATTTTGAATACAAGATAGGAGTCAGTGTATTGCAGTGTATTGTCAGATTTTTTCCAACTCAGGAGCTTATGCTTTCTATAGCTATTGGGTTTCCTAACAAGTAGTTTGAGAGCCTGTTGGTAGACTGAATGTGTCATGTCTTGTTATGTCTGTTCCTGTCCTTTCTCTTCACTCTGTCTCTCTCTGCTGGTCTTTTTAGGTTACCTTCTCTGTCTCTCATTCTTCAGCTGTTCTACATCTCCCCTAACTAGCTCATTCACTCTTTCCCACCTGTTATCTCTTCCCCCTCTGATTAGGTCTCTATTTCTCTCTCTGTTCCTGCTACTTTCAGTGTCTGATTCTTGTTTGTGTTTTTGATGCCAGAAGCAAGCTGTCGTCCCGTTTGCTTCCACCTTGTCCTATCCTGTCGGAGTCCGCCTGGCAGGTGCATCCTGCATTATACTAACGTTCTTTTTGTTCCATTGACTACGTTGGAAGAGGATTTATGCCATTCCTGTTTTCATTAAAGAACTCTGTTTTCTGTTAAAACCGCTTTTGGGTCTTCACTCAAGTACATAACAGAAGAATCAGACCAAGAATGGACCCAGCGGCTCCGGACCCTTTTCACTCCGCCGTCGAGATCCAGGGAGCGATGCTAGGCAGACACGAGGAGGAATTGTCTGCTGCTCGACATGCCGTTGAAACCCTGGCCGTCCAAGTCTCCGACCTCACAAGACAGGTTCACCAACTCCACCTCGATCCACCGCCCACTTCCAGGGTTTCCGAGTCTCCGGAGCCCAGGATCAACAACCCGCCGTGTTACTCTGGGGAGCCCACTGAGTGCCGCTCATTCCTCACTCAGTGTGATGTGGTGTTCTCTCTCCAGCCCAACACTTACTCCAGGAGCGCAGCCCGCATCGCCTACGTCATTTCTCTCCTTACCGGACGGGCGCGTGAGTGGGGCACGGCAATCTGGGAGGCGAGGGCTGAGTGTATTAACCAGTATCAGGACTTTAAGGAGGAGATGATACGGGTTTTTGACCGTTCTGTTTTTGGGGAGGAGGCTTCCAGGGCCCTGTCTTCCCTATGTCAGGGGAATCGATCCATAACGGATTATTCTATTGAGTTTCGCACTCTCGCTGCCTCTAGTGACTGGAACGAGCCGGCTTTGCTCGCTCGTTTTCTGGAGGGTCTCCTCGTCGAGGTTAAGGATGAGATCCTCTCCCGGGAGGTTCCTTCCAGTCTGGACTCCTTAATAGCTCTCGCTATTCGCATAGAGCGACGGTTTGATCTTCGTCGCCGAGCTCGTGGAAAGGAGCTCGCGTTCTCCGTTGCTCCCCTCTCCACATCACTGCCACCTGCCGCATCACTGCCACCCTCCTCCGCCGGCTCGGATGCTGAGCCTATGCAGCTGGGGGTATCCGCATCTCGGCCAAGGAGAAGGAACGGAGAATCACCAATCGCCTCTGTCTCTACTGCGGCTCCGCTGGTCATTTTGTCACCTCATGTCCAGTAAAAGCCAGAGCTCATCAGTAAGAGGAGGGCTACTGGTGAGCGCAACTACTCAGGCCTCTCCTTCTGGATCACGCACTACCTTTCCGGTCCATCTCCGCTGGCCCGGTTCATCTGCTTCCTGCAGTGCCTTGATAGACTCTGGGGCGGAGGGCTGTTTTATGGACGAGACCTGGGCTCGGGAACATGACATTCCTCTCAGACAGTTAGGGGAGCCCACGGCCTTGTTCGCTTTAGATGGTAGTTCTCTCCCCAAGATTCAGCGTGAGACGCTGCCTTTAACCCTCACTGTCTCTGGTAATCATAGCGAAACCATTTCTTTTTTAATTTTTCGTTCACCTTTTACACCTGTTGTTTTGGGTCATCCCTGGCTAGTGCGCCATAACCCTTCTATTAATTGGTCTAGTAATACTATCCTATCCTGGAATGTTTCTTGTCATGTGACCTGTTTAATGTCTGCTATCCCTCCTGTTTCCTCTGTCTCTTCTTCACAGGAGGAGCCTGGCGATTTGACAGGGGTGCCGGAGGAGTATCACGATCTGCGCACGGTGTTCAGTCGTTCCAAGGCCACTTCTCTCCCTCCACACCGGTCGTATGACTGTAGTATTGATCTCCTTCCGGGAACTACTCCCCCGGGGTAGATTATACTCTCTGTCGGCTCCCGAACGTAAGGCTCTCGAGGATTATTTGTCGGTTTCGCTCGACGCCGGTACCATAGTCTCCTCCTCCTCTCCCGCCGGAGCGGGGTTTTTTTTTGTTCAGAAGAAGGACGGGTCCCTGCGCCCATGCGTGGATTATCGAGGGCTGAATGACATAACAGTTAAGAATCGTTATCCGCTTCCTCTTATGTCTTCAGCCTTCGAGATCCTGCAGGGAGCCAGGTTTTTCACCAAGTTGGACCTTCGTAACGCCTACCATCTCGTGCGCATCAGGGAGGGGACGAGTGGAAGACGGCGTTTAACACTCCGTTAGGGCACTTTGAATACCGGGTTCTTCCTTTCGGCCTCGTTAACGCTCCAGCTGTCTTTCAGGCACTAGTTAACGACGTCCTGAGAGACATGCTGAACATTTTTGTTTTCGTTTACATGGACGATATCCTGATTTTTTCACCGTCTCTCTCGATTCATGTTCAGCACGTGCGACGCGTCCTCCAGCGCCTTTTGGAGAACTGTCTTTATGTGAAGGCTGAGAAGTGCACTTTTCATGCCGCCTCTGTCCCTTTTCTCGGTTCCGTTATTTCCGCTGAGGGCATTAAGATGGATCCCGCTAAGGTCCAGGCTGTCATTGATTGGCCCGTTCCTAAGTCACGCGTCGAGCTGCAGCGCTTTCTGGGCTTCGCTAATTTCTATCGTCGTTTCATCCGTAATTTCGGTCAGGTGGCAGCTCCCCTCACAGCCCTTACTTCTGTTAAGACGTGCTTTAAGTGGTCCGTTTCCGCCCAGGGAGCTTTTGATCTTCTTAAGAATCGTTTTACATCCGCACCTATTCTTGTTACACCTGACATCTCTAGTCAGTTTGTTGTTGAGGTTGACGCGTCAGAGGTGGGCGTGGGAGCCATTCTTTCTCAGCGCTCTCTCTCTGACGGCAAGGTCCATCCTTGCGCGTTTTTCTCTCATCGCTTATCGCCGTCAGAACGTAACTATGATGTTGGTAATCGCGAACTGCTCGCCATCCGCTTAGCCCTAGGCGAATGGCGACAGTGGTTGGAGGGGCGACCGTTCCTTTTGTCGTTTGGACTGACCATAGGAACCTTGAGTACATCCGTTCAGCCAAACGACTTAATGCGCGTCAGGCTCGTTGGGCTCTGTTTTTCGCTCGTTTCGAGTTTGTTATTTCTTATCGTCCGGGCTCAAAAACACCAAGCCTGATGCTTTATCTCGTCTCTTCAGTTCTTCTGAGGTCTCCACCGACCCGAGGGGATTCTCCCTGAAGGGCGTGTTGTCGGGTTGACTGTCTGGGGAATTGAGAGGCAGGTAAAGCAAGCACTCGCTCACACTCCGTCGCCGCGAGCTTGTCCTAGGAACCTTCTGTTCGTTCCCGTTCCTACTCGTCCGGCCGTTCTTCAGTGGGCCCACTCTGCCAAGTTAGCCGGCCACCCCGGCGTTCGGGGTACGCTCGCTTCCATTCGCCAGCGTTTCTGGTGGCCCACTCGGGAACGTGACGCGTCGATTTGTCGCCGCTTGTTCGGTCTGCGCGCAGACTAAATCTGGGAACTCTCCTCCTGCCGGCCGTCTCAGACCGCTTCCCATTCCCTCTCGACCGTGGTCTCACATCGCTTTAGATTTCATCACCGGACTGCCGTCATCAGCGGGGAAGACAGTTATTCTTACGGTTGTCGATAGATTCTCTAAGGCGGCTCATTTCATTCCTCTCGCTAAGCTCCCTTCTGCTAAGGAGACGGCTCAGATCATTATCGAGAATGTTTTCCGAATTCATGGCCTTCCGTCTGACGTCGTTTCCGACAGAGGCCCGCAGTTCATGTCTCAATTTTGGAGGGAGTTTTGCCGTTTGATTGGGGCTTCCGTCAGTCTCTCGTCCGGCTTTCATCCCCAGTCTAACGGTCAAGCCGAACGGGCCAATCAGACTGTTGGTCGCATTTTACGCAGTCTTTCTTTTCGTAACCCTGCGTCTTGGTCAGAACAGCTCCCTGGGCAGAGTACGCCCACAACTCACTTCCCTCGTCTGCTACCGGTCTATCTCCTTTTCAGAGTAGCCTCGGGTACCAGCCTCCGCTGTTCTCATCTCAGCTCGCCGAGTCCTGCGTCCCCTCCGCTCAGGCTTTTGTCCAGCGTTGCGAGCGCACCTGGAAGGGGGTCAGGTCGGCACTTTGCCGTAACAGGGCGCAGACTGTGAGGGCCGCTAATAAGCGTAGGACCAAGAGTCCTAGATATTGTTGCGGTCAGAGAGTATGGCTCTCCACTCAGAACCTTCCCCTTAAGACAGCTTCTCGCAAGTTGGCCCCGCGGTTCATTGGTCCGTTCCGTATTTCTCAGGTCATTAATCCTGTCGCAGTGCGACTTCTTCTCCCGCGCTATCTTCGTCGCGTTCACCCGGTCTTCCATGTCTCCTGTGTTAAGCCCGTTCTTCGCGCCCCCGCTCGTCCCTCCCTCCCCCCATCCTTGTCGAGGCGCACCCATCTACAGGGTTCATAAGATTTTGGACATGCGCCCTCGGGGCCGTGGTCATCAGTACCTAGTGGATTGGGAGTGGTACGGTCCTGAGGAGAGGAGTTGGGTTCCCTCTCGGGACGTGCTGGACCGTTCGCTGATCGATGATTTCCTCCGTTGCCGCCAGGTTTCCTCCTCGAGTGCGCCAGGAGGCGCTCGGTGAGTGGGGGGGGTACTGTCATGTCTTGTTATGTCTGTTCCTGTCCTTTCTCTTCACTCTGTCTCTCTCTGCTGGTCTTTTTAGGTTACCTTCTCTGTCTCTCATTCTTCAGCTGTTCTACATCTCCCCTAACTAGCTCATTCACTCTTTCCCACCTGTTATCTCTTCCCCTCTGATTAGGTCTCTATTTCTCTCTCTGTTCCTGCTACTTTCAGTGTCTGATTCTTGTTTGTGTTTTTGATGCCAGAAGCAAGCTGTCGTCCCGTTTGCTTCCACCTTGTCCTATCCTGTCGGAGTCCGCCTGGCAGGTGCATCCTGCATTATACTAACGTTCTTTTTGTTCCATTGACTACGTTGGAAGAGGATTTATGCCATTCCTGTTTTTCATTAAAGAACTCTGTTTTCTGTTAAAACCGCTTTTGGGTCTTCACTCAAGTACATAACAGAATGGTTATTAATATTGAAAAGCAAGCTTGGGCCAAACTAGTAAGGTAGTATGTTAAGTGGGGGAGTGTCATACATTTTAATTATAGTTTTGTTATCTCTTAAAATTAGATACCACCTGTAGCTTTTCCCCTGATACATAGATATCTGTCTCAGGGTAATCCGTTGTTTTCTTTGTGAGAAACATGCACTCTGTTTAATTTTATTGAGATGTAAGCATGAGTCTCTGAGCAAGTCTGTCATCTGAACCATTATAGTAAATCAAATCAAATTTATTTGTCACATACACATGGTTAGCAGATGTTAATGCGAGTGTAGCGAAATGCTTGTGCTTCTAGTTCCGATAATGCACTAATAACCAACGAGTAATCTAACCTAACAATTCCAAAACTACTACCTTATACACACAAGTGTAAAGGGATAAAGAATATGTACATAAAGCTATATGAATGAGTGATGGTACAGAACGGCATAGGCAAGATGCAGTAGATGGTATCGAGTACAGTATATACATATGATATGAGTAATGTAGGGTATGTAAACAAAGTGGCATAGTTTAAAGTGGCTAGTGATACATGCATTACATAAAGAAAGATGCAGTAGATGATAGAGTACAGTATATACATATACATATGAGATGAATAATGTAGGGTATGTAAACATTATATTAAGTAGCATTGTTTAAAGTGGCTAGTGATATATTTTACATCAATTTCCATCAATTCCCATTATTAAAGTGACTGGAGTTGAGTCAGTGTGTTGGCAGCAGCCACTCAATGTTAGTGGTTGCTGTTAAACAGTCTTATGGCCTTGAGATAGAAGCGGTTTTTCAGTCTCTCGGTCCCAGCTTTGATGCACCTGTACTGACCTCGCCTTCTATATGATAGCAGGGTGAACAGGCAGTAGCTCGGGCGGTTGTTGTCCTTGATAATCTTTATGGCCTTCCTGTGACATCGGGTGGTGTAGGTGTCCTGGAGGGCAGGTAGTTTGCCCCCGGTGATGCGTTGTGCAGACTTCATTTATAAAGCAGGTTTGATCCGGAAAAAAACAGCTTTCCAAAACACAACGTCACGACAAAACATTTCAAAAGTTGCCTATAAACTTTGCCAAAATATTTCAAACTACTTTTGTATTACAACTTTAGGTATTTTTAAACGTTAATAATCGATCAAATTGTAGACGGGGCAAACTGTATTCGATAGAGAAAGTAAACAAAACATGCCCCTTTTTCCCTCTTGCGTAACTCTCAACAGTGTAACATTGTTCCAGGATGTGTCTCTTCTTCGTTTTACCAAAGATTAACTTCAACCCAATTCCAAAGACTGGTGACTTCCTGTGGGCGCTATCTAATTTCCCTTGGCAAAGACAACTGAGGGAACTATCAGAGGAAAAAATATAATATTCTGAACAGTTTTTCCTTGGGGTTTTGCCTGCTACATAAGTTCTGTTATAGTCACAGACATGATTGAACCAGTTTTAGAAACTTCAGAGTGTTTTCTATCCACACCTACTAATCATATGCATATAATATTCCTGGCATGAGTAGCAAGAAGTTGAAATTGTGCACGATATTTATCCAAAAGTGGAAATGCTGCCCCCTATCTCTAAGAAGTTAATGTACGAGCTGAACAGTATTGACCTTAGGGGAATGAAAACTTTGTTTTGATTTTTACGCTGATGAGACAGCGCAAACTTTTGAAAGATTTTAGATTTGTTAAAAAGCAGGATAGTTTTTACTAAATTTAGATCAACAGGTTGAAATAATTTAGTTAACTGACTAAACGGATTATGGGTTTGTTTATTTGTTTACTGTTTATTGTTGATTTTAGGTGTTGATTTGACTTAATTAACATTGTGTTATTAGATGTGTTTGAGTAGGATTCTTTCTAAAATATGTAAGTTGAAGGAGCCATGGGAGAACATGTCTACATTTTTATTAAATGCCTGGGAGTAAATTACTGATTTCTTATGCTAAGAAATGTACTACATTTGCGACAGGAAAAAGTATTACATTTAGATAGTAATGGTATCAGGATAATTTTATCTGAGGGTAGCATGTTCATTTAAGCATACATATACATTGATGTGGATTAAAATTTATGATTAATGATTTGAGGTACAGTGGAATTATCATTAGGTTTGGTTTATAGTTCACTTTTGAATTTCTGAATCAGTGTAGTATAAGAATACTAACTAAGTGTTTTGTGTTTTTTTTCTGGGAAAATGGGTGTTTCATTGTCTCTCTTTGAAACGTTTCCTGGGACTATAATCTTGGGGAGAGTGAGTGAGATTGAGGCTATAAACTACCAAATTGAAAAGGGCCTGGAAGTTTTTGTTTTTACCTTAAGGTTTGCAAATACACACACACAAAACATTTGTTATGACTATTTGTTGGTGTTTTTAAAATACTAATGTTTGATTTGTTTTTTATTTCCTTTGGGTTTGGTGAGTTTTCCATTTGTTTTAGTGCCAAGGTATCTTAAAGGGGCATGCACACACATGGAGTTTTTATTTTCTGTTTTAATGAAACATGTTAATTATTTTGATCAAGGAATGTTCTGGGAACCTGGGATGCAACATGTTGGAACTATTTGACTATTGTTTGCAATTTGTCTAATATAGTAAAAAAAAAATACTATATAATGACCTTCCAATGACCTCATTGGAAAGCCATTTGGATAATGAATGTATGGTAATTTGTAATACTGATTTCAAGATAATTTGTGTAATTGATAAATATGTTTGAGTTTATAGTTCTTAGCCATATTTGTAATTTGGACCAATGTGAAGAAGGAGAAGGCATTGCTTTTAACTAAGGGTATGCTGCTTTAAGTCTATTTTCCTATGACAATATGGATTAAATCATTTTTCTTTGGAGTTTTTTCAGTTTAGTGATTTTAATTTGATTAGGTTATTTGAAATGTTTTATTTTTTTCCAGTAGTAGTTTTGTTTTTTACATTACTCTCATACGGAGAGATATGTGTAAAACATGGGGGAGGATTCAGTTTTTTGTAGGTTTTGAATTTAAGTTTATACACCTTGAGTGATATGTGAAGGAGTGTATTGTATTGTGTTTGATGTTCTATTCCCAAGGGATATAGGTCTAACTTCTTGGTCCTTGGCTCTACGATGGAGATGACAGTGAGATGGGGAGTATAAGCCAATTTGAAAGAATAGTTTCAATAGAATGTGTTATTCTCTTTGAAATATGTTTAGATATGTGTATTAAGAATAATTGGTAAAAGTAATAATTTATCATGTAATTAATGAACTGAACAAAACTGTTGTTCTGATCTGTTCTTTCGGGGTTATCATGAAAAGTGACATCAGACGGTATCTTAATACATGGAAGAGATAATTGGACCGAATAGTGTGTGTACCTCAAAACCCCCTCTAACTGGCTGAAGAAGAGTGACAAAGGCGTTGAATAAAGCCCTTCCGAACCACTTCTACCGAGAGAAAGGAACCAAGCCAGAAATTGGTGTACAGTATCAGATCTAAGCTATCAACTGCTTTTCTTTGATGGTTCTCTCAGGAGTGTGAGAGTCCATGTGGAGTGAGGATGGAGCGAGATCTGTTCTAACCTGTTCTTATGATGCTGGTATATTGGTTGACGAAAGGACAAGACATAATGAGTGGTAAAGATGAGACATTGAAGTTGGGACATTATCATGGGCCATCCACTTTGAACCGTAAAGCTATCTGAAGAAGAACGAAAAGGACCAATAAAATTGTTTTAGACTTCTGTGGTATCAGGTTGATTGTAGAGGTCTACACCATGTAAAATTATAGTAATTTAGATTAAGAATGCATTGAGATACTGATCTTTATTATAATCATGATTAAAAAGTTAATTGTAGAATTATGGGATAATTATAATGAATGTTAATATGAATGTAAATTCTGCTAAAATTGATATGTGTTAAAGTGAGTTTTTTACTTTGAGTGATAAGACCAATTTGAATCACTGAGGAATGTCATTCTAAATTTTGGTTGGATAAATAGTTGGGTTTTTAACTATGATTTGGAATTTGAATGATTTCCCTGACCTATTCTCTATTCCTGACCACATCTCTGAGCATGAGGACTGTCCTATATGTTGTGTCCTATATGGACTGTCCTATAGGCCTGTGTTTAGATACTGGTTCTCCTGTAACTTGGGAAGCATTTCTATGTTATGTTTTTTATTTTCCTCAAATGGATTATTTTGTGTGCAAGTTTGTCTTGTAGAATAAAGGTTGCAAACTTAGTTTCAGAAAGGAGAAAGCTTATATATAAGCTAAGGTATTTGACATTGAATGGATTTTATTTTTATTTTATTTTAAATATTCAGTATGTAATTAATGTTCTGATTCTCCAGAAGGGACAATGTCCCTGAGAGGGGAATGTTGTGACAGAATCAGAATTCTTTGGTAACATTGATAAATAAGATGTTTTATCAATTTTCATAAGTATGCTCATGTAGGAAAAAGTTACTTGGGCCCCAGAGAGGGAGAGGTCAGGCTTGTCTTCTTATAGGAATGTGTCTGTAACTATTACAGGTCCCCTCTGAGGTTGCCCTTATCTTGATTTAGTGTATGGCCTAGGAGGCTCACTGTCTTTTCTGATCTTGTCCAGGGGGGGTGTATTTGAGATGGGAGTAGCTAGAATTGACAATTGATACAGTACCTTGCGAAAGTATTCGGCCCCCTTGAACTTTGCGACCTTTTGCCACATTTCAGGCTTCAAACATAAAGATATAAAACTGTATTGTTTTGTGAAGAATCAACAACAAGTGGGACACAATCATGAAGTGGAACGACATTTATTGGATATTTCAAACTTTTTTAACCTCTTGAAACTCCCCATCCCGGATCCGGGATTGTGACTAAGCCTCAGGCTCATTAGCATAACGCAACGTTAACGATTTCTGAAAATCGCAAATAAAATTAAAATAATGCGTTTGCTCTCAAGCTTAGCCTTTTCTTAACAACACTGTCATCTCAGATTTTCAAAATATGCTTTTGAACCATAGAAATTGACTAATTTGTGTAAGAGTATGCAAAGCTAGCATAGCATTTTGTGTAGCATGTAGCACGCAACATTTTCACAAAAGCCAGATAACCAAATAAATAAAATCATTTACCTTTGAAGAGCTTCTGATGTTTTCAATGAGGAGACTCCCAGCCACATACCAAATGCGCAGTGTTTCCTGAAAGCGTCTGTGTGTAGGAGAAATCGTTCCGTTTTCTACATTGCGCCTGGCTACCGAAACGAACCGAAAATGCAGTCACCTACAACGTGAAACTTTTTCCGGATTAACTACATAATATCGACCGAAACATGGCAAACGTTGTTTGGAATCAATCCTCAAGGTGTTTTTTCACATATCTCTTCATTGACATGCAGTTCGTGGAAGCTTGCTTCTCTCTGTGCCCCATGGAAAAATACTGGCAGGTGACTTTTGCGCACCAATTTCGGCGCAGGACACCGGGCGGACACGTGGTAAATGTGGTCTCTTATGGTCAATCTTCCAACGATCTGCCTACAAATACGTCACAATGCTGCAGACACCTTGGGGAAACGACAGAAAGGGCAGACTCATTCCTCTTGCGTTCACAGCCATATAAGGAGATCATGAAAGACAGAGCCTCAAAAATCCTTGTCATTTCCTGGATGCCAAGTCATCTTGGTTTTGCCTGAAGCTCACGTTAAAGGGCACGCACAGAGAAGATATTTGTATTTCTGGACACGTCAGAGTGTTTTCTTTCGAACAGTAGCAATTATATGCATAGTCGAGCATCTTTTTGTGACAAAATATCTTGTTTAAAACGGGAACGTTTTTCTTCCAAAAATGAAATAGCGCCACCATAAGTGTAAGAGGTTAACAAATCAAAAACTGAAAAATTGGGCGTGCAAAATTATTCAGCCCCTTTACTTTCAGTGCAGAAAACTCTCTCCAGAAGTTCAGTGAGGATCTCTGAATGATCCAATGTTGACCTAAATGACTAATGATGAAAAATACAATCCACCTGTGTCTCCGTATAAATGCACCTGCACTGTGATAGTCTCAGAGGTCCGTTAAAAGCGCAGAGAGCATCATGAAGAACAAGGAACACACCAGGCAGGTCCGAGATACTGTTGTGAAGAAGTTTAAAGCGAGATTTGGATACAAAAAGATTTCCCAAGCATTAAACATCCCAAGGAGCACTGTGCAAGCGATAATATTGAAATGGAAGGAGTATCAGACCACTGCAAATCTACCAAGACCTGGCCGTCCCTCTAAACTTTCAGCTCATACAAGGAGAAGACTGATCAGAGATGCAGCCAAGAGGCCCATGATCACTCTGGATGAACTGCAGAGATCTACAGCTGAGGTGGGAGACTCTGTCCATAGGACAACAATCAGTCGTATATTGCACAAATCTGGCCTTTATGGAAGAGTGGCAAGAAGAAAGCCATTTCTTAAAGATATCCATAAAAAGTATCATTTAAAGTTTGCCACAAGCCACCTGGGAGACACACCAAACATGTGGAAGAAGGTGCTCTGGTCAGATGAAACCAAAATTGAACTTTTTGGCAACAATGCAAAACATTATGTTTGGCGTAAAAGCAAACATGGTGGTGGCAGCATCATGGTTTGGGCCTGCTTTTCTTCAGCAGGGACAGGGAAGATGGTTAAAATTGATGGGAAGATGGATGGAGCCAAATACAGGACCATTCTGGAAGAAAACCTGATGGAGTCTGCAAAAGACCTGAGACTGGACGGAGATTTGTCTTCCAACAAGACAATGATCCAAAACATAAAGCAAAATCTACAATGGAATGGTTCAAAAATAAACATATCCAGGTGTTAGAATGGCCAAGACAAAGTCCAGACCTGAATCCAATCGAGAATCTGTGGAAAGAACTGAAAACTGCTGTTCACAAATGCTCTCCATCCAACCTCACTGAGCTCGAGCTGTTTTGCAAGGAGGAATGGGAAAAAATTTCAGTCTCTCAATGTGCAAAACTGATAGAGATATACCCCAAGCGACTTACAGCTGTAATCGCATCAAAAGGTGGCGCTACAAAGTATTAACTTAAGGGGGCTGAATAATTTTGCACGTCCAATTTTTCAGTTTTTGATTTTTTAAAAAAGTTTGAAATATCCAATAAATGTCGTTCCACTTCATGATTGTGTCCCACTTGTTGTTGATTATTCACAAAAAAATACAGTTTTATATCTTTATGTTTGAAGCCTGAAATGTGGCAAAGGGTCGCAAAGTTCAAGGGGGCCGAATACTTTCGCAAAGCACTGTAATTGGATGAGGTAATGTTTTGGTACTATGTTGTACCAAGAACGAGAAGTAGAACTTCGTTTAGGAGACAAACTGAACGATAATTTATAGCTAATGCTGTCTGGCTATGGGATACTCCTCTCTCAAGTAAAGTCTTCCTTGGTAATGTTCATAAGATCTGTTATTTGTCAGGTGAGTTGAGCGGGGGGGGTGTCCTGGCTATAAATGATACTGAGAATTGTTTTGTAAGCACTCTCAGAGAATTAATTTATAGACACTGAATTGATCTGACAGGGCTATGGTGAAGCTCATATAATTAAATATTGACTTAATGATAACTCTGACTTGTGTGCTTTGCTCTCTCATGATTTGGTAATACAGGAAATTTCCACAACACTGTGCATTGTGTTTCTTGTTTGTATTTTGTTGCGTTAATTTATTAAAACACTCACTACTTGAACTTGCTTCCCGACTCTCAGCGTACTCGTTACATGCCCTTTGATAAATGTCACCATAATTAACGGATACAATTCTGACTTAACCCCATCCATCACATTGGCCTGAGTTATATCACTAAGATAGTCATGAAACCAAGAACAGGCATTAGAGCTTAGGCCTAAAGACAACAACTTATCCAATAAAATAGCATGATCAAAAGTTTTTGACAGGTCCACAAACAAAGCAGCACGTTTCATTTTAGTGTCTAAAGCATTGAAAAGATCCTTAACAACTAAAGGGGGTGCTGTAATAGTGCTATGCCCAGGCCTAAATCCTGATTGGTTTACATTCAAAATAGATTTCTCAAATAAAAAAGAGAAAAGTTGTACATTTACCAAGGATTCGAGAATCTTAGCTAGACAAGGAAGCCTTGAAATGGGACAATAATTATTAAGACTACTACTATCCCCGCCCTTATGGAGTGGCAACATGAGCTGATTTCAATACTTTTTGAATATTTCCTGATAACAATGTTAAATAAAAAATGTGAGTTATTGAGCCAACAATGATGAGCACTACACACTTAAGCATCCAATGGGCGGCCCCTGTGGATTTCTTATCTCCTGCTGGCAAAGCATCCAGGCCTTCTTTATTTGTAAATAGCCTTAAAGAAAAGCGTTGACTATAATTTCTCTGATCATTCAGTTTCCCCTGTCAAGATCCAGCCCAATATCATTGTGAATAGGCTTAGAAGTTCTTTCAAAGAGATTTATTGTGGCAGAGCGGACGAAGTAGAACCCTTTAGGGATTTGACAGTTTTCCAGAGTTTAGCCGGGTTCAATTTTACAATCTGAAAGAGAGTTTACATAATAATCCAATGTATCATGCAACATCTCAAGCCCTCTATGTGATTTGAAAACCAAGGGGGTATTCAAGTTTATGGAATTCACATTTGATCTAAAATCACTGGGTGAACAAACCACAGTGGGCAACTCTTTTGAGCTAACAATAGCAGATTTAATGGGTAGATATTTACAAATGACAACATCCCCTGGCAGTATTGACAACAGTACGACAATAACACTTAGAAAGGATGGGAGATATTACCTGAGCAGGGCTTGGTCTGTCCCTGAGTCAATATCTTAACGCGGCCTTGAAATATGATAAGGGTTGAGGCTCCTAGATGGTTTGGGTGGAGTCCATCATCCCTGTAGAGCATATTTTGTTACCAAAAAGTGTTGAAGTTGTCAATAAAAGCTATGCCAACACGGTGGTAGTAGTCTTTAAGACATACTGTATATGAAGTGCTAAGAGCCTGCCGAACCTTTTGCAGCTGCGACACAGCGATGGCACGGGACCAAAGATAATTGGCTGCTTTTCAGAGCCTTTTTAGGGTGTTGATCAGCACAGTCAAATTCTGTTTCATTAGCTCATATTTACCATATAATTTGATCCCACATACACTACAACAGCAGCAGCCCTTGGCTGGATATCCTGTGATATCCCTCACCGTAGCCCCCGGGTAGCACAGGGTTTTTGTTCCAGGAACCAAGATGTGCCTCATTATTGAACTACCAATGATGATGATGGCTGGAGGAAGGTTAGTGGTCATGGACGTCCAGCCTTTTCTGAGCCTCAAACACCCTCAAGGCCTGGTGTGAGAGGGAGACCGGTAGTAGAGTCTGTGGTAGAGACCCCATGAACTGGACCCTCAGTAGACAAGGTAGAGGATGAAGGAGCATGAATCTCTGGAAGCAGGTGGGCAAAACTTTTGGTCAGCAGTATGGGACCACCAAAGCCATTTCAGCCCCATTCACCAAAGACAGCTGCCTTGTAGCGGGCTTGCTGTGTGTGATGTGCTTCCACTGGGATGCATGATCAATAACCATGGCATCCACCAGCTCCTCTTAAAGCGTCCTTGCTCCTTTATGGGAGGTTGGGGTAGGATGGGAAGGGTGGGTGAGATGGGAGGGGAGAGGTGGCTTCACTAGGGAGGGGGTCTTTGCAAGGCAGACCTGACCAGTCAGTCAGAGAGTGGCAACACGGTGGCGAGGCAGTGGCATGATGACCAGGCTGAGGAGTAGAAAAGTAAAATGTCTTAAAGTGAGATCTATCCAGGATGCGCTGCAATGTCTCAATTTGCTTACTCAGACATTACTGTATATTCCTCAATAATTGGACAGTATCCACATTGGAAATTTGGCCAACCAATATTATCCCGAAACTGTGCAAAATACACTACAACACCAAAAATATATGGACACCTGCTTGTCGAACATCTCATTCCAAAATCATGGAATTAATGGAATTCATATTAATGGAATTAATATGGAGTTGGTCCCCCCTTTGCTGCTATAACAGCCTCCACTCTTCTGGGAAGGCTTTCCACTAGACGTTGGAACATTGCTACGGGGACTTGCTTCCATTCAGCCACAAGAGCATTAGCGAGGTCGGGCACTGATGTTGGGCGATTTGGCCTGGCCCGTAGTCAGTGTGCCAATTCAACCCAAAGGTTTTCAATGGGGATAAAGTCAGGGTTCTGTGCAGGCCAGTCAAGTTATTCCACACCGGTCTCGATAAACCATTTCTGTATGGACCTCGCTTTGTGCACTGTGGCTTTGTCATGCTGAAACAGGAAAGGGTCTTCCTCAAACTGTTGCCACAAAGTTGGAAGTGCAGAATCGTCTAGAATGTCATTGTATGCTGTAGCGTTAAGATTTCCCTTCACTGGAACTAAGGGGCCTAACCTGAATCATGAATAACAGCCGAAGACCATTATTCCTCCCCCACCAAGCTTTACAGTTGGCACTATGCATTGGGGCAGGTAGCGTTCTCCTGGCATCCGCCAAACCCAGATTCATCAGTGGATTTCCAGACAGTGAAGTGTTATTCATCACACCAGAGAATGTAGTTCCACTGCTCCAGAGTCCAATGGCAGTGAGCTTTACACTACTCCAGCCGATGCTTAGCATTAAAAAAAGAAATGTATTTCACCTTAATTTAACCTGGTAGACCAGTTGAGAACAAGTTCTCATTTACAATTGAGACCTGGCCAAGATAAAGCAAAGCAGTGCGACAAAAACAACAGAGTTACAAACAAACGTACAGTCAATAACACAGTAGAAAAATCTATGTACAGTGTGTGCAAATGTAGAAGAGTAGGGAGGTAAGGCAATAAATAGGCCATAGAGGCGAAATAATTACAATTTAGCATTAACACTAGATGTGCAGATGATAATGTGCAAGTAGAGATACTGGGGTGCAAAAGAGCAAGAGGATGAATAATATGGGGATGAGGTAGTTGGGTGTGCTATTTACAGATTGTCTGTGTGCAGGTACAGTGATCGGTATGCTGCTCTGACAGCTGATGATTAAAGTTAGATAGGGAGATATAAGACTCCAGCTTCAGTGATTTTTGCAATTAGTTCCAGTCAGCAGAGAACTGAAAGGAAAGGCGGCCGAAGGAACTGTTGGCTTTGGGGATGACCAGTGAAATATACCTGCTGGAGCTCGTGCTACGTGTGGGTGTAGTGAGCTTATCTTAGTGAGCTGAGATAAGGAGGGGGCTTTACCTAGCAAAGACTTATAGATGACCTGGAGCCAGTGGGTTTGGCTACGAAAATGTATCAAGGGCCAGCCAACGAGAGCATACTGGTCGCAGTGGTAGGTAGTATATGGGGCTTTGGTGACAAAATGGATGGCACTGTGATAGACTACATCCAATTTGCTGAGTAGAGTGTTGGAGGCTATTTTGTAAATTACATCACCAAAGTAAAGGATCGGTAGGATTGTCAGTTTTACGAGGGTATGTTTGGCAGCATGATTGAAGGAGGCTTTGTTGCGAAATAGGAAGCTGGTTCTAGATTTAATTTTGGATTGGAGATGCTTCATGTGAGTCTGTAAGGAGAGTTTGGAGTCTAACCAGACACCTAGGTATTTGTAGTTGTCCACATATTCTAAGTCAGAACAGTCCAGAGTAGTGATGCTATGCGAGCGGGCGGGTGAGGGTAGCAATGATTGAAGAGCATGCATTTAGTTTTACTAGCATTTAGAAGCAGTTGGAGGTCACGGAAGGAGAGTTGTATGACATTGAAGCGCGTTTTGGAGGTTTGTTAATACAGTGTTCAAAGAAGGGCCAGATGTATACAGAATGGTGTCTTTGGTTAGATTTGAATTACGCTTTTGACTGCAAGTTCCAGAATGCCTTGCAACAGGAATGAGAGAGCACCAGTTATGTGCAGGTGCAAAGTGATTAAGCTGACCTTTCCGCTAGCATCTTGTATGCATTGCTCTGTAGAATCTAAAGTTGTTAAATGTAACGTGAACAAGTATTATTACTAAAAGAAGCTTTCATATCAAACCCGACATCCTGAGTCATTACTGTGAAGACAGTTAATCTAAAACATAGAGACTGCCAGAGGTCCGGACAACAAATGTTTTTGTGCTAGTCAAGGGCAGTCAAGTCTGGGGTGAACCAAGGGCTATATCTGTTCTTAGTTCTACATTTTTTGAATGGGGCATGTTATTTAAGATGGTGAGGAAAGCACTTTTAAAGAGCAACCAGGCATCCTCTACTGACCGGATGAGGTCAATATCCTTCCAGGATACGCGGGCCAGGTTGATTAGAAAGGCCTGCTCGCTGAAGTATTTTAGGGAGCCTTTGACAGTGATGAGGGGTGGTCGTTTGAACATGGACTCATTACGCATGCACGCAATGATGCAGTGATTGCTGAGATCCTGGTTGAAGACAGCAGAGGTGTATTTAGAGGGCAGGATGATATCTATGAGGGTGCCCATTGTTACGGATTTAGGGTTGTACCTGTTAGGTTCCTTGACAATTTGTATGAGATTGAGGGTATCTAGCTTAGATTGTAGGACGGCCGGGGTGTTAAGCATGTTCCAGTTTAGGTCACCTAACAGTCAATTCACATATGGTGTCCAGGGCACAGCTGGGGGCTGAATGGGGGTCTATAACAGGCGGCAACAGTCAGAGACTTGTTTCTGGAAAGGTGGATATTTAAAAGTAGAAGCTTGAATTGTTTGGGCACAGACATGGATAGTATAACAGAACTCTGCAGGCTCTCTCTGCAGTAGATTGCAACTCCGCCCCCTTTGGCAGTTCTATCTTGTCAGAAAATTTTATAGTTGGGATGTAAATTACAGGATTTTTGGTGGCTTTCTTAAGCCAGGATTCAGACACGGCTAGGACATCAGGGTTGGCGGAGTGTGCTAAAGCAGTGAATAAAACAAACTTAGGGAGGAGGCTTCTAATGTTTACATGCATGAAACCAAGGCTTTTCGGTTACATAAGTCAACAAATGATAGCGCCTGGGGAATGGGAGTGGTGCTGGGGGCTGCAAGGCCTGGGTTAACCTCTACATCACCAGAGGAACAGAGGAGTGTAGGATAAGAGTAGGATAAGAGTATGACTAAAGGCTGTTAGAACTGGTCGTCTTGTGCTTTCGGAACAGAGAGTAAAAGGAGCAGATATATGGGCGCGGAAGAATAGATTCAAGGCATAATGTACAGACAAAATCAAATCGGATCAAATTTTATTTGTCACATACACATGGTTAGCAGATGTAAATGCGAGTGTAGTGAAATACTTGTGCTTCTAGTTCCGACAATGCAGTAATAACCAACGAGTAATCTAGCTAACAATTCCAAAACAACTACCTTATACACACACAAGTGTAAAGGGATAAAGAATATGTACATAAAGATATATGAATGAGTGATGGTACAGATCGGCATAGGCAAGATGCAGTAGATGGTATCGAGTACAGTATATACATATGAGATGAGTATGTAAACAAAGTGGCATAGTTTAAAGTGGTTAGTGATATATTTTACATCAATTCCCATTTTTAAAGTGGCTGGAGTTGAGTCAGTGTGTTGGCAGCAGACACTCAATGTTAGTGGTGGCTGTTTACTCTGATGGCCTTGAGATAGAAGCTGTTTTTCAGTCTCTCGGTCCCAGCTTTGATGCACCTGTACTGACCTCGCCTTCTGGATGATAGCGGGGTGAACAGGCAGTGGCTCGGGTGGTTGTTGTCCTTGATGATCTTTATGGCCTTCCTGTGACATCGGGTGGTGTTGGTGTCCTGGAGGGCAGGTAGTTTGCCCCGGTGATGCGTTGTGCAGACCTCACTACCCTCTGGAGAGCCTTACGGTTGTGGGCAGAGCAGTTGCCGTACCTGGCGGTGATACAGCCCGACAGGATGCTCTCGATTGTGCATCTGTAGAAGTTTGTGAGTGCTTTTGGTGACAAGCCGAATTTCTTCAGCCTCCTGAGGTTGAAGAGGCGCTGCTGCGCCTTCTTCATGATGCTGTCTGTGTGGGTGGACCAATTCAGTTTGTTTGTGATGTGTACGCCGAGGAACTTAAAACTTAATACCCTCTCCACTACTGTTCCATCGATGTGGATAGGGGGGTGTTCCCTCTGCTGTTTCCTGAAGTCCACAATCATCTCCTTAGTTTTGTTGACGTTGAGTGTGAGGTTATTTTCCTGACACCACACTCCGAGGGCCCTCACCTCCTCCCTGTAGGCCTCGTCATTGTTGGTAATCAAGCCTACCACTGTTGTGTCGTCCGCAAACTTGATGGTTGAGTTGGAGGCATGCGTGGCCACGCAGTCGTGGGTGAACAGGTAGTACAGGAGAGGGCTCAGAACGCACCTTTGTGGGGCCCCAGTATTGAGGATCAGAGGGGTGGAGATGTTGTTACCTACCCTCACCACCTGGGGGCGGCCCGTCAGGAAGTCCAGTATATATATCCCATTTAGCAGACGCTTTTGTCCAAAGCGACTTACAAGTCGGCTGGGGCCACTACTTTTACATATGGGTGGTCCCAGCGGGAATCGAACCCACGACGCTTGGCGTTGCAAGCGCCATGCTCTACCGACTGAGCCACACAGGACCCCTAGTACCCAGTTGCACAGGGCGGGATCGAGACCCAGGGTCTCGAGCTTGATGACGAGTTTGGAGGGTACTAGGGTGTTAAATGCTGAGCTGTAGTCGATGAACAGCATTCTCACATAGGTATTCCTCTTCACCAGATGGGTTAGGGCAGTGTGCAGTGTGGTTGAGATTGCATCGTCTGTGGACCTATTTGGGCAGTAAGCAAATTGGAGTGGGTCTAGGGTGTCAGGTAGTGTGGAGGTGATATGGTCCTTGACTAGTCTCTCAAAGCACTTCATGATGACGGAAGTGAGTGCTACGGGGCGGTAGTCGTTTAGCTCAGTTACCTTAGCTTTCTTGGGAACAGGAACAATAGTGGCCCTCTTGAAGCATGTGGGAACAGCAGACTGGAATAAGGATTGATGGAATATGTCCGTAAACACACCAGCCAGCTGGTCTGCGCATGCTCTGAGGGCGCGGCTGGGGTGCCGTCTGGGCCTGCAGCCTTGCGAGGTTTAACACATTTAAATGTTTTACTCACCTCGGCTGCAATGAAGGAGAGTCCCGCATGTTTTGGTTGCGGGCCGTGTCAGTGGCACTGTATTGTCCTCAAAGCGGGCAAAAAAGTTATTTAGTCTGCCCGGGAGCAAGGCATCCTGGTCCGTGACTGGGCTGGTTTTCTTTTTGTAATCCGTGATTGACTGTAGACCCTGCCACATACCTCTTGTGTCTGAGCCGTTGAATTGAGATTCTACTTTGTCTCTATACTAATGCTTAGCTTGTTTGATTGCCTTGCGGAGGGAATAGTTACACTGTTTGTATTCGGTCATGTTTCCGGTCACCTTGCCCTGATTAAAAGCAGTGGTTCTCGCTTTCAGTTTCACGCGAATGCTGCCATCAATCCACGGTTTCTGGTTCAGGAATGTTTTCATGCTATTCATTGCTATGGGAACGACATCTTCAACGCACGTTCTAATGAACTCGCTCACCGAATCAGCGTATTCGTCAATGTTGTTGTTTGACGCAATACGAAACATATCCCAGTCCACGTGATGGAAGCAGTCTTGGAGCGTGGAATCAGATTGGTCGGACCAGCGTTGAACAGACCTCAGCATGGGAGCTTCTTCTTTTAGCTTCTGTCTGTAGGCAGGGAGCAACAAAATGGAGTCGTGGTCAGCTTTTCCGAAAGAAGGGCGGGGGAGGGCCTTATATGCATCGCGGAAGTTAGAATAGCAATGATCCAAGGTTTTACCAGCCCTGGTTGCGCAATCGATATGCTGATACAATTTAGGGAGTCTTGTTTTCAGATTAGCCTTGTTAAAATCCCCAGCTGCAATGAATGCAGCATCAGGATGTGTGGATTCCAGTTTGCAAAGAGTCAAATAAAGTTAGTTCAGAGCCATCGATGTGTCTGCTTGGGGGGGAATATATATGGCAGTGATTATAATCGAAGAGAATTCCCTTGGTAGATAATGCGGTCAACATTTGATTGTGAGGAATTCTAAATCAGGTGAACAGAAGGACTTGAGTTCCTGTATGTTGTTGTGACCACACCACGTCTCGTTAACCATAAAGCATACCATAAAGGGTATGGTAGGATGTGAGTACAGTGGAGGTAAACCTAGGCATTGAGTGACGAGGTTTTGTCTTTGGAGGCACCAGTTAAGCCAGGTGAGGTCATCGCATGTGTGTGTGTGTGTGTGTGTGGGGGGGGGGGGGGGGTGGAACAAAGGGGCTATCTAAGGCATGTTGGGCAATGCTATGGGCTCTACATTCAAATGTGACAATAATCACTAACCAAAACAGCAATAGACAATGCATATTGATATTAGGAAGAGGCATGTGTAGTCGAGTGATCATAGGGTCCAGTAAGTAGCAATAGATGAGTCAGGGACCCAATTCAGTAGTCGCTACTACGCTAGGCGAGCTGGAGACATGGCGAATCAGACAGCTAGCGGGCCGGGGCTACGGAAGAGCCTGTTGAAACCACCGCAGACGGTTATGTCGGCAGTAAAGGGTCCAGGCCAATTGGCAAGATTGGTATTGTATCCCAAGATTTGACTAATGGACCTCTTCGGCTAACCGGGAGATTGGCCTAGCTCGAGGCTAGCTGCAGGCTAACTGGTGCTTGCTTCGGGACAGAGACGTTAGACAGGAGTAGCCACTCGGATAGCAGCTAGCTTAGCTGCGATGATCCGGTGTAAAGGTTCAGAGCTTGCGGTAGGAGTCCGGAGATGTGGTAGAGAAAAAGCAGTCCGATATGCTCTGGGTTGATATTGCACTGTGCAGACTGGCAGGAATTGACCGAGCTGAGGCTGGCTGATGTCCGAGTTAATGCTGAGGACCGTTAGCAGTGGCTAACTGACTACTAGCTAGTGGCTATTTAGCTGGCTAGCTTCTGAAGTGGGTTCCGGTTCTAAAGTATAAAAATAGCAGATGCGTACCACATTGGGTGAGGCGGGTTGCAGGAGAGTATATTCAGTCCGTAGATGGAAAGTGAGATTAAAATATATACGAAATATACAGTTGAAGTCTGAAGTTTACATACACCTTAGTCAAATACATTTAAACTGTTTTTCACAATTCCTGACATTTAATTCCCTGTCTTTGGTCAGTTAGGATCACCACTTTATTTTAAGAATGTGAAATGTCAGAATATTAGTAGAGAGAATTATTTATTTCAGCTTTTATTTCTTTCATCACATTCCCAGTGGGTCAGAAGTTTACATACACTCAATTAGTATTAGGTCAAACGATTTTCCACAAGCTTCCCACAATAAGTTGGGTGAATTGTGGCCCATTCCTCCTGACAGAGCTGGTGTAACTGAGTCAGGTTTGTAGGCCTCCTTGCTCGCACACGCTTTTTCAGTTCTGCCCACAAATTTCAGGTCAGGGCTTTGTGATGGCCACTCCAATACCATGACGTTGTTGTCTTTAAGCCATTTTGCCACAACTTTGGAAGTATGCTTGGGGTCATTGTCCGTTTGGAAGATCCATTTGCAACCAAGCTTGAACTTCCTGACTGATGTCTTGAGATGTTGATTCAATATATCCACATAACAGTCTCTCCTGCAGCAAAGCACCCCCACAACATGCTGCAACCCCCGTGCTTCACGGTTGGGATGCTGTTCTTCAGCTTGCAAGCCTCCCCCTTTTTCCTCCAACCATAACGATGATCATTATGGCCAAACAGTTCTATTTTTGTTTCATCAGAATAGAGGACATTTCTCCAAAGATGTGCAGTTGCAAAAAGTAGTCTGGCTTTTTTATGGCGGTTTTGGAGTAGTGGCTTCTTCCTTGCTGAGCGGCATTTCAGATTTTGTTGATATAGGACTCGTTTACCTGTGGATATAGATACTTTTTTTTACCTGTTTCCTCCAGCATCTTCACAGGGTCCTTTGCTGTTGTTCTGAAATTGATTTGCACTTTTCTCACCAAAGTACGTTAATCTCTAGGAGACAGAACGCATTTCCTTCCTGAGCGGTATGACGACTGCGTGGTGGTGTTTATACTTGCGTACTATTGTTCGTACATATCAATGTGGTACCTTCAGGTGTTTGGAAATTGCTCCCAAGGATGAACCAGACTTGTGGAGTTCTACAATTTTCTTCTTAAGTCTTGGCTAATTTCTTTTGATTTTCCCATGATGTCAAGAAAAGAGGCACTGAGTTTGAATGTAGTTCTTAAAATACATCCACAGGTACACCTCCAATTGACTCAAATAATGCCAATTAGCCTATCGGAAGCTTCTAATTTTCTGGAATTTTCCAAGCTCTTTAAAGGCACAGTTAACTGAGTGTATGTAAACTTTTGACACACTGGAATTGTGATAGTGAATTATAAGTGAAATGAATTACTTGTTTCATGCACAAAGTAGATGTCCTAAGACGACTTGCCAATACTATAGTTTGTTAACAAGAAATTTGTGGAGATGTTGAAAAACATACACGCTATGCGCTTCAGAACTTGACTGTCCTGTGCTGTGACCTTGTGTGGCCTAAAACTTTGCTTCTGAGCCGTTGTTACTCCTAGTTGATTCCACTTCATAATAACAGCACGTACAGTTGACCGGGGCAGCTCTAGCAGGGAACAAATTTGAATAGAAAAAATCTCCAGAAGTAATGTACATTGCCTTCGGAAGGTATTCAGACCCTTTGACATTTTCCAAATTTTGTTAGGTTACAGCTTTATTCTAAAATTGATAAAATCATTTTTCCCCTCATCAATCTACACACAATGCCTTAAAGAAAAATAAAAAAATGTTTTTTGGTAATATATGAAAAATAAATTCTATATCACATTTACATAAGTATTCAGCACCTTTGGCAGCGATTACAGTCTAGTCTTCATGGGTATGACGCAACATTCTTGGCACGCCTGTATTTGAGGAGTTTCTCCCATTCTTCTCTCCAGATCCTCTCAAGCGCTGTTAGGTTGGATGGGGAGCTTCGCCGCACAGCTAATTTCAGGTCTCTCCAGAGATGTTCGATTGGGTTCAAGTCCAGGCTCTGGCTGGGCCACTCAAGGACATTGAGACTTGTCCCGAAGCCACTCCTGTATTGTGTTAGTTGTGTGCTTAGTATCGTTGACCTGTTGGAAGGTGAACCTTTGCCCCAGTCTGAGGTCTTGAGCACTCTGGAGCAGGTTTTCATCAAGGATCTCTCTGTACTTTGCTCCATTCATCTTTGCCATGATCCAGACTAGTCTCCCAGTCCCTTCCCCTGAAAAACATCCCCACAGCATTTATAGACAGGTGCGTGCCTTTCCAAAACATGTCCAATCATTTCAGTTTACCACAGGTGGACTCCAATCAAGTTGTGGTAACAGGATGCACCTGAGCTCAATTTCGAGTCTCATAGCAAAGGGTCTGAATACTTATGTAAATTAGCTATTTCTGTTTTATTTTTAATACATTTGCAAAAATGTCTAAACCTGTTTACGATTTGTCATTATGGGGTATTGTGTGTAGATTTCTGAGGATTTTTTAAATCCATTTTAGAATAAGGCTGTAACGTAACAAAATGTTGGAAAAGTCAAGAGCTCTGAATACTTTCCGACGGCAGTGTATGTGTATGTAATTGCTTTAGTTTTGTATTAGTGTTATTTAAGAAGTTACATTCTCTTCAATCACAGATATTAACTTGGGTGTCAACCACCCTTTTTCATGGTTAATTTCCTCCAAAACTATCACATGGCTTTGCTTCTCTGTAACACTCTCCCCGCATCATGGAACATCACGGCCGGCTCTAGCCTTTAGGGGGCCCTAAGCGAGAGTAGGTCGAGGGTCCAAACATTTCAGTAGCCCCCCCTCTTTCCTGCAATTCTACACATTTTGCCATGGGGCGGAGTTAATTATTTTGCCATTTTAGAGCTAATTTCCTGCAATTCTATACAAAAAAAAGTGTTAATATGAATTCTGAGTGAGAATGACTAACAAAATAAATTGGGGCCCCCTGATGGTCGGGGCCCCTGGGCACGTGCCCAGTCGGTTTTCGGACAGGATTGCTACAAGTTTAGATAGCTGGCCAGACTAATTAACAATCTAAAAATTGTTAGCTGACATAGCTAATTGAGTGATTGTTACTGACTTACATAACAAGAGAAAATCTGCTGATGCATAACCACATTTCAAAAATTGCACCTGGTTTATTCTACTATTCTTACTGTCAATAGTAAGTTGAGACCCCGACTCAGATCCCTCCAAAATATATATTATAAAAACAAATGTGGCCGGGGGCCCTAAACGACTGCTTTTGTCGCTTATGCCTAGAGCAGGCCCTGTGGACCATCACCATACACAGTTTTTTCTTCTCATTTGCCAAAAAGTCTGGGTAATGTGAATTAATTTAACTTAATGATTTTCCAACCTTTGCCCTTAGCCTGATGTTGTAGTCGGCAATGATTTGAGGCCTCGGCATTGGGTTATGTTGGAAGTGTAATTTATGGTCTGAAGGCCCCAACAAGCGAGGCCATTTGTCACTTGTGACAACCCCACCAGGCAAATGTACATCTCAATTAAAAAATGAAAAGAGAAAGTCTCTCTCTTGCTTTCCAAAAACTGTACAGTGGAATATAATTATGATTGGACAGCTACCTTGTTGGCCACTCTCCTTTATTTACCACGTAAAAGCATCGGGAATTTAATGTCTGTGGAATTAATGGCTGCGATACATCATACTTAAATAGATTTTCTATTTTGTCTGAGTGTGGGTGGTAAGTGGATAAAAATTAGGCCGCTACATTTTGTCTGGAAATTCCTTTTCATAGTAGCCATAAGTGGGTTGCTCGGTTCTCGGAAATTATTTTTATAGAGTGGGTAGTAACAATGACATTTCTAATATCAAAGCGTTATTGTAAAAGACAATGTGTTCTCAAATACCTGGTTAAATGAAGGCAAAATAATGTCTAAATAATGACAGGGGATTTAGACGAGGATAGTTCATATGATAGTTCAGTGTGTGCAAATCTCTCCAACACAATATCATGATATGCCCTGCTCGTATCGATATTAATATGGACATATTTACTCTCCCCTACGTATTCATTTGGACAGTGAAACTAACATGTTTAAATTGGTTCATTACTCCAGCATTTTGGATTTGAGATCAAATGTTTTATATGAGGCTACTGTACAGAAAGTCACATTTTATTTGAGAGTATTTTATTTTGACATTTTTTGACCTTTTCGAAATCAATTAACTTTATGTATCTTGTCCCCCCATTTGAAGGTGTCATATGTAATTTGGAGAAATTCACTTATAGTGTATTAAATTTAGTCAAAGGTTTAATATTTGGTCCCATATTCCTAGCACGCGATGCCTACATAAGCTTGTGACACTACAAACTTGTTGGATGCATTTGCAGTTTGTTTTGGTTATCTTTTGTATTATGTTATACCTAATATAAATTAATGGTAAATAATTGATTGTGTCATTTTGTAGTCAATTTTATTGTGATGAATGTTTCTGAACACGTCAACATGAATGTGGATGCTACCATGATTACAGATACTTATTAATGAATCGTGAATAATGATGAGAGAGAAAGTTACAGGTGTACAAAGATCATGCCTCTGTTTAAGCCTATTTATGCCTCTAACTTTAAAACATTTGATCTCAAATCCAAAATTGTATAGAGCCAAATGAAACATTTCAGCTTCACTGACCAAATAAATATGTAGGGAAGTATTACTTACCACTAATACTTATTGTTTGTGTCAATTAAAGCTTTACTCTCGTTTTGAATTCAGTTTACCCGTCTTGATTTTGTGTTAGCTCATCATTTTGCTTACCGGAACATTAAAGCTTGATTTTGCACTGAATGGCCTCTGGCTTACATGTGTTTGACTGACTGACGTCTCAATAAAGCTTTGTTTAGATTGATATGGATGATGTCACTCCTTGCCTGGCGGTGATGTAATCCGTTCAGCGGTGAGCTAGATTAAGTGGTGGGTCAATGCAGCAGTAATTGTCTGCTAGTGAATGAGGGGGACGTCCACATCCAACATAATACATGAGTGATAAAAGTGCATGAAAAATATCCACTAGGCTTGATTAACAGAAAGCTCTGTGAGACCTTTTACGAGAAGTGGTGTTAAATTGTACTATTGACTGTTGTCCTTTTTTTCTATTGTGTTGATGGGAAGCGTCACAAAGACTCAGAATGACATGTCTGAAATTACACTCTATTAACCTATATAGTGTACTGCTTTTGACCACGGTGCCTATAGGGAATAGGGCAGTGATGGAGTCAGGTCACTAAAACTCAAATCAGTCGAGTCCCTAGTGTTTGAGTCCGGTCCTTTATACTCGAGTCACAAGTCCCTTGGTAGTGCTAAAGGTAGCTGTCAAAGCATTCTAAAATATACATTTAACCTCTTACACTTATGGTGGCGCTATTTCATTTTTGGAAGAAAAACGTTCCCGTTTTAAACAAGATATTTTGTCACAAAAAGATGCTCGACTATGCATATAATTGCTACTGTTCGAAAGAAAACACTCTGACGTGTCCAGAAATACAAATATCTTCTCTGTGCGTGCCCTTTAACGTGAGCTTCAGGCAAAACCAAGATGACTTGGCATCCAGGAAATGACAAGGATTTTTGAGGCTCTGTCTTTCATGATCTCCTTATATGGCTGTGAACGCAAGAGGAATGAGTCTGCCCTTTCTGTCGTTTCCCCAAGGTGTCTGCAGCATTGTGACGTATTTGTAGGCAGATTGTTGGAAGATTGACCATAAGAGACCACATTTACCACGTGTCCGCCCGGTGTCCTGCGCCGAAATTGGTGCGCAAAAGTCACCTGCCAGTATTTTTCCATGGGGCACAGAGAGAGAAGCAAGCTTCCACGAACTGCATGTCAATGAAGAGATATGTGAAAAAACACCTTGAGGATTGATTCCAAACAACGTTTGCCATGTTTCGGTCGATATTATGTAGTTAATCCGGAAAAGGTTTCACGTTGTAGGTGACTGCATTTTCGGTTCGTTTCGGTAGCCAGGCGCAATGTAGAAAACGGAACGATTTCTCCTACACACAGACGCTTTCAGGAAACACTGCGCATTTGGTATGTGGCTGGGAGTCTCCTCATTGAAAACATCAGAAGCTCTTCAAAGGTAAATGATTTTATTTATTTGGTTATCTGGCTTTTGTGAAAATGTTGCGTGCTACATGCTACACAAAATGCTATGCTAGCTTTGCATACTCTTACACAAATTAGTCAATTTCTATGGTTCAAAAGCATATTTTGAAAATCTGAGATGACAGTGTTGTTAAGAAAAGGCTAAGCTTGAGAGCAAACGCATTATTTTAATTTTATTTGCGATTTTCAGAAATCGTTAACGTTGCGTTATGCTAATGAGCCTGAGGCTTAGTCACAATCCCGGATCCGGGATGGGGAGTTTCAAGAGGTTAATAAACACTGTTGCACATTTGTAAGGCAAAATACATTTCTCACATTTGCTGTCGTAACTAGGTATGTTGAATTATGAAAAAATAAAGTCACAACTGGTCAAGTCTGAGTGGTCGATTCCAAGTCGAGTCACAAGGACGCAAGTCCACGTCCTGGACTTGAGTACTACAACACTGGAATACGGTGCGATTTCGGATGCAGCATAGAGTATGACTATTACTCTCTACACCTTAACTGAGTATTTGTTAGTCTTCTGATGTGTTTCCTGAGAGCTCTGTGTATGCCACATATCTCTTCCACTGGGGATTTCTCTGTGGCCCCTATTTCCCCGTTCAGCAGGCTTACAAGCCCTAACTGACCCTCAATTGTGTTTTAGCCTACAGTAGGTCCACACCTAGCAGAAGTAGATTCCTAAATAAGATATTGTAGACTCAACATTGAATCCATATGGTGTCATGCACAGAAGCAAATTCTCAACAAGTTGGCATTGCTTTGAAAAAGATCAAATTAAAAACACAAAAGGAGTGTTTGAAACACATGGAATAAAAACATTATCTGTGGTCTCGGTACGGGGTGGTTCTGCTATTTGCTGCTTTGGTCTCTGACCTTCAGAGGGACCAACAGGGGGGAATTGGCTGGTCTGGTCTTCCCTTTCATCTGGCTTAGGGTTAACCTGAGCAAAGCTTGAAAATGTCAATAGAATTTGTTTGACTGCGACCTTACGACACTGTCACTTATGACACTGTCACATTATTCACGTTCATATTGGTGAATAACATGTGAGTGACAATTGGGGTGAGGCATTCAAACACTGTGCTGAAAACTAGCATCAGAAGGAGGAAGGGGCAGACACACATATACATGCAAGACAGATGGCCATTATCATAGTGGATGTGCAACAAGTTTGCGAAACAAGTACTCTCAATTCATTATTTCTCCATTAAATTGAGCATGTTGTTGCTCAAAGAAGTACCTGTTTATCAAGCTTTCTCTTTCTCAATGGCACAATCCTATTACCTGTTAACCACTGAATTAATCAGGAAAGACATACAGTGGCTTCAGGAATTTTATTCAATAGATTTCTCACCCATCTACACATAATACCCCATAATGACAAAGTGAAAACATGTTTTCAGAATTTTCTGCAAATGTATTGAAAATTAAATACAGAAATGTAATTTACGCAAGTATTCACACATTAGAATAACCTTTGGCAGTGATTACAGCTGTGACTCTTTCTGGGTAAGACTAAAAGCTTTGAACGCCTGGACTGTACAATACTTGCACGTTATTTTTTCAATTCTTCAAGTTTTGAAGTTGGTTGTTGATCATTGCTAGACAGCCATTTATTAGCTTTGCCATATATTTGTCTCCCATCGTCTATTGGAAAGCAGACTGAACCAGGTTCTTCTCTAGAAAATTGCCTGTGCTTAGCTTTATTATGTTTATTTATATACTTTAAAAACCACCATAGTCCTTGCTGATGACAAGCATACCCATAACATGATGCAACCACCACTATGCTTTAAAATATGAAGAGTGGTACTCAGTGATATGTTGTTTGGAGTATTTTGTGTAGGCCAGTGACAAAGAAAATCTACATTTAAGTCAAAAAATGTATTCAAGCTGTAACCCAACAAAATGTGGAAATGGGGTGGTACTACCCCCAAGCCATAAGACTCCTGAACAGCTAATAAAATGGACACCCAGACAATCCCCCCCCCATGCTGCTACTACTCTCTTATCTATGCATAGCCACTTTAACAACCCTACCTGCATGTACATAATTATCTCAATTACCTTGACACTGGCACATTGACTCTGCACCGGTACTCTGTGTATATAGCCCCGGTATTGTTATTCACTGCTGCTCTTTTTAATAATTTGTTTTTCTTATCTCTTACTTTTTTCTTAATTTTGGGGGTAAGTAAGCATTTCATTGTAAGGTCTACCTGTTGTAGTCGGCACATGTGACCTAAAATGAAATTTGATTTGTATAAAGGCCACATCTGTAGGTGAAAAGGAAATCCTGCCTCTTGATCTTTGAGAGAGACCATTGGTCTTTTAACACCAATCTATTCCTCTTCAACATCCTGGGAGTCATTCTCAGATTCACTTCCAAAATCACTCATGCATCTACAAATGAACCATATAATGAACAAAGCAGCTACATTTGGCGATTTTGTTTCCTATGCAGTGGTAAAGTAAAATGTTAAAGAACCAGTGCACTCAAACACGTTATTTTTTCTGTGTTTTATATACAGTATATTTCCACACTGTGGTCGTAATAATACTGTGAAATTGTAGAAAATTATGATAATGCCCTTTTAGTGTAAGAGCTGTTTCAAAAGACCGCCTGAAAATTCAGACTGTTTTGGTGGGCTGTAGTTTTGGCCTGCCTGGTGACATCACAAGGAGGTCAATTGGTTATTAGATCGAAGAGTTCCAAATCTCTGCCAACAAATGCTAGTCTCAGATTTTCCCTCCACACTCAAACAGCAAAATTCTTGCCTGAGAAATCCCACTGGGCACACTAGTTGAATCAACTTTGTTTCCTCGTCATTTCAATGAAATTACGTTGAACCTACGTGGAATAGACGTTGAATTGACATCTGTGCTCTTGTTCAGAAGCAGTTTCTTCCTTTTTTGTTACAATTTTGATTGAAAACAATCATAGTAAGGTATGTAATTGTTACCCAGAAATAATTTGATATTGAGATAAAAATGACTGCATTGTACAAGGGGCCCGATTCAGACTTGTATGCCTTTCCTACACACTTCTCAACAGTTGGCACACACTGAATAAATGTAATTCAACCGTTAAAAACCCTCCCACTGGCTGGCCAACAGATTTTCTCAGTTTTCATTCAATGGGGTTTTCAGTACGTTTATCTTCAGCCATCCCTTTAAATACAGTACACATTTTAAATATAATTTTGTTGATGGACTCACTAGAAAACATAAAGGGTTCAGAAAATAGGGATGAATTAAATAATATCATTTAAATACATGCATATTCATCTGTCCAATTTAAAAAATACTATATTATTTAGACACATTTTTAGCTTAAGGCACAGTTGAAGTCGAAAGTTTACATATACCTTAGCCAATACATTTAAACTCAGTTTTTCACAATTCCTGACATTTCATCTTAGTAAAAATTCCCTGCATTTGGTCAGTTAGGATCACCACTTTATTTTAAGAATATGAAATGTCAGAATAATAGCAGATAGTGATTTTAGCAATTATTTATTTCATCATATTCCCAGTGGGTCAGAAGTTTACATACACTCAATTAGTATTTGGTAGCATTGCCTTTAAATTGTTTAACTTGGGGTCAAACATTTCGGGTAGCCTTCCACAAGCTTCCCACAATAAGTTGGGTGAATTTTGGCCCATTCCTCCTAACAGAGCTGGTGTAACTGAGTCAGGTTTGTAGGCCTCTTTGCACGCACACGCTTTTTAAGTTCTGCCCACAAATTTCCTATAGAATTGAGGTCAGACTTTGTGATGGCCACTCCAATACCTTGACTTTGGTTGTCCTTAATTAAGCCATTTTGCCACATCTTTGGAAGTATGCTTGGGGTCATTGTCCATTTGGAAGACCCATTTGCGACCAAGCTTTAACTTCCTGACTGATGTCTTGAGATGTTGCTTCAATATATCCACATCATTTTCCTCCCTCATGATGCCATCTATTTTGTGAAGTGCACCAGTCACTCCTGCAGCAAAGCACCCCCACAACATGATGCTGCAACCCCTGTGCCTCACGGTTGGGATGGTGTTCTTCGGCTTGCAAGCCTCCCCCTTTTTCCTCCAACATAATGGTGGTCATTATGGCCAAGCAGTTCTATTTTTGTTTCATCAGACCAGAGGACATTTTTCCAAAAAGTACGATCTTTGTCCCCATGTGCTCCGGGCAGCCGAGTGGAAATGGAGGAAAACTCGCCTCCCTGCGGACCTGGCATCCTTTCACTCCCTCCTCTCTACATTTTCCTCCTCTGTCTCTGCTGCTAAAGCCACTTTCTTCCACTCTAAATTCCAAGCATCTGCCTCTAACCCTAGGAAGCTCTTTGCCACCTTCTCCTCCCTCCTGAATCCTCCTCCCCCTCCCCCCCTCCTCCCTCTCTGCAGATGACTTCGTCAACCATTTTGAAAAGAAGGTCGACGACATCCGATCCTCGTTTGCTAAGTCAAACGACACCGCTGGTTCTGCTCACACTGCCCTACCCTGTGCTCTGACCTCTTTCTCCCCTCTCTCTCCAGATGAAATCTCGCTTCTTGTGACGGCCGGCCGCCCAACAACCTGCCCGCTTGACCCTATCCCGTCCTCTCTTCTCCAGTCCATTTCCGGAGACCTTCTCCCTTACCTCACCTCGCTCATCAACTCATCCCTGACCGCTGGCTACGTCCCTTCCGTCTTCAAGAGAGCGAGAGTTGCACCCCTTCTGAAAAAACCTACACTCGATCCCTCCGATGTCAACAACTACAGACCAGTATCCCTTCTTTCTTTTCTCTCCAAAACTCTTGAACGTGCCGTCCTTGGCCAGCTCTCCCGCTATCTCTCTCAGAATGACCTTCTTGATCCAAATCAGTCAGGTTTCAAGACTAGTCATTCAACTGAGACTGCTCTTCTCTGTATCACGGAGGCGCTCCGCACTGCTAAAGCTAACTCTCTCTCCTCTGCTCTCATCCTTCTAGACCTATCGGCTGCCTTCGATACTGTGAACCATCAGATCCTCCTCTCCACCCTCTCCGAGTTGGGCATCTCCGGCGCGGCCCACGCTTGGATTGCGTCCTACCTGACAGGTCGCTCCTACCAGGTGGCGTGGCGAGAATCTGTCTCCTCGCCACGCGCTCTCACCACTGGTGTCCCCCAGGGCTCTGTTCTAGGCCCTCTCCTATTCTCGCTATACACCAAGTCACTTGGCTCTGTCATAACCTCACATGGTCTCTCCTATCATTGCTATGCAGACGACACACAATTAATCTTCTCCTTTCCCCCTTCTGATGACCAGGTGGCGAATCGCATCTCTGCATGTCTGGCAGACATATCAGTGTGGATGACGGATCACCACCTCAAGCTGAACCTCGGCAAGACGGAGCTGCTCTTCCTCCCGGGGAAGGACTGCCCGTTCCATGATCTCGCCATCACGGTTGACAACTCCATTGTGTCCTCCTCCCAGAGCGCTAAGAACCTTGGCGTGATCCTGGACAACACCCTGTCGTTCTCAACCAACATCATGGCGGTGGCCCGTTCCTGTAGGTTCATGCTCTACAACATCCGCAGAGTACGACCCTGCCTCACACAGGAAGCGGCGCAGGTCCTAATCCAGGCACTTGTCATCTCCCGTCTGGATTACTGCAACTCGCTGTTGGCTGGGCTCCCTGCCTGTGCCATTAAACCCCTACAACTCATCCAGAACGCCGCAGCCCGTCTGGTGTTCAACCTTCCCAAGTTCTCTCACGTCACCCCGCTCCTCCGCTCTCTCCACTGGCTTCCAGTTGAAGCTCGCATCCGCTACAAGACCATGGTGCTTGCCTACGGAGCTGTGAGGGGAACGGCACCGCAGTACCTCCAGGCTCTGATCAGGCCCTACACCCAAGCAAGGGCACTGCGTTCATCCACCTCTGGCCTGCTCGCCTCCCTACCATTGAGGAAGTACAGTTCCCGCTCAGCCCAGTCAAAACTGTTTGCTGCTCTGGCCCCCCAATGGTGGAACAAACTCCCTCACGACGCCAGGACAGCGGAGTCAATCACCACCTTCCGGAGACACCTGAAACCCCACCTCTTCAAGGAATACCTAGGATAGGATAAGTAATCCTTCTCACCACCCCCCCCTTAATGATTTAGATGCACTATTGTAAAGTGCATGTTCCACTGGATGTCAGAAGGTGAATTCACCAATTTGTAAGTCGCTCTGGATAAGAGCGTCTGCTAAATGACTTAAATGTAAATGTAAAATGTGGCTGTGCTACCTAAATTCCACCTGTACACAGGAGATAACAGGAGTTTTCTCCTATGTTCCTGCAACTGACTGTTTATCACAATTAACTATTCTCCCACAAGTGGTTAATAGGAGGTTGAACTACCCTCTCTTTATTCTCTCTTTTTCAGATGTAATACTTTTTGCTGATGATACCAACTTGATTTTATAGCACAAGAATTTAGATTCACTAGTCAAAGAAAAAAATAATATCAGTAGCCTATGTCAATCTACTGCAGTAGAAAAGTTTAGGCCACCTATTCTATTGGTGAGTTGTCAAATAAATAGTCTATTCCAAACAGACTCTGGGACAATTGAGGGATAGTAGATCCCAAATTCATACAATCAGTAGGCATAAAAAAAAACTTTTTTTTTTAAAGCAATGAGTCTGATGCAACATCAGAACATTTAGCTTAAAACATTGATAAACTATTATTATAAGTGTAATGTGCACAAGGCAGTAGGCTACAAGCAAATTATAATTCCATAATGCAATTCCCGAGAAAACACCTTTGTCAAAAGGGCACTGCAAATGTTCCATAATGCGTTCCATAATGCAATTAGCGGGAAAACACCTTTGTCCCCTGCGAGCGATTTAATGTGACAGAGATGGAAATATCAGCTTGAAAGATAGGAGATAAGCTACTTTGACGCAAGGTAAGACACGCCTCATAATATGTGTTAAAAAGTTCAGATTTCAAACGATTAAGAATATGTTTTTAAAATGCATACTGCCTCCAGGACGGCTAATAATTATGGCTGGAACGGAGCGAATGGAACAGCATCAAGCACGTAGATGCCATTCCACTGATTCTGCTCCAGCCATTACCACCAGCCCATCCTCCCCATTTAAGGTGCCACCAACCTCCTGTGGTAGGTATATCTAGCTGTCCATTAACACGTTCTGATGGAATGGCTTGTCCTGCACTTTGTAAAAACCCAGAGTATATTGAGTGAATGTTGAAAAAAGATCTTGATTTCTTTCTAAACATTGTAATGTGAATGCAAAGAGGACCACAAAATAGGTGAAGTTAACAGACAAAAGTGCTGAGTCCTCATTCAAAGGCAAGGGCAGTGTGAATACAAAAAGAACAGAGCTCTTTAAAGAGGACTATTTGTGAAAACCTTCTAAGGACGCACACTTGCACACACAAAAATAAACATGCTTTTTAAACACTGAGTTCATTATGTTTAATTGTAATTGGCATGTTCAATCAATTCAACAAAAACAATCTGTTTGGTATATTTTTTGTCTTTTTTGTGGTTTATATAAGCCCTCACCTGCACACTTCTGTCTTGTTTTTTATTTTATCTACACTGTTTGTCTTTCAATTGTCTTTCTTTATTGTGTGAATAACAAAGATAAATAATAAACAAATAAACATATGCCGGTATAAATGCTTCAGAAATCATTCATCGTCAAGGTTGGCAAAAGTCTTATGCTACATTTGGCCAAGCAAAGGAGAGCTGCACACTCTAGAAGCTCAGATGCAATAATTGAATAACCTAATATCCAATTTTTCGACAGATAAGCTGTCTTCATCTACGTTGTCTGTCGAAATGTTGGATATTAGGTTATTCAATTATTGCATCTGAGCTCCTAGTGTGCGGCTCTCCTTTTCTTTTTCCAAGTGTTTTACTCCGCTAGCCAGCACCTCACCTAAACAGGTGTGCGTTTCTTTCGCCTCCACATTTGACAAGGCTGCAGATTTAAGGACCTTTTATATAGTATGTGAATCATATTCTTCATGAATGCCCTATAAAGTGTTGTTCATTTAGCGTGACAGACTCCAAAAAAATAGAAATTAAATTGCCCAGAACTCTAGAATTAACAGGTCTGTTATGATTCGAAGCATCCTCCAATGTGTTACATGTTATGAAAGGGAGAAGGACCTCAGCCAACCTTACCGGGCGGACTTCAAAATGATGATTCACTCACACATGTAATGGTGCGCCATAAAACAAGTCATAGTGCAACAGCACATTGGCTATGCTTAGTTGCATTTTATGATGGGCAGAATATATAGTCTGTGCTCAGCTGGGTGTGTGTTCACTGCAGACGCATTTGACCCACTTTGGTATTCTACAGTGTTGCATACATTTCCATTCATTAGTCTGGCAACTAAGGATGTTCCAAATGGCACCCTATTCCCTATATAGTGCACTACTTTTGACCAGAGCCCTATGCACTACAGTGTATAGGGGATAGGATGCCATTTGGGATGCTGATACACCCCATTACTAACTGAAAACGTGGGTCAAGGATCATCTTATTAAGTAAATGGTCTTATCTTCCAATGGCAGTCCTGCACTGAAGTACATAAGCAGAGAAGAGTGACTCAGGTTATCCCTAGCCATTACAAAAAGGACAGAGCTAAAACAGACCGTTTATGATGTGGCAAGATCACATCCTGATTCAGAACAGAGCCTAGTGCTGTATGAGAGCAATCCATGCTGTACATATTACAGTATGCAGTGCAAGTAGTGTGTGTGTGTGTGTGTGTGTGTGTGTGTGTGTGTGTGCGCACGTGTGTGAGTGAGTCCATGTGTGTGTGTAGATGTGTGCACTAACATACTGGACTGTTAGATACTACTGCACTGTTGGAGCTAGAAACACAAGCATTTCACAATGTGTGGGTTTAAAATGCAGGGATCAACAGCTCCAACTCAATCACATAGTCCTTGACCATAGCTGAGATGCAGTTCCCAGTATCATCATCATCAGTAGACAGCAGATAAGAAATTATGAATGCAGACTGTACCCTCCCTGACAAAATCATTAGTCTATAGGGAGTTACCACCAGCGGGAGATGCACTCTCCTGCTTAGGCTGCTCTAGCTTTCAGGACCTGGAACCAACGGTGACGGATCGTTGTTGCATCTAAACCTGTTCCAAAGTGCTGCTGTGCATGAAAACCCAACAGGGCTGCTATTTTCAGACAAACGCCCCCTGACAAATGGGGAGAATGGAGAGGCTTCCATTAGAGAACACACTCTGGTGTTCTGTTAGACAGGGAACTCTTTATCCACAAAATAGCAGGTGGTGTAAAGCCATAACACATATGTTTTTCGAGCAACAGACTATGATCGGTAATGTCAGAAGCTGCACTGAAGTCTAACACAACAGCCCCCACAATCTTATAATTTTCTCTTAGCCAAGCATCAGTCATTTCTGTAAGTGCTGTGCTTGTTGAATGTCCTTCTCTATAAGCGTGCTGAAAGTCTGTTGTATATTTGTTTACAGTAAAATAGCGCCCATGGAAACCCATTTCATGAAGCTCCCGACGAACACTTCTTGTGCTGACATTGCTTCCAGAGGCAGTTTGGAACACTCGTGTGTTGAGTGTTGCAACCGAGGACAGACGCACTCGCCGGTCCCTTTCTGTGAGCTTGTGTGGCCTACCATGTCGCGGCTGAGCCGTTGTTGCTCCTAGACATTTCCACTTCACAATAACAGCACTTAGAGTTGACCAGGGCAGCTCTAGCGGGACAGACATTTGACAAACTGACTTGTTGGAAAAGTGGCATCCTATGACAGTGCCACGTTGAAAGTCGATTAGCTCTTTAGTAAGACAAACATTGGCTGTAAAAGGGCCTATGGAGATTGTATGGCTGTGTGCTCGATTTTATACACCTGTCAGCAACGGGTATGGCTGAAATAGCCGAATCCATTAATTTGAAGGGGTGTCCACATACACTCTATATAGACAAAAGTATGTCCAGCCTTAATTTAAAATAACGTTATTTGGGATCAGTCTTTTAGCAAACAGCTTCACAATACTACCCAGAGCCTACAGTGACTGCTATGAAGTGGAATATAAATGTAGTTAGAAATAAAGAAATAGACAGATTTTCCATACTAGTGTGGTTTTCGTTGATATCCTTTGGCACATTTCACAATGAATTGACAGGTTTTACGTCATGCTGTTCTATTGATAATGTCGCTGTGTCTCTTGACTATCTCATCGTGTATTGAAGAGCTGCCTGTCTGTTGTTTGAAGTAATTCGTTTGTTTTGAAGGTTATTTTGTTAATTTAAATGTGACTTTGTTTAGTTAATGCAAACAGAGTGGTTGGTGGTGATTTCCAAAAACACAATTTCTTTGTATTAGCCACTAATACAGTATTATACTAATAAGGTATTAAGACATGAATGAATAATTACTCATGAGCAAATTAATATGAAAGGAAATTACTTGAATTAATGATAACATAGGGATTGCAGTCATGCCGCCAAGTTTGTGGTTATGTTTGGCCTTCCTTCAGAAGCTTTTACCGGCAGGATCCCTTTACCGGCAGACAAATCTCACACCCTCTTTTCTAAAAGTATTTTACAACTGTCTTGTGCAATGGGAAAGGAATGAAAAGATGAAAAACATTCCACCTTCATAGGCTGATAAATCAAGTAAACGCCGATCCAAGTACGTTTCCTCATGTTGATGACACTGTAGTTTACCTTGACTTTGGTAAGGACAAATCTTTGAGAGATTACTTTTCACACAACTCCTCTTTCATTTCACCTGGTGTGTGTATTTAACTTTGACTGTCCAACACTCAATGCCTTTTTTGGGGACACGGAAGGTCACATACATAGAACTTCAGCTGTGGACTGAGAGATTACTAAGTCACTGTTTTAATAGCACACAGTATTACAAATGAATACCAGAGGCCTTTGTAGGGGTGAGGCTTCCACACAACGCGTAGCATTCACACCAGCAAACAAAATAAGTATTTGTTTCTGAAGTCTTACCCTTTAATGATGTCTGATGTTTGATCTGAGCATCCGGATTGGTTATTCCTTTCAAATAATAAAATGTCAACTTTGGAGTACATTTTACAATTACACAATGAATAATACATCACATCAAATGTGATTAAAAAATGTTTGTTGGAGCGAGATGCATTGTATTTATAAAGAAGCCAGGCATATGTCTGTTTCTCTGTTGTCGTTTCCCTGGGCATGATACCATTAGAACCTAAGTTCAGAGAAACTATCATTTATTAATTGTTTCTCCAATGTTTGAGAGAGTCATGAAAAAGGAAGGCTCTCTTTGTATTCAGGGGTCTTTGCCCCAACATTGCCACACTCCAGTAGTCCATGAAGAAACTGTGAATGTTGTGTTGTCAGGAGTATTTGTGTGTGTAATATAAATCCCTTTTTTGAGTTAAACTAATTCTGAATGGCTGGGCCTGGAACCCAAGTGGGTTTGCACATGCTCTCCCGTTGCCCAGTCATGTGAAATCCATAAATTAGGTTATAATGAATGTATTTATTTGACAGATTTCCTTATATGAAATGTAACTCATGCAACAATTTCAAAGATTACCTTTGCGTTTATATTTTTCTTCACTATACATTTTGTAACAGTTTGTAAGAGTTACTAAGTGCGCATTTCCTCTTGGCAAAGAACTGGTATTGAAACCAGTTCGAACAAAGCTATCATTTTCAATGCTAGCTAAAGAATGACAAGTGAGAGTGATCTGTAAAACGCAGTGGTTTCTAAGAGCTCACTCATACCTACAGTACCAGTCAAGTTTAGAAACAACTACTCATTCCACAGTTTGTTTATTTTTACTATTTTCTACATTGTAGAATAATAGTGAAGCAATCAAACTATGAAATAACACAAAAAGAATCATGCAGTAACCAAAAAAGTGTTTAAGAAATATATTTTATATTTGAGATTCTCAAAGTAGCCACCCTTTGCCTTGACATCTTTTGCACACCTTTGTCATACTCTCAACCAGCTTCATTAGGTAGTCACCTGGAATGCATTTCAATTAACAGGTGTGCCTTGTTAAAAGTTAATTGTGGAATTTCCCTCCTTAATGTGTTTGAGCCAAACAGTTGTATTGTGACAAGGTAGGGGTGGTATACAGAAGATAGCCCATACTATGGAAAGAACAGCCCAAATAAGCAAAGTGAAACAACAGTCCATCATTACTTTAAGACATGAAGGTCAGTTAATCCGGAAAATTAAGAACTTTGAAAGTGTCTTCAAATGCAGTCACATAAACCATCTAGCGCTATTATGAAACTGTCTCTCATGAGGACCGCCACAGGAAAGGAAGACCCAGAATTACCTCTGCTGCAGAGGATAAGTTCATTAGAGTCATCAGCCTCAAACTTCAGCTCAAATAAATGCTTCAGACTTCAAGTAGCAGATATCAACATCAACTGTTCAGAGGAGATTGTGTGCATCAGGCCTTCATGGTCGAATTGCTGCAAATAAACCACTACCAAAGGACACCAATAAGAAGAAGAGACTTGCTTGGGCCAAGAAACACGAGCAATGGACATTAGACCGACGTGTTTTTGTGAGACGCAGAGTAGGTGAATGGATGATCTCTGCATGCGTGGTTCCCACCGTGAAGCACGGATGAGGTGTGATGGTGCTTTAGAGTGACACTGTCGGATTTATTTAGAATTCAAGGCACACTTAACCAGCATGGCTACTACAGCATTCTGCAGCAATACGCCACCCATCTGGTTTGTGATTAGTGGGACTATCATTTGTTTTTCAACAAGACAATGACCCAACAGACCTCCAGGCTGTGGGAGGGCTATTTGACCAAGGACATTGATGGAGTGCTGCGTCAGATGACCAAGAGAGTGCAAAGCTGTCAAGGCAAAGGGTGGCTACTTTGAAGAATCTAAAATATATGTTGATTTGTTTAACACATTTTTGGTTACTACATGATTTCATATGTTATTTCAGAGTTGTGATGTCTTCTATTATTCTACAATATATAAAATAGTAAAAAATAAAAAACCTTTGAATGATTAGGTGTCCAAACTTTTGACTGGCACTGTATGTTTGAATGTGCAGACACGCATTACATTATGATGGAAAGCTACAACTTCATCCCTGCAAAATGACTACAATACCTCTTGTTAGAGAATAAGAGGGCTGTAAACAATGATCCTTAATGCAGTTGAAGTGTAAAAACAGGCCAAAAGACATCATGATCTCTTTTCACAGCTATTCTCCATTATGGAACAGTAACCTAATATGATCAGGTCTTTAGTTTTTCCTCAATGGTCTAGTAGAAATATTTTCACCCTCAGAGACATAGTCACCAATTCAGGTCTTAGATCTTTTCAGGACTTCAAAGAATCATCTCTTCCAGGGACATCATCCTGTTTTTTTAACCTTAGTTCTCTGCTCAGCTCTAAAAGCCTACAGAGTACCCTATGATTCCCTATTGCCACCCATCCCCTGTTTGAGAGTTTTTTGAATACTCCCAAATCTGTTGGCCTGTTCTCCATCCTCTCTATTTTAACTCTGACAAGAACGGACCTGCGGTCACTTCCTTCTTAAACAGAGAAGTTACAGGTTTTGGAGAACAGTTGAACTGGAAGGTGATATGGAGCAAAGTTTTATCATCAAAAAACCTCACCAGTTATGTCACGCCTTGGTCTTAGTATTTTGTGTTTTAGTTTATTAGTTGGTCAGGCCAGGGTGTGACATGGGTTTATGTTATTGTGTTGTCGTATCGGGGTTTTTGTAGGCATTGGGATTGTGGTTGATTAGGGGTGTGTTTAGTTTAGGTTTGGCTGCCCGAGGCGGTTCTCAATCAGAGTCAGGTGATTCTTGTTGTCTCTGATAGGGAACCGTATTTAGGTAGCCTGGGTTTCACTGTGTATTTCGTGGGTGATTGTTCCTGTCTCTGTGTAGTGTTCACCAGATAGGCTGTAATAGGTTTCACGTTCCATTTGTTGTTTTTGTATTTATTAGTTATTTCATGTATCGTTCCGTTTTTTCTTCATTAAAAGACATGAGTAACCACCACGCTGCATTTCGGTCCGACTCTCATTCAACAAACGAAGAACGCCGTTACAGAATCACCCACCACACACGGACCGAGCAGCGTGTTAACAGGCAGGAGCCACAGAAGAAGCAACAGAAGCAGCTTCAGTGGGAGAGGCTGCACCACTTGGAGAATTGGACATGGGAGGAAGAACTGGACGGAAAAGGACCCTGGGCTAAGCCTGGTGAATATCGCCGCCCCAAGGAGGAACTAGAGGCGGCTAAAGTGGAGAGGCGCTGGTATGAGGAGGCAGCAAGGCGACGTGGATGGAAGCCCGGGAATCAGCCCCAAACAATTCTCAGGGGGGGGCTTACAGGGAGTATGGCTACGCTAGGTAGGAGACCTGCGCAAACTCCCTGTGCTTACCGGGGGGCTAGAGAGACCGGGCAGGCACCGTGTTATGCAGTGGTGCGCAAGGTGGCCCGGTGCGGTATATTTCAGCTCTGCGTATCGGCCGGGCTAGATTGAGCGTAGAGCCAAATGCCATGAAGCCGGCTCTACTCATCTGGTCCCCAGTGCGTCTCCTTGGGCCGGCTTACATGGCACCAGCCTTGCGCTCGGTGTCTCCGGTTCACCTACATAGCCCAGTGCGGGCTATTCCACCTCGCCGCACTGGCAGGGCAACCGAGAGTATTCAACCGGGTAAGGTTGGGTAGGCTCGGTGCTCAAGAGCTCCAGTGCGCCTGCACGGTCCGGTCTATCCAGTACCACCTCCACAACCCAGCCCTCCGGTAGCAGCTACCCGCACCAGGCTTCCTGTGCGTGTCCTCGACCCAATACCACCAGTGCCAGCACCACGCATCAGGCCTACGGTGCGCCTCGCCTCTCCTGCGCTGTCAGAGCCTTCCTCCTCTCCTGCGCTACCGGAGTCTCCCGCCTATTCAGCGCTTCTAGAGCCTTCCTCCTCTACAGCGCTGCCGGAGCCTCCTGCCTGTTCAGAGCAGCCTGAGCTGCCAGTCTGCATGGAGCAGCCAGAGCTGTCAGTCTGCATGGAGCAGCTAGAGCTGTCATTCTGCATGGAGCAGCCTGAGCTGCCAGTCTGCATGGAGCAGCCAGAGATGCCAGTCTGCATGGAGCAGCTAGAGCTGCCAGTCTGCATGGAGCAGCCAGAGCTGTCAGTCTGCTTGGAGCAGCCAGAGCTGCCAGTCTGCATGGAGCTGCCAGTCTGCATGGAGCTGCCAGTCTGCAAGGAGCTGCCAGTCTGCAAGGAGCTGCCAGTCGGCAAGGAGCTGCCAAAGATGTTAGTCTGCAAGAAGCCGCCAGAGCTGTCAATCAGCATGAAGCAGCCAGAGCCGTCAGTCTGCCAGGATCCGCCAGTCAGCCAGACTCTTCCAGATCTGCCAGTCAACCAGACTCTTCCAGATCTGCCAGTCAGCCAGACTCTTCCAGATCTGCCAGTCAGCCAGACTCTTCCAGATCCGCCAGTCAGCCAGACTCTTCCAGATCCGCCAGTCATCCAGACTCTTCCAGATCCGCCAGTCAACCAGACTCTTCCAGATCCGCCAGTCAACCAGACTCTTCCAGATCCGCCAGTCATCCAGACTCTTCCAGATCCGCCAGTCAGCCAGACTCTTCCAGATCTGCCAGTCCGCCAGACTCTTCCAGATCTGCCAGTCAGCCAGACTCTTCCAGATCTGCCAGTCAGCCAGACTCTTCCAGATCTGCCAGTCAGCCAGACTCTTCCAGATCTGCCAGTCAGCCAGACTTTTCCAGATCTGCCAGTCAACCAGACTCTTCCAGATCTGCCAGTCAACCAGACTCTTCCAGATCTGCCAGTCAACCAGACTCTTCCAGATCTGCTAGTCAACCAGACTCTTCCAGATCTGCTAGTCAACCAGACTCTTCCAGATCTGCTAGTCAACCAGACTCTTCCAGATCCGCCAGTCAGCCAGGATCTGCCAGAACTGCCAGCCAGCCAGGATCTGCCCGATTCAACTGCCTGGCTGGGCTTCCTCTCAGTGCTGGGCTGCCCCTCAGTCCCGAGCTTCCCCTCAGTCCCGAGCTGCTTCAGTCCCGAGCTGCCCCTCAGTCCCGAGCTGCCCCTCAGTCACGAGCTACTCCTCAGTTCAGTGGGGTTCTGGGTGAGGACTATTAGGCCATGGTCGGCGGCGATGGTGGATTATCCCAGGACGTGAAGGGTAGGAACTATGACATATACGGTGTGGGGTCCACGTCCCGAGCCGGAACCGCCACCATGGACAGACGCCCACCCGGACCCTCCCTATGGTTTTGAGGTGCTTCCGGGAGTCCGCACCTTAGGGGAGGGGGGGGGGTTCTGTCACGCCTTGGTCTTAGTATTTTGTGTTTTAGTTTATTAGTTGGTCAGGCCAGGGTGTGACATGGGTTTATGTTATTGTGTTGTCGTATCGGGGTTTTTGTAGGCATTGGGATTGTGGTTGATTAGGGGTGTGTTTAGTTTAGGTTTGGCTGCCCGAGGTGGTTCTCAATCAGAGTCAGGTGATTCTTGTTGTCTCTGATAGGGAACCGTATTTAGGTAGCCTGGGTTTCACTGTGTATTTCGTGGGTGATTGTTCCTGTCTCTGTGTAGTGTTCACCAGATAGGCTGTAATAGGTTTCACATTCCGTTTGTTGTTCTTGTATTTATTAGTTATTTCATGTATCGTTCCGTTTTTTCTTCATTAAAAGACATGAGTAACCACCACGCTGCATTTCGGTCTGACTCTCATTCAACAAACGAAGAACGCTGGTACAAGTTAATTCATTTCATGTATTCACAAGTGTTATTATACACCATATCGCCGCTTCCAGATGAAACTGACTATAATCCCTGCAGCTATTGCAATCTTGGTTCAGCCTATGTATGTTTTGAGAATGCCCAGGGGTCTCTGACCTCAGTACATATGTTAAATACCTCCTTCACACCTTGATAGAGGGCAAATTTACCTATGTCGCCTGGAATTACTTGGGTCATTCTATGGGGGTGGCACAAATTGCTTTCTGATAAGAACAGAGCTATTGTGTTGTGTTTACTCACACGTTGTAATGGACACAAGGGGAAACAGAGAGCTGGTTTCAAGCGCAGGGCACAGCAGGTGTTTATTGCAAAGGACCACAGGAGGAGGCAGGAAGCTGTGTCCAGGGGCAGGCAGAAGGTCATAAACAGGGGGTCCAAAAGGGCAACAGTACAGGCAGAGAAAAGGCTAGTCCGGGAGATCAGGAAATCCGATTGTCACGCCCTGGTCTTAGTATTTTGTGTTTTCTTTATCTATTTGGTCAGGCCAGGGTGTGATATGGGTTTTTGTATGTGGTGTGTTTTGTCTTGGGGTTTTTTCATAGGTATTGGGTTTGTAGCTTAGTGGGGTGTTCTAGCTTCTAGTCTATGGCTGTCTGAAGTGGTTCTCAATCAGAGGCAGGTGTTTATCATTGTCTCTGATTGGGAACCATATTTAGGCAGTCATATTCTTTGAGTGTTTTGTGGGTGATTGTCCTTATTTCTGTCGTGTGTTAGTTTGCACCAGTATAGGCTGTTTTCGTGTATATTCGTGGTTTTCCTTGTTTCATTAAAATATGAATCACAATAGCCACGCCACATTTTGGTCCGACTCTCCTTCGCCTATAGAAAACCGTGACACCGATAGGCTAAAGTACAGGCAGTGAATAGGCAAAAGTCATCATTAGTGAGGCAGGCAAAAACTATCATACAGGAGAGGAGTAACTCACAGGTACCACAGCACTCTGCCAGACATGTGTCACAAAACAAACAATACCTCACAGTGATGGAGTGCAAAGAACTGAACTCAATAGTGTGTGATAATGACATACAGGTGTGTGAACATGTGATTAGAATTCAGGTGATTGGGATCTGGAGAGTGAGCCTCGTTCATGGGATCTAGGTGTTTGAGAGTGAGCTGGAATGTGAGTTGCGTTTAGGGGATCTATGTGTTTGAGGGTGTGAGTTGGAAGCAGACGTTACACATGTGTAGTGCTTTGGCCAATCACTAACCTCCCCTGTCATTTTCACAACTCTCCAACTATCTTCCTCAAGTCTTTCACCGACTGAGCTATAACTATAAGGACAAATTGGATATTACAATGGTAAAATGATCAACAGTATCTTGCAAAGAGAAATCATTTGAAACGTCATTGCTATGTTATCATTGGTATCTAGCGCTACAAAAGCAAAATGAGAAATGATACTGTCAGTAGGCCTGTGTGTGCAAAGTCTCTAGTGAGACAACTGTGTCCATACAAAAAAAGCATCATAGATTATTCAATCATTTTTTATAGTGTTCTGGTATTTCAAATCAAAGTAATGCATCATATTTGTAAATTACATCTTCATACAAACCACTCTGCCACTATGCATTTATATTCCATTGCATGTTTGTGTCAGCATTTTAGTGGGTGTGCAATACTGCTCAGACTGAACTCCAAAAAGCATTAAATAAAGTATGGTAGAACCACATACTGTATGTCAGAGATACTATAGCCAAATGATGAATATCTCACAAACTTTTATGCCTTAACTTTTCTGATATACTGTATTATTAATGCTAAAATCAATTGGCTCTCAAAAAGAATCCTAAATTACCCAATGGAATAGTGCTGTATAGACACTTTAATGCACTGCCTTGACTGGTAAATTGCCCAACAACAAAGGCCAGAAGTATTTTTCTTCGTATGCCTTCTTCTAGAATTGAAACAACTTGTTATGTAGAAACATTCTGACTCTGTTCATTGGAGAAAGATGGGAAGTATCCACCACAACATAGTATATGTCATAGTATAATTTATATTGGTGCATATATGGGAGAAACGTTTGTATTGTGTCTGAAGCTTTAGAAATCAGTCATTCTGGGATTGTCTGTTGTCTGTATTTGTTTGATTGAAAAGCACAAGGTTATGTACACAGTCCCTCTGAGAGTTTCAAACCCAGCTACACATCTGCACCACAGGTGGCCAGAATAAAGAAAAGGATTAAATGATTAGAAAATAAATCAAATGTTTTAGAGTCACAAAATGCAATTTCATTCACATACCTTTTAGGCAACATCCACAAATTGGTTTTGCTGGCGAGCTTCAAGTCAAACTTCCTGGGGCACAAATTGCAGAACTACTAAAGCTCAGGAAATGGAAGTTCAGAAATTTTGTTGTAAAACCAAAAATTATGTTTTACAACCACCGGGCAATAATCCAGTTGTCTTCAATAAATAGACCTACTGCTGTATTGGTGAGGGCAAGCATCGTGAAATAATGGACTGAGGATTTCGATTTTTCTATTGTCGATCTATGTAAGCAGGAAGTTGCCCCGCTGTGTAGGATAATGAGTTAACTTAATGAACAAATTGCTTTTGCCAATTCCTTTGCGTATGCTTGACATACACATTATTAACTAAATTTTTTAAAAGTATTTTAGGTACCTATTTGGTAATGACACATATAATGTAAGATTTTCTAGCTTTTGCTGTATTTGTATTTATTATGGATCCCCATTAGCTGCTGTGCCAAGGCATCAGCTATTATTCGTGGGGTCCTAGCAAAATTAAGGCAGTTATACATTTAAAAAAAACATTATAATAAATTTACAACATATTTCACAACATATTAAATGTGTGCCCTCAGGCCCCTACTCTACGAACACATATCCACAACGCAAAATCCATGTGCACGTGTGTGTCACGCCCTGGCCATAGAGAGGGTTTTGATTCTATATTTTGGTTAGGCCAGGGTGTGACAAGGGTTGGCGTTCTGTTCTTTTTTATATGTTTTTGTATTTCTTTGTTTTTGGCCAGGTATGGATCTCAATCAGGGACAGCTGTCTGTCGTTGTCTCTGATTGAGAACCATACTTAGGTAGCTCTTGTCCACATGGGTTTTGTGGGTAGATATTTTCTGTTTGGTGTTTTGCACCTGACAGAGCTGTTTCGGTTGTTTCTTTTGTTCCTTGTTGTATTTAGTGTTCAGTTTATTAAAATAATGATGAACGCTTACCACGCTGCACCTTGGTCCTCACCATCTTCCACCAACGGCCGTTACAGTGTGTGTATAGTGTGTATGTTACCGTGTGTTTGTATGCATGTGTCCGTGCCTATGTTTGTATTGCATCACAGTCCCCATAGGCTGTATATTTATATGTTTCTTAAAATTTAAATCTAATGTTACTGCTTGCATGAGTTACTCAATGTTGAATAGAGTTCCATGTAGTCTTTTCTCTATGTAGTACTGTGTGTCTCCCATAGTCTCTTCTGGGGACTGTGGGGACTGTGAAGAGACCTCTTGTGGCATGTCTTGTTGGGTATGCCTGGGTGTCCGAGCTGTGTGCCAGTAGTTTAGACAGACTGCTCGGTGCATTCAACATGTCATTGATAAAAGTAGTGATGAAGTCAATCTGTCCTCAACTTTCACTTCCAGGAGAGATTTTTCAAAGTCCTTTAATATGGCACCTGACCACACGACTGAACAGTATTCAAGGTTCAACAAAACCAGGGCCTGTAGGACCTGCCTTATTGATAGTGTTGTTAAGAAGGCAGAGCACGGACTTCTCCCCATCCTAGCTACCGGGAAGTCCGTGGGGTGACGCACAATTAGCCTAGCCTGCATCAATATGTTTTGACCATAACAGTTTACAACCAGGGTTACTTCAAGCAGTTTAGTCATCTCAACATGCTCAATTTCCACATTATTTATTTATTTATTTATTTAGTTGAGGTTTAGGGTTTAGTGAGTGTTTTGTTCCAAATACAATGATTTTAGTTTTAGAAATATCGTGTGCTAAATGGGTTAGGGAGGGTTTGGCCGGTAGGGAAATCCTTGTCTCATCGAGCACCAGCGAATCCTGTGGCTAACTTATTCCTTGCCTTCTACTCTGGAACAAACTGCAGCTATTTGTTTGTTTTTTAGAAAACATTTTACCCCTTTTTCTCCCCAATTTCGTGCTATCCAATTGTTTTTAGTAGCTACCATCTTGTCTCATCGCTACAACTCCCGTAGGGGCTCGGGAGAGACGAAGGTTGAAAGTCATGCGTCCTCCGATACACAACCCAAACAAGCCGCACTGCTTCTTAACACAGCACCATCCAACCCGGAAGCCAGCCGCACCAATGTGTCGGAGGAAACACTGGCAACCTTGGTTAGCGCGCACTGCCCGCCACAGGATTCGCTGGTGCTCGATGAGACAAGGATTTCCCTACCGGCCAAACTCTCCCTAACCCGGACAACGCTAGGCCAATTGTGCATCACCCCACGGACCTCCCGGTCGCGGCCGGTTACGACAGAGCCTGGGACAGAGCCTGGGAGCGAACCCAGAGTCTCTGGTGGCAGAGCTGGCGCTGCAGTAGAGCGCCCTTAACCACTGCGCCACCCGGTCGCCCTGCAGCTATTTGTTGAGTGTTGCTGCAGTAGCTGACGTGTATAGTGTTGGGTCATCCGCATACATAGACACTCTGGCTTTACTCAAATCAGTGGCATGTTGTTAGTGAAAAAATTAAAAAGCAAGGGGCCTAAACTGCTACCCTGGGGAATTGCTGATTCTAACTCGATTATATTTGAGAGGCTTCCATTTAAGAAGACCCTCTGTGTTTATCTACATTATTGCAGGCGGTGTAAAGACATAACACATACGTTTTCCAGCCCTAGACTATGATCGATAATGTCAAAAGCTGCACTGAAGTCTAACAAGACAGCCCCCAAAATCATTTTATCATCAATATCATCAATATCGTCATTTGTGTAAGTGCTATGCTTGTTGAGTGTCCTTCCCTATAAGCATGCTGAAATTCTGTTGGCAATTTGTTTACTGTGAAGTAGCATTGTATCTGGTCAAACACAATTTTTTCCCAGAAGTTTCTAAGGGTTGGTAACAGGCTGATTGGTCGGTATTTGAGCCAGTAAAGGGGGCTTTACTATTCTTGGGTAGCGGCATGACTTTAGCCTCCCTCCAGGCCTGAGGGCACACTTGCTTATCTTGCTAATGAAAAAGTCATTAAAGTAGTTTGCAATATCAGTGGGTTTTGTGATGAATGAGCCATCTGATTCAATGAATGAAGGAGCCGAGTTCGCTTTTTTTCCCCAAAATGACATTTAAGGTGCCACAAAGCTTTTTACTATCATTCCTTATATAATTTATCTTTGTTTCATAGTGCAGTTTATTTAAATGTTTATTTAGTTTAGTCACACGATTTCTTAATTTGCAGTAAGTTTGCCAGTCAGTTGTGCTGCCAGATTTAATTGCCATACCTTTTGCCTCATCCCTCTCAACCATACAATTTTTCAATTCCTCATCAATCCAAGGGGATTTAACAGTTTTTACAGTAATTTTCTTAATGGGTACATGCGTATTAGTAACTGGAATAAGTAGTTTTATAAATGCGTCAAGTGCAGCAGCTGGTTGCTCCTCATTACACACCACAGACCAGCAAACATTCTTTACATCATCAACATATGAATCACTACAGAATTTCTTGTATGACCTCTTTATACACTATATTAGGCCCAGCCTTTGAACTTTGATTTTCCTAGATATGGCTATTATATTGTGATCACTACATCCAATGGATTTGGATACTGCTATAAAGCAAATATCTGCAGCATTAGTAAAAATGTGATCAATACATGTTGATGATTTAATTCCTGTGCTGTTTGTATCTACCCTGGTAGGTTTGCTGACAATCTGATCCAGGTTGCAGGCACTGGTTACAGTTTGAAGTTTTTTCCTGAGTGGGCAGCTTGATGATAGCCAGTCAATATTTAAATCACCCAGAAAATATACTTCTCTGTTGATATCACATACATTATCAAGCATTTCACACATATTACCCAGAGACTGACTGTTAAGCATTTGGTGGTCTATAGCAGCTTCCCACAAGAATGGGCTTTAGGTGAAGCCATATTACTTCAACAGAATTTAACATTAGATCATCTCTAAGCTTTACAGGAATGTGGTTCTGATTATAGACTGCAACACCGCCTCCATTGGCATTTTTTATTTTCAGTAGATGTTATAACCATGTATTGCCACCACTGTACACCACATCAAAGGTATTATCTAAGTGAGTTTCAGAGATAGTCAGAATATGAATGTCATATGTTACAAGCACGTTATTGACTTCATGGACCTTGTTTCTTAGGCTACACATGGGTTATTTATAGCACTTTTCTGGGTTGCTTGATTGTTTTTAATGCTTTTACTGAGAAGCTTATCAGAGGTGGACTTACTCATGTTATTTACATTGAAAATAAGAATTTGTTCTTAACTGACTTGCCTGGTTAAATAAAGGTAAAATAAAAAATAAAAAAATAGTACAGGGTGAGCTGCATGAAGTGGTCTTCCTACTATTGCACACCGCCTCGGTGCTAACAGTGTAACTGTGGTTTATAGGCTCATGATTACTGCTTACAATAGCCGTAGGAAAAACAAATGTATTCAGTGCAATTAGGGGTACATAAATTAAATTACTTACATTGTGTTTGCCAATGCCCCTAAAATCATGTACATTTGATGCAGCATTATGGCGACTCATTGCCACAATGGTAGGGATTAATGGTAGGGATTAACTGAGCTGGTCTTGGATTAATTACTAGTCATTGTTAAAACGCAGCCAAGATGTCCTGGACATTGTCATTGCTGTAGAGTATCTTCTGTTTTCAGAAGGTGTCAAAGTTATCAATAAAAGTGACTCCAGCAGAGCTACAGTAGTCTTTTAGCCAGATGTGTAATGCCAGCAGTCTGCTGAATCTTTCACATCCGCGGCCCAACGATGGTACTGGACCTGAAATTATTGGTCATTTTTTGGAGTCTTTTAATGCTAAAATCAGTTCTTTAAAATTAATTTTCAAATGTTCCGAGCTAGCCCTCCTGATGTCGTTTGAACCACACATGGACTACGACAGTGTCCGCTCCTGGTATATGTGGTAGAACAGTCGAAAGCAGCCTTGTTATGTCCTGTACTTGTGCTCCTGGGTAGGACAGGGTTTTTGCCATGGGGACCAAGATGTTTCTCACCATAGAGCTGCCTGTGACAACAGCTGGTGATGTTGAATGGGCCAGCCTCTCAGGCAGTCTGGTGAGGCTGGGAGCTCCGAGGATCTGAACACGAGGTAGAAGCCACCGAAGAGAGAGACAGAGCCGGGGACGAAGACACGGGTACTTCCGGATCCAATTTTGATTGGGAAGCCACCAAGGACGAAGGCGCTGGAACCTCTGGATCCAGGGCGGCAAAGCTGTTTATGGTCTGTGTCCGTTCCGGGCTCAACATTTCGATGAGGACCACTGTTGCCAGAGGACACCTTCTTCGACTTCCACGGCGAGTGACGTACCTCCATGGCTGGTTGGTTGGGTCGAGATCAGCTCCGTTCTCCAAGGAAGGGGGAGACCCCTTCAGGGATTTTGAGCAGCCTGTCAGGATTTGGCCAGGGTTGTTCCGGGTTTTTGTCAGTAGATGTCCCCATTGTGCTTTTTGTCCCTGTGTTTTTCCCTTGATCCCCATTATTGTTTGCACCTGTGTCTCGTTTTCCCTGATTGTATTTAAACCCTTTGTTTCCCTCAGTTCTGTGCTCTGTGTTTGTATGTTAGCATCCTGCCCTAGTGTTCTGTGTGCTCTTGTCGATTCCGGGTGAAGTTCTTGTGGTATTCTGTTTTTTGTTTTTGTTTATTTTTTGGTGAGTTTCTTTTGAGGTCTTTTTGTGTTTTTCCTACCACCTTTTGGATTTGCCATTTTTTGTATTTTAGGATTTTTTCTTTATTAAATACACCGTCTTAAGTACTGCTGTGTCTGCCTCATCTTCTGGGTTCTGCTGACTATTCGTGGTTCAGTTGGTTAAGTGACTGTTTCTCACTCCGGAGACCCAGGTTCGAAACCGGGTCCTGACAGAAACACAGAGCCAAAAATGAACCCAGAGGCAGCCAGTTCCCAGGACCTTTTTGCCACGCTGTCCCACCACCAGGAGACTGTCCAACGCCACGAAGCCGCCCTGGTTCAGCAAGAGGCCTTAATGGCTAGACATTCTCATCTTCTGTCGGAGATGCTGACTTCCATAAAGCAGATATCTGATCGACTTACCCCGGCAACGGTTCCCGTCCCAGTACCTCAGGTTCACGTACCCATGGCAGTTAACCCCCTGGCTGAACCTCGTCTTCCACCTCCCCAACGGTTCTCAGGTGATCCAAGTGCTTGTAAAGGCTTTCTCACTCAATGTTCTCTCTCCTTTGAGCTGCAACCTTCGTCGTTTCCCACCGACCGGTCTAAGATCGCGTATATCATTACCCTGCGGAAAAACCCCTGGCCTGAGCTACTGCTGTGTGGGATGCCCATAGTTCCTGCTGTGCCAGCTACTCTGCCTTTGCTGAGGAATTCAAACGAGTGTTTCAAGGCCCAAGCAGTGGTTCTGACTCAGCCAAACAGCTCCTGACTCTCCACCAAGGTTGGCGCAGCGTGACGGACTATGCCATCCAGTTCCGCACGGTGGCAGCAGCAAGTGGCTGGAACAACGAGGCGCTCACGGTGTGCTTTCTGAAAGGCCTTTCCGACACTATACAAGATGAACTGGCCACTCGGGAACCACCGGACAATCTCGAGTCCCTGATCAAGTTGGCCTCACGCATTGACCAGCGTCAGAGAGAGAGAACTCAACCGTAGATCTCTAGTCCCTATCAGTCCCAGCTCCGAGTCCCCACCTTTATCATCGCTGGCTCCACCGGAACCCATGCAGATTGGACGCATCTCCCAGGCTGAGAGAGACCGCCGGATGAGGGAGCGACGCTGACTATATTGCGGCAAACCGGGCCATTTCCGTTCCACGTGTCCCGGGCTCCAGGGAAACGCTCTGTCCCGTACAGACCGGGGGGAACTGTAACGGGAAACATAACCTCCTCCCATCCGTCCAACTCCCGTCTGCTCATTCCAGTCACCCTCTCCTGGGACAACCACAAGCTTCATCTTCAAGCCTTGGTAGACTCTGGAGCCGCAGGTAACTTCATGGATGGTGTCTGGGCGAAGGAGAATGGCGTTCCCTCTGAACCTCTAAGTGACCCCATGAGGGTTACTACATTGGATGGAAGCCCTTTGGGATCTGGACTTGTCACTCATGTCACTACCTCCTTGAGACTTTCAGTTTCACAACACCAGGAATTGATGAACTTTCATTTGATCTCCTGTTCCGAGTTCCCTCTCGTCCTTGGATACCCCTGGCTTCACAGCCATAACCCTCACATCGACTGGTCTGTGGGCACTATCAAGCAGTGGGGTCCTACGTGCCAAGCTACTTGTATTTTCCAGAATTCCCGAGTTCTACTCCCGAGTCTTTAGAATCCATCGACCTGACCCGAGTTCCCGAGTGTTACCATGACCTCAAACTGGTGTTTAGCAAACAGAGGGCCACCATGCTACCACCCCATAGATCTTACGATTGCCCCATCGACCTGTTTCCGGGCACTTGCCCCCCAGGGGTCGGATCTTTTCCCTATCTCCACCCGAACGAGCTGCTATGGATACCTACATCAAGGACTCTCTGGAAGCAGGCCTCATGCGTCCATCTACCTCCCCGGCGGGAGCAGGGTTTTTCTTTGTGGCCAAGAAAGATGGTGGATTACGTCCTTGCATCGACTACCGGGGACTCAATGACATAACCGTCCGTAAACGTTACCCGCTACCCCTTATGGCCACAGCCTTCGAGCTGCTCCAGGAAGCAGTTGTTTTCACTAAGCTTGACCTGCGGAACGCATACCATCTTGTGCGGATCAGACCTGGTGACGAGTGGAAGACCGCTTTCAACACGCCTACTGGTCACTATGAATACTTGGTGATGCCCTTCGGCCTGACCAACGCCCCAGCGGTGTTCCAAGCGCTCATAAACTATGTGCTTAGGGATATGCTTAACATATTTGTGTTCGTTTACTTGGATGACATCCTCATCTTTTCGAGCTCCCTTCAAGAACACACTAAGCATGTCAGACAAGTACTCAAACGCCTCCTGGACAGCCATCTGTACGTTAAGCCGGAAAAATGTGAATTCCATTCATCCCGAGTACAATTCCTGGGATTTGTAGTGGAACCCGGTCGAGTCCAAATGGACCCTAGGAAGGTAGGGGCGGTAGCGGATTGGCCCACCCCCAAATCCGTTAAGGATGTTCAGCGTTTCCTGGGCTTCACAAACTTTTACCGCAAGTTCATCAAGAACTTCAGTTTGGTGGCAGCTCCTCTCTCAGCTTTAACCAAAGGTGGCAATGCAAGGTTTGTGTGGGGAAGAGAAGCTGAGACGGCCTTCCAAGGACTCAAGCAGCGCGTCCTCTCTGCTCCCATCCTGATACTACCGACTACGGATGAACCATTTGTGGTGGAGGTAGACGCATCAGAGGTTGGTGTTGGAGCTGTCCTGTCTCAGAGGGGTGAAGACAAGAAGCTTCATCCGTGCGCTTTCTTCTCACACCGGCTTACCCCGACTGAGAGGAACTACGATGTGGGGGATCGTGAACTCCTAGCGGTTAAGATGGCATTGAAGGAATGGAGACACTGGCTCGAGGGGGCTTCTCACCCGTTTCAAGTGCTTACGGACCACAAAAATCTGGAGTATATCCAGCAGGCGAAGCGATTGAACTCTAGACAAGCTAGATGGTCTCTTTCCTTCAATCGATTCCAGTTTATCCTCACCTATCGGCCCGGGTCGAAGAATCTCAAACCGGATGCCCTGTCCCGAGTCTACGCTCCTGCCATTCGAGATGACACGGACATGCCTGTCCTTCCTGCTGCTAAGATTGTGGCTCCGATCTCGTGGCAAGTTGAGGATACCGTGAGACGTGCTCAAGCTAGCGAACCGGACCCTAAAGGAGGCCCTGCCAATCGGTTGTTTGTCCCCAAGGCAGTGAGGACTCAGGTCCTTCTGTGGGGGCACTCCTCTCGCCTCACCTGTCATCCGGGCGTAGGTCGCACCTTGGAGTTCATCCAGCGTAAGTTCTGGTGGCCTACCATAAGAGAAGACGTTGCCACTTTCGTCAATGCCTGCCCCGTGTGCTGCCAGGGCAAATCTTCTCACCTCCGCCCTCAAGGACTCCTTCACCCTTTACCTGTTCCCCACAGACCCTGGTCCCATATCTCATTGGACTTTATTACTGGACTTCCTCCATCCCATGGCAATACTACTATCCTAGTCATAATCGACAGGTTTTCAAAGGCGGCCAGGTTCGTCCCTCTGACTAAGTTACCTTCTGCCAAGGAAACGGCTGAGTTGGTAATTAATCATGTGTTCCGAGTCTTCGGCATTCCTCAAGATGTGGTTTCTGACAGAGGTCCCCAGTTCGCCTCAAGGTTTTGGAAGGCCTTCTGCCAACTCATGGGGGCTTCTGCCAGTCTATCTTCAGGGTACCATCCGGAGTCCAACGGCCAAACAGAGAGGATGAATCAAGAGCTGGAAACCACCCTCCGATGTATGACTCGTGACAACCCGTCCACATGGTCATCCTTTATTGTTTGGGCCGAATACGCGCACAACACCTTGCGCTCCTCCTCCACTGGTATGTCCCCGCACGAGTGTCAGTTTGGCTATGCTCCTCCATTGTTCCCGGACCAGGAGGCAGAAGTCAGAGTGCCTTCAGCCTTGAGGTTCGTCAGACGCTGTCGGCTTATGTGGAGGAAGACCCGTCTTAATCTGATGCGTTCCTCACAGAGGTATCAACAACAAGCCAACAGACGTCGCCGTCCCGGGCCTACCCTGCGCCCCGGCCAGAGAGTCTGGCTTTCCACAAGAGACTTACCTCTACGGGTGGAGTCTCGCAAGCTGTCCCAAAAATACATCGGTCCCTTCAAGGTTGCCAGGAGAGTTAACCCAGTTTCTTATCGCCTACACTTACCCAGATCCCTTAAGATTAATCCCACATTTCATGTGTCATTGTTAAAACCTGTTGTTTTTTCTCCCCTTGTCCCGGCAGACAGACCTCCCCCTCCGCCTCGTGTCATTGGAGGCCAGCCGGCTTATACCGTCCACCGGATACTGGATTCCCGCCGGGTGCAGCGGTCCTGGCAGTATCTGGTGGACTGGGAAGGCTACGGTCCTGAGGAGCGCTCCTGGGTTCCTGCCAAAGACATCCTGGACCCTGACCTCATTCGTCAGTTCAGGGTCCTCCACCCTGAGAGAGCTGGTAGGAACGTCAGGAGCCGTTCCTAGGGGGGATTCTGTCAGGATTTGGCCAGGGTTGTTCCGGGTTTTTGTCAGTAGATGTCCCCATTGTGCTTTTTGTCCCTGTGTTTTTCCCTTGATCCCCATTATTGTTTGCACCTGTGTCTCGTTTCCCCTGATTGTATTTAAACCCTTTGTTTCCCTCAGTTCTGTGCTCTGTGTTTGTATGTTAGCACCCTGACCTAGTGTTCTGTGTGCTCTTGTCGATTCCGGGTGAAGTTCTTGTGGTATTCTGTTTTTTGTTTTTGTTTATTTTTTGGTGAGTTTCTTTTGAGGTCTTTTTGTGTTTTTCCTACCACCTTTTGGATTTGCCATTTTTTGTATTTTAGGATTTTTTTCTTTATTAAATACACCGTCTTAAGTACTGCTGTGTCTGCCTCATCTTCTGGGTTCTGCTGACTATTCGTGGTTCAGTTGGTTAAGTGACTGTTTCTCACTCCGGAGACCCAGGTTCGAAACCGGGTCCTGACACAGCCTTTATTCTTTTACCCCTTTTTGAAAAACAATTGTGCTTCAAACAGTAGCATAGGCTTATTCCTTGTGTTAGATAGGTGCCTTATTGCATGCTATAGAAATGTATGTCGAACTGTCATAAAACATAAACAAACAAAAAAAACGTGTATGGCCGACACGGTGACAAAACTTCCACCAGACCAGAGTGGCGTCCGGGTACTGGGGTGGAAGGAAAATAAAAAGTAGGTGGGCGTGGGTTCCCCAGTAGCTTATGTAGGTTTGCTATTTGCTTGTTAAGATTAGCTACTTCGCTCCTGTAGTCCTCTGCAAGCAAGGAGTTGCTACATTGAAAGTCAGCACGGTCCACAATGTCCTGGAATAAAGCAAAGTAAATGCAGCTCCTGCAACGCTGGAAAGGTTCAATAGCGGCCTCCATTTGAGACCGTCGAGCCAGCTAGGCTAGCTGGGCTTTCGAGTCTCTCCCCCTATACGGAATCTGTCAGGATCCTGGGACAGATAGCAGCGCTCACAGCAATTTAGCCCAACACAGCCGGAGGATTCAAAATAAAATAAAAGTATATAAAAATACTGTCAGCTTTTAAACCGAGGTCTTAAGTTCAGGTTTCAGCGCTCAACAACAACAAACATATGTTGCGCTCTAATGAGTGATGATGGTATCACCAGTAGTCACCAGTCAGATAGGAACATTACTCAACCATGCCGTGTGCTCTCACTGTATTGTAAATCTCTTTAAATGAAACAATTTGCTACATGGCATACACATTTTTGTTATAAGATATTTAAAACAATTTGCTACATGGAATACACATTTTTGTTATAAGATCATTTATAAATTGCCTGAGAGCAACATTGAATTTTAAAATTCTTCGTCAGTCCTTTATCCACATCAAAATGGCAAATTATGGAAGGGGAAACTACCCAATAAACATCAACACATCTGTGGGTGGCAACAAAGGTATCAAATGCGAAGAGTGTGCATGCACTTCCTAATAGAACACAGGTGTGATATGTGGAGTTTAAGCTTATAATGTGATGCAGCTTTAGAAATGTATCTCTCTGGACCATCACAAAGTTAGCAAGGCAATGTGCTCCAACAGGCTACAAGAAAGCTATTGACTGTCTGACACTGTGTGTGTGTTTACTGCCCTCTTGGGGCAACTCAGTAAAAAATGGGATGAGATAAGCCAGGATCATTGGATACTCAAGACATCAACTCATGCTTTAAAGGCCACGTTGCAAGTTAAATTTGCCAATATAGAATATACACCCCTTGTAGATGGCAATACAAAAAAAAGTTTGGATTTCATTTCCCAGGGCTGCGTAATTTTAAAAATGCGCGAAGCGCGTGTGCTAGTAAGCAACACCCCCTCAAGTGCATGACGCAGCCTGGTATTTTTGCCTGACTGGACAACATCTGGTGAAGACAGTTTTACAAACAAATAGCGATTATTCCTGAATTCCTGGAATAAAACTGAAATGAACTGCTTGAAGGTAATAGTCTCTTTTATATGTGTACATTTATTTATTTTTTATTTTTATTTATCCGTTATTTTACCAGGTAAGTACATGATTTGTGTTAGTAAAAGGCATGGCCTTGCTAGCTGGCTTCTTCATCCTACTTTACTAGAAACTGGCTAGCTGTTTCAGTCATCTTTAGATGCCAGGGGAAAACATACAGCTATATTTGCTAAGCTATCCATATGGTTTATGAAGTTGACAAAAATGCCATTAGATTTAAACTGCTGGGGGAATGTTAGCTAAATTACCTAACTAGCTAAGTTTCTAGAAAATAACTATATATTTGCTAGCTATAATACTGACTTGTGAACACTTTTTGTCAAACTACGTTGTTGCCCTGCCTGTTTATAGATGCACTGGTGACTGAAAAATTTGCCAAGGAAAATTCCCCTCTAGATTTCACTGTAAGTAGGTGGTAGTTTTGCTATAATTTGGCTGAATAGGTTTGTGCACATTTACATTAGTGTTTAATTAGTTAAACTAAGTTACTGACTGACTAGGCAAATTCTTATTCATGTTTTTGGTGTTGTTGCATTTCAGATGAGGGAGTAAGAGCACTAAAAAGCAGCATGCTGACAGACAGTTTCACAAAGCATCTCAGAGTAGGAGTACTGATTTTTGGATCAGTTTTGCCTTTTATATCACAATCAATAATTACATTGACAAAGGGGAGCTAGTCCTAGATCACTATTCCTAATCTGAAGATAGGTTGTGAATATGGGCCCGGGAAGAAAGAACCACAGGACCCTAGCAGCATTACTGAATTTCCAAATCAATGACACTAAACAAAAGGGTTGAATTGTTCAGCAACATGTGGAGTGAACATGGCTTTAGTGATGAAAGGTACATAATGCATTTGTCACTGCATGCTGTGACATGGGCTTGGATGGTGATATGCATCTTCTTCAAACTTCCTGACTGAATACTGGGGTATTCAGTGGTTCCGGATGGAAGCAAGGGCCTTACCTGGGAGTACAGTAACAGTCTCTGTCTCGCAGCCGTTCTATCAACATGGGTTATATGTAACCAGTCAAATTCATTAAAAACTGCTACTTACTCAAGCACCAACTTACAGTTGAAGTGGGAAGTTTACATACACCTTAGCCAAATACATTTAAACTCAGTTTTTCACAATTCCTGATATTTGATCAGAGTAAAAATTCTCTGTCTTAGGTCGGTAAGGATCCACTTTTTTTTAAGAATGTGAAATGTCAGAATAATAGAGAGAATGTGCAGTTGCAAACCATAGTCTGTTTTATTAAATGGTGGTTTTGTAGCAGTGGCTTCTTCCTTGCTGAGCAGCCTTTCAGGTTATGTGGATATAGGACTTGTTTTACTGTGGATATAGATACTTTGGTACCTGTTTGCTCCAGCATTTTCACAAGGTCATTTGCTGTTGTTCTGGGATTGATTTGCACTTTTCGCACCAAAGTACGTTCATCTCTAGGAGACAGAACACGTTTCCTTCCTGAGCGGTATGACGGCTGCGTGGTGCCATGGTGTTAATACTTGCGTACTATTGTTCATACAGATGAACGTGGTACCTTCAGGCATTTGGAAATTGCTCCCAACGATGATCCAGACTTGTGGAGGTCTACAATTTGTTTTCTGAGGTCTTGGCTGTTTTCCCATAATGTCAAGCAAGGAGGCCCTGAGTTTGAAGGTAGGCCTTGAAATACATCCACAGGTACACCTCCAATTGAATCAAATGATGCAAATTAGCCTATCAGAAGCTTCCATAGCCATGACATAATTTTCTGGAATTTTCCAAGCTGTTTAAAGGCACAGTCAATTTTGTGTATGTAAACGTCTGACCCACTGGAATTGTGATACAGTGAATTATAAGTGAAATAATCTGTCTAAACAATTGTTGGAAAAATTACTTGTGTCAAGCACAAAGTAGATTTCCTAACCGACTTGCCAAAACTATAGTTTGTTGACAAAAAATGTGTGGTGTGGTTGAAAAACAAGTTTTAATGACTCCAACTTAAGTGTATGTAAACTTCCGACTTCAACTGTATATTCACTTTGACTCATTCTTTAATATATTTTTATTGAAATACCAGTATGATATACATTAATAAAAATGCATTCACTCTGGACATGATACTTGCATTTATTTTAGACCTTTTTGTTAACTTACAATAACATTTTTTTTTATGAGATGTTTATACAAAACTTTATTGCATTTGGTCATCCCCATAATGTGGCCATTGAAAGTGTACGAACAGCTGACAGGTTTGTTGATGTGCTGCTCTAAAGTTCCATAGCCCAGCAGACTCACATAGAGGAAAGGGGGATGGACATGTTAGTTTTGAAAAAAGTCTGTAAGACTTTTACAGGGAGAGAGCATGCAACCATTGGCCCTGGATAAAATGCTAGCATCACACAAGCAGACTGCCATAGTGAAGGAGGTTTACATAGTGAATCAAGATGGCGCCGACAGACATGGCAGCACTGCTTCTAGCTCCTATTTTTATTTAAATGTTTGTTATTTCTGAAATTATTAGCCCAGAATGTTTGAGTTATTACATACAGCTGGAAATATCTTCTTGGATATTAGAGAGACGGTAACTCACCGGTTCCGAGAATATTACTCGCTAATGTTCAGTCCTTGGTCAATCAAGTAGAAGAGCTCAGAGCGAGGATCTCTTTCCAGAGAGACATCAGGGTCTGTAACCTACTCTGTTTCACAGAATCATGGCCCTCTCCGGAGATACTGTCCCCATCTATACACCCAGCTGGGTTCTCAGTACATTGCGCAGACAAGAATACAGAACCCCCAGGGAAGAAGAAAGGTGGAGGTGTATGTTTCATGAGTAACTACTCATGGTGTGATTGTGATAACATATAGGGACTCAAGTCCTTTTGTTCACCCGATCTTGAATACCTCACAATCAAATGCTGACCATATTACCTCTCAAGAGAATTCTCTTTGGTTATAGTCACAGCGGTGAATATAACCTATACCATGACAATCCTCAAAGAACTACATTGAACTTTGTGCAAACTGGAAATCACATATCCTGGGGCGGCATTTATTGTAGCCGGGGTGTTTAACAAAGCAAATCTGAGGAAAATGCTACCCAAGTTCTATCAACACATTGCCTGTTGTACTTGTGATTCAAAAACTCTCAACCATTGTTACACTCCCTTCTGGGATGGCTACAAGACCCTCCCCGTCCCTCCCTTCAGCAAATCAGATCACGACTCCATCCTGCTCCTCCCTTCATTTACACAGAAACTAAAACAGGAAGTACCCGTGCTAAAGTCTTTTCAACATTTGTCTGACCAATGGGAATCCATGCTTCAAGATTGATTTGAACACACGGACTGGGATATGTTCCGGGTTGACTCTGAAAATAACATTGATGTAAACACATTGACGTTGTTCCCACTATTTAAACCGACCCAAACCAAAAACCATGGGTAGATGGCAGCATTCGCACAAAACTGAAATCGTGAACCACCGCATTTAACCACAGCAAGGTGGCTGGGAATACGGTTGAATACAAACAGTGCAGTTTTGCCCTCCGTAAGGCAATCAAACGGGCAAAACGTCAGTACGGAGACAAAGTGGAGTTGCAATACAACAACTCAGACACGAGACGTATGAGGCAGGGACTCCAGACAATCATGGATTGCAAAGGGAAAACCAATCACGTCGCGGACACTGACATCTTGCTCCCGGACAAGCTAAATACCAACTCTGCCGATTTTGAGGACAACGCAGTGCCACTGACGCGGACTGCTCCTGAGAACTGTTGGCTTCATTCTCCGTGGCCAATGTGAGTAAGACATTTAAGCGTGTTAAGCATGACAAGGCTGCTGGCCTGAGACGGCATCCCAAGCCGCGTCCTCAGAGCATGCACAGACCAGCTGCCTGGAATGTTTACGGGCATATTCAATCTCTCCCTATCCCAGTCTGCTGTCCCCACTTGCTTCAAGATGTCCACCATTGTTCCTGTACCCAAGAAAGCAAAGGTAACTGAACGAAATGACTATTGCCCCGTAGCACTCACTTCTGTCATCATGAAGTGCCTTGAGAGGTTAATTAACTTCTTGGTGACAGGGGGCAGTATTTTCACATCCGGATGAAATGCATGCCCAAATTCAACTGCCTGCCATCCCAGGAAAGATAAGATATGCATATTATTAGTAGAAAACACTCTGAAGTTTCTAAAACTGTTTGAATCAAACATGTCTGTGAGTATAACAGGATTTATTTAGCAGGCAAAACCCCAAGGACAAACCATTCAGATTTTATTTTGAGGTCACTCTTTTCAATGTGTTTTCATTGGGAATTGAAAGTTCTAAGGGACCTTCTTCCTATCGCTTTCACTGGATGTCAACAGTCTTTAGAAATTGGTTGAGGTTTTGCCTTTGTGTAATGAAGAAGTACGGCCATCTTGAACGAGGGTAACTTGAAGAGTACTGTTAGATAGAGGTGCATCACCAGAAAGCTAGCTACAGTTTGATTTACTCCGGTATTGAACACAGATCATCCTGTCTTCAATTTTATCAATTATTTATGTTAAAAAATACCTAAAGGTGTATTACAAAAGTCGTTTGAAATGTTTTGGCAAAGTTTACAGGGAACTTTTGAGATATTTTGTAGTCACGTTGCGCAAGTTGGAACCGATCTTTTTCTGGATCAAACGCGCCAAATAATTGGACATTTTGGATATATATCAACGGAATTAATCGAACAAAAGGACCATTTGTGATGTTTATGGGCCATATTGGAGTGCCAACAAAAGAAGCTCGTCAAAGGCATGAAATATAACGACCACTGCCGAAACATCCATTCTATAACGAAATGAATGAATGTCACTCTGGACTATCCACTATAAGCACGACAAGAGAGAGAGAGAGGGAGAGAGACGGACTATTCTACAAAAGAAACAACTTTTTCACTAGTGATCAAGACGACACACTGAGCGTAAATATATATATTGATTGCAATTGTTCCCGAATGAGTGAGCGTTCATGTGCAAAGGATTAGCATTTCAATTGTTATAATTATCACTCTGTAGTGACTTCTTAGTCGACCCCCACTTCCCCTTTTGTCTAACAAGCCACCATGCCGGTTCATTTCATGTAACCACATTTACATTGTTGGTTTGTTTGTTTATGCATTTCTGTGAATTACTTAGTTAGTAATAAATAAATTATTTAAGACAATTGATGTATGGATGACTCATAGTGAAGACTGGGTTCATGCAGATAACCAGCAATTTACGACGTTTGGAATGAGACTAACGTGAGGTAAAGTAAATAATTACTTAATTCAAAGACTAATTGATCAGATAAAATATCTGAAAAGTTATTTTAGGAAATTAGAACTTTGTATCTAGTTAATTACAGTTACGTGATTAATCAGTTGTTCACGTAATACTAATTACAGAGAATCTTTGAAAAAAACTATCAGTCTTCAGTTAATGATAGTAAAGACACGACAGACACGACAGTATCATCCAAGATGGCATAGCAGTTCAGACGTCTTTTGTCCTCGTCTTGTCGTGTCCCGTATATATATATATATTTACAACTTTTTTCACATACATTTTTAAAATTTTCCATAAGCTCATCTTCAAAACACTCTCCTGCAACCCGCCTCACCAATTTATATTTATAAAAAGTATTATTTACCTCAAATCTGTAATCCTCCAAGAAGCTAGCCAGAAACTCCAAGAAGCTAGCCAGAAACTAGCCAGAAGCTAGCCAGGAGCTAGCCAGAAGCAAGCCAGAAGCTAATCCAGAAGCTAATCAGAAGCAAGTTCAGAAGCTAGTTAGCTTCTTTACTGGCAAATAGTTAGTATTCAGCTAACCATGGTTTGTGGTCATCAGCTATCCTTTAGCTCGAAAATCTATCGGCAATTTTGTATGGCGCAGCGCGGCTCGGAACGGAACATACCGGACCAATTTTTCTCTCCATGTCCCTGGATTTCAACCGCTGACTCTGGACATTCATACCTGGATCTCACAGCTAGCTAGCTGCTATCCGTGTGACTATCAGCTTTCGTCAATTCCGGAGCAAACATCAATTATTCCGGAGCTAGCCAGCTGAAGAGTTCCATCAATCACTCCTGGGCTGCAGTCACCTATCCGGACCCGTTTTACTGCCTATGCGGAACCCCACCGGGCCTTCACAACTGGACTGCAGACGTTATCTACCCGAAGGAGTTATCCGGCTGGCTCCTCCGTCGCGACGTTACCTGAACGCCCATCTGCGGCCTGCTAACCGTTAGCTGTCTTATCGGCTGCTATCTGAATAGACAATCGGACAATTTATTTATTTATTTTTATCATTATTATTATTTATTTTTCTTCTTGGGCCTCTATAACTATATCTATTGTTTTTATTTTTGTTGTTGTTGATTTGGTTAATCCCCTCTACCACACGGAACCCCCCTAATCTACTGACGGAACGCAAGAGGTGGCTAAGGAACGCAAGAGGTAGCTAATAACAGACCACCATCCTATGCTAGCTTGCTACCGATGGCCTGGCTAGCTGTCTAAATCGCCGTGACCCCCAACCAACCTCTCCACTCACCGGACCCTTTTGATCACTCGACTAAGCATGCCTCTCCTTAATGTCAATATGCCTTGTCCATTGCTGTTCTGGTTAGTGTTATTTGGCTTATTTCACTGTAGAGCCTCTAGCCTTTCTTTCTAAAATTATCTGCCGAAATTGTTGCCACCCCTATTACTAGCCTGTTCAACCTCTCTTTCGTGTCGTCTGAGTTTCCCAAAGATTGGAATGCTGCCGCGGTCATCCCCCTCTTCAAAGGGGGGGACACTCTTGACCCAAACTGCTACAGACCTATATATATCCTACCATGCCCTTTCTAAGGTCTTCGAAAGCCAAGTCAACAAACAGATTACCGAAAATTTTGAATCTCACCATACCTTCTCTGCTATGCAATCTGGTTTCAGAGCTGGTCATGGGTGCACCTCAGCCACGCTCAAGGTCCTAAACGATATCTCAACCGCCATCAATAAGAAACATTACTGTGCAGCCGTATTCATTGATCTGGCCAAGGCTTTCGACTCTGTGAATCACCACATTCTCATCGGCAGAATCGAAAGCCTTGGTTTCTCAAATGATTTCCTCGCCTGGTTCATCAACTACTTCTCTGATAGAGTTCATTGTGCCAAATCGGAGGGTCTGCTGTCCGGACCTCTGGCAGTCTCTATGGGGGTGCCACAGGGTTCAATTCTTGGACTGACTCTCTTCTCTGTATACATCAATGAGGTCGCTCTTGCTGCTGGTGAGTCTCTGATCCACCTCTACGCAGACGACACCATTCTGTATACTTCTGGCCCTTCTTTGGACACTGTGTTAACAACCCTCCAGGCAAGCTTCAATGCCATACAACTCTCCTTCCGTGGCCTCCAATTGCTCTTAAATACAAGTAAAACTAAATACATGCTCTTCAACCGATCGCTACCTGCACCTACCCGCCTGTCCAACATCACTACTCTGGACGGCTCTGACTTAGAATACGTGGACAACTACAAATACTTAGGTGTCTGGTTAGACTGTAAACTCTCCTTCCAGAACCATATCAAACATCTCCAATCCAAAGTTAAATCTAGAATTGGCTTCCTATTTCGCAACAAAGCATCCTTCACTCATGCTGCCAAACATACCCTTGTAAAACTGAACATCCTACCAATCCTCAACTTTGGCGATGTCATTTACAAAATAGCCTCCAATTCCCTACTCAACAAATTGAATGCAGTCTATCACAGTGCAATCCATTTTGTCACCAAAGCCCCATATACTACCCACCATTGCAACCTGTACGCTCTCGTTGGCTGGCCCTCGCTTCATACTCGTCGCCTAACCCACTGGCTCCATGTCATCTACAAGACCCTGCTAGGTAAAGTCCCCCGTTATCTTAACACGCTGGTCAACATAGCATCTCCCACCTGTAGCACACGCTCCAGCAGGTATATCTCTCTAGGCACCCCCAAAACCAATTCTTTCTTTGGCCGCCTCTCCTTCCAGTTCTCTGCTGCCAATGACTGGAACGAACTACAAAAATCTCTGAAACTGGAAACACTTATCTCCCTCACTAGCTTTAAGCACCAACTGTCAGAGCAGCTCACAGATTACTGCACCTGTACATAGCCCACCTATAATTTAGCCCAAACAACTACCTCTTTCCCTACTGTATTTAATTTATTTATTTATTTTGCTCCTTTGCACCCCATTATTTTTATTTCTACTTTGCACATTCTTCCATTGCAAATCTACCATTCCAGTGTTTTACTTGCTATATTGTATTTACTTTGCCACCATGGCCTTTTTTTGCCTTTACCTCCCTTATCTCACCTCATTTGCTCACATCGTATATAGACTTGTTTATACTGTATTATTGACTGTATGTTTGTTTTACTCCATGTGTAACTCTGTGTCGTTGTATGTGTCGAACTGCTTTGCTTTATCTTGGCCAGGTCGCAATTGTAAATGAGAACTTGTTCTCAACTTGCCTACCTGGTTAAATAAAGGTGAAATAAATAAATATACTGTACTCTATATCATCTACTGCATCTTGACATCTTTATGGAATACATGTATCACTAGCCACTTTAAACTATGCCACTATTATGTTTACATACCCTACATTACTCATCTCGTATGTATATACTGTACTCGATACCATCTACTGCATCTTGCCTATGCCGTTCTGTACCATTACTCATTCATATATCTTTATGTACATATTCTTTATCCCTTTACACTTGTGTGTATAAGGTAGTAGTTGTGGAATTGTTAGGTTAGATTACTCGTAGGTTATTACTGCATTGACGGAACTAGAAGCACAAGCATTTCGCTACACTCGCATTAACATCTGCTAACCATGTGTATGTGACAAATAAAATTTGATTTGATTTATCATAACACATGCTGTTGAAAACGTTGGCCACATTCACAGGTTCACTTCCTCTGATTAGTAGTGAGTACAGTAGCAGGCTGTGGGATCTATAGGGCCTAGAGAATGGTTGATTTGGGCTCTATGATTGGTCAGGACCTGCAGCTTGTGGATCGGCTGCAGAAGGTGAGGACAAGGACTGTGTGCATCCAGGATCGCCAAACCCTCCAAATGCTTCCAACTGTTGGAGGCACAATAACTCCCTCTCTGGTATATTGTAGTATCTGAAAGAGTGGAATAGAAAAGCATATCAGTATATCTGCCTGGCTTAGATTCATATGTCAATCCTTTGGAAAAAGTGTACATTACACACTAAACACTTAATTAGGATTATACTAGAAACTCAGTACATCAGTTATGGTTTTGTCAATTATCTCAATATCAAAGTAGGATTGTTTTCAGTCAAAATGGTCAAAAATAAACAAAAATAGCTTCTTAGCAAGAGCAATTTCTTAAGCAAGAATTTTGTTGAGACTGAAAACTGAAACCTAGCTCTTAGTTCTTATTAGCAGAGAGGTTTGGATCTTTCTCATTGGTATAATAACTAATTCACCACCTGGTGAAGTCACCAGGCAGGTCACAACTCCATCCCACCAACAGGCTGAAGTTTCAGGCAGTCTTTTCAAACAGTTCTGACACTAAAAAAGTATTATCATAATCACAATTTCACATTATTCCAACCTGTGTGGTGAGGGTAGGCAACTGGCTGCATCACCTCTTGGTATGGCAACTGTTTGGCATCCGACCGCAAGGCGCTACAGAGGGTAGTACGTATTGCCCAGTACGTCACTGGGGCTGAGCTTTCTGCCATCCAGGACCTCCATACAAGGCGATATCAGAGAAAGGCCCTGTGGAATAAATTGTCAAAGACTCCAGCCATTCAAGTCATTCACTGTTTTCTCTTCTACCGCATGACAAGAAGTACCGATTCACCAAGTCCAGAACCAACAGGACTCTGAACAGCTTCTACCCCAAGCTATAAGACTGCTAAATAGTTAGTTAAAGAGTTAACCGTTCACTATCCTGGAATATCTGCATTGACCCTATTTGCACTAATCGTTTTTGACTCATCACATAGGCTGCTGTTACTGTTTATTATCTATCCCGTTGCCTAGTCACTTTATCCCTACCTCAATTACCTCTTGGCACTGGTACCCTGTGTTTATAGCCAAGTTATCATTACTCATTGTGTATTTATTTCTTGTGTTATCATTTTTTTCCCCATGTTATTTTTCTCTCTTTTTTTTCTCTCTGCATTGTTGTGAAGGGCCCATAAATAAGCATTCCACTGTTAGTCTACACCTATTGTTTACAATGCATTTGGAATCCTAGGCGGGACAGTGCGAAATGAGATGCAGATACGTAACTTCAACAAAAAGAAAGAAACTGTATTGGGAGTTCTTCTTTCAACTCTCCCTGTGACGGTACAAACAAAGGTCAGGGTAATGGCTATCCCAATTTTTTTTTTTTTAACTAACAGTTGGTACCCAACGCCATTCCAATAGCTTGAGCCGAATCTATGACAGGGAATCCTACTGTCCCGGAATTTGGCATAGTCTCCAGCTCATAATCACTCTCCCCCCTCTGCCCCTTCAGTCAGGTCCTTAAGAGAGCATAAACAGTAATGAGTCAGTTGGTCTCAGGTGAGCTCATCAGTAGTGGCTGTACTGCAGCCCACCTCCAGGTGAGGGCGCAGTCGGACCACTTTATCGGGCTGATCCCTCACACATCCCCCCTCAAGCCAGACCCATGGGGGCTCGCGTCAGCCAGAAAGTAAGAAGCAAGAAAGTACATCCGTGTTACAGTGTAGTTTTCCGGGCTTTCCTTGAATTTAAACGGCTGCAGTGCTAGGAACCACATCGTTATCCGGCTATTGTTGTCCCTCTGTCCCACCATCCACTTGAGGGGGGCATGGTCGGTGACCTGGCAGAAACGTCTCCCCAGGAGGTAGTACGTCAGCTACCCTAGCGCCCATTTAATCGCCAGCTCCTCTCTCTCCATAGTAGCATAGTTTCGGTCCCTGGGGGACAGCTTTCGGCTGATATACACAATTGGGTGTTCCTCCAAGCATTGTTAAGGACAACCAACCCAATCAACAAAACAAACCAAAACCAGGTTGGCCAATAGGTATCAACGATGGAACCAAACCATCCCTTAGTAAGAGGGCGAGTGGGGAGAGGTTTACTGATATGGATGTTGACTTGTTAAAATCCATCAATGAAAGGCTTGCCAAACATGATATCTTGGATAAATTATGAGAGGACATCAATGCATTATGTGCTAGACTAAGATCATCAATCTGACGTTGGCGGAATTCAAGGAAAGAGAACATGGAACTGAAAGGTACTGTAGACTCTATTCATAGCAAGGTGGAGGTAGTGCAAAGGGAGAACAAACAACTTAAAGAAACCTTGCTTGGTGTACGGTGTCGATCAATGCGGAACAATCTTTTATTTTCAGGGATACTGGATACAATGACAACAGCAGGGGCTGTGAGGACACAGTCCGAGACTTTATGTCAAATCAACTAAAAACTGCCCACTGATGTTGTGCGTAATGCCACTTTCTCCAGAGTCCATAGAATAGGTAAGACCTCTGGAAATAGGCCACGGGCTATTATTGCATATTTTGACAAATTTAAGTTAAAGGAAATGATGAAGAACATGGGGAGAGAATTCAGAAACACTGAATTTGGAATGAATGATCTCTTCCCCACCGAGATCAATGAAAGGAGAAAAAAACTATATCCCATCATGAAGGAAAAGTGTTGCCTGAATCAACTAGTCTCCATGGTGATGGATAAACTTTACATCTGGCAACTGTATCAGGGCTCTAGAGTAACTCCCTGGTTATTTTAATCCAACTGTATCGGGGCTCTAGAGTAACTCCCTGGTTATTTTAATCCAACTGTATCGGGGCTCTAGAGTAACTCCCTGGCTATTTTAATCCAATGTTCAAATCTGAGTTTGTGTGTTGTAGTGTATCATGACAACTTCCACTATAACGAATACATGCTCTATTGATCTTCACTTGAGGAAATAGTTTCATATAGCTCGGGTTAATGTATGTAACCTTCCCAACAAAATACATGAGGTTTTTAACTTGGTCAATATAAATTATATTCATATCTTGGCCTTGACCGAAACGCATTTACCGGTAGATGCATCTGTAAATAATGGGCAAATTAACATTCAGGGATATAGTCTACTGAGAAGGGACAGGAATAGGAATGGTGGGGGTGTAGCTCTGTACATTCAGAATCATATACCTTTTAAGAGGAGGGATGACCTTAATGTATGTCAAGTAGAGGCACTATGGTCTCAAGTACATCTGCCTCACCAGGCAGCCATATTGGTGGGATTTGTGTATAGACCTCCAAGCTCTAAGGTGTCCTATCTGGATGACTTATGCACTGGGTTTGACCAGGACACAGATAGCAACAGAGATGTATTTATCTTGGATGATTATAATATAAATTGGAAGGATCACAATAATTCAAATAGAACACAATTGATGAGATATGCCAAGAACTGTGGTTTGAAACAAATGGTTAATAATACTACTCATCAATTCAGTTGGGTCATCGTTCAGACACATGTATTGATCTGATTTTCTGTAATATACCATTGCAATGCTTAAAAGCCAGACCAATGCCAGTGGGCTGGACAGACCATAATATTGTGACCATAACCATGAACACCAAGGTTCCAAAGAAACCTCCTAGGATTGTGGTCAAGATAAATTTTAAAACATTTAATCATGAGCTATTTATAAATAATTTGGCTGCTGTACCCTGGGAGCTGATTTATCTAGAGGATGATTTAAATCACGCTACAGAATGTTTTATTGATTTGCTCACTGAGGTAATGGACCATCATGCCCCTATAAGAAAGAGTACAGTTGGTGCTCGTCCATCTCCATGGATTGATGATGAACTGGGCAAGGCTTTTTCTCAAAGAAAGATGTCAAAAGTCTTAGCAGCCAAGTCAAAATTGGAAATTGATTAACAGAATTATAAAACATTACGTAATTATGCTGTTAAATTGAATTGAACCCAACACCAAACAGGCTACCTAAATATGGTTCCCAATCAGAGACAATGACTAACACCTGCCTCTGATTGAGAACCATATCAGGCAGACTGGCGGCGCTGGGCAGACGGATAGCTCAGGCGGCGCTGGGCAGACTGGCGACTGATGGCGCTGGAGTGGAGGAAGGCTCCGGCAGCGCTGAACAGGCGGGAGCACCTGTAAGGATGAGACGGAGAGACAGCCTGGTGCGGGGGCTGCCACCGGAGGGCTGGTGCGTGGAGGTGGTACCGGATAGACCGGACCGTGCAGGCGCACTGGAGCTCTTGAGCACCGAGCCTGCCCAACCTTACCCGGTTGAATGCTCCCGGTCACCCTTCCAGTGCGGCGAGGTGGAATAGCCCGCACTGGACTCTGCAGGCGAACCGGGGACACCATGCGCAAGGCTGGTGCCATGTAAGCCGGCCCAAGGAGACGCACTGGAGACCAGATGCGTAGAGCCGGCTTCATGGCACTTGGCTCGATGCCCACTCTAGCCCGGCCGATACGCGGAGCTGGAATGTACCGCACCGGGCTATGCACCCGCACTGGGGACACCGTGCGCTTCACAGCATAACATGGTGCCTGCCCGGTCTCTCTCGCCCTCCGGTAAGCACAGGAAGTTGGCTCAGGTCTCCTACCTGGCTTCGCCATACTTCCTGTGTGCCCCCTTCCAATAAATGTTTGGGGCTGCCTCTCGGGCTTCCTTGCCAGCCGTGTTCCCTCATATCGCCGGCTCTTCTCTCCGGCTGCCTCTGCTCTCCTTGCTGCCTCCACCTGTTCCCATGGAAGGCGATCCTTTCCCGCCAGGATCTTCTCCCATGTGTAGCAACCCTTGCCGTCCAACACATCATCCCATGTCCATTCCTCTTTGCGCCGCTGTTGCTGTTGCCCGTTACCACGCCGCTTGGTCCTGTTGTGGTGGGTGATTCTGTAACGGTTTTCTTGTGTCGAAGGAGAGGCGGACCAAAACGCAGCGCGGTAGTTGTCCATGGTTTTTTAATTAGAAAACTGAACATGAACACATAACCAAAACAACAAAGTGAAAACCCGAAACCAGTCCCGTGTGGCAGAAACAATCACACACAAAACCCAACACCAAACAGGCTACCTAAATATGGTTCCCAATCAGAGACAATGACTAACACCTGCCTCATATCAGGCCAAACACAGAAACAGACAAACTAGACACACAACATAGAATGCCCACTCAGATCACACCCTGACCAAACAAAACATAGAAACATACAAAGCAAACTATGGTCAGGGTGTGACTTGCCTGACATGTGGCTCTTCTGAAGACATTGACATTATCACAGAATTGAATAACATACAATTTATGATGATATAGGTTACTACAGACAATGACATACATACCAATATTTCGACATGGACACTAAACCAAACATAGGCCTATGAAGTGATCAGCTAGTGGAAACCAAGTGGTAGGTTTAGGCCAATCATTCATTTTACCACCAATGCTTTGTATGATCAGTAAAAATAAACTCTGGTACAATCAATGGCTGTTGTCTTGGATTGTAACTGTGTGCCTTACCTGGAGAGCCATTTATAGTTTTAGAAAGATTAAAATAATAATAATATGTGAGAGAGCCATGTTCTGTTCCCATTTTCAAAGACTGATGCTTCAAATGTGGCAAGCGGTTTAGCATTATGTGGAATGTCTCTCTTGGGTTAGGATGATTGCCTCCGTGATAAAAGAGAGCTGCCAGATGGGAGAGCTTTGAGACAGCACTAACAATATCTGCTCTTGGAGCACAGTGCATATTACACATACTAAAATGAGTTATTGCTGCAGAGGCACAATGGAATCAGACAGTCCATGGCCACAGAGACACCTGCGAATAACCAGCCTCTTCAAATTAGTAAATTGCTTGATAATTTTGACATCGCGGTCCAATCACGCGACTTTCGAAGTAAAAAAATACAGCGGATCTCTCGCGGTGAGGAAATTTAGCTAATTGTTTACTATTTTGCCGTTTAAAGGTGTATAATTAATGCTTGCATTCACAATAGTATGGAATATAGATTTACTATTTAAACCAGGAATAAACGCAAATGCTTTACCTTTAAATCGGCAGATGCCATTGCATGTAGTAGCCACTGTAGCTGGCTATCCGGTCGTTTCCTTCGTGTTTTTAGCTAACGGTAACTTAGCAGTTTGCTGGACTAATTTATAACATTAGATATCGAGTGATTACAATCACAATGATTTGGTTAGCTAGCCGTCTGGTCACTTTGCTACCGCCTAGCTACTAGCTAAATCAATGTTACGATCCAGCCCAATCTAACCAGATTCCATCTAATAATTGTCTGTTCCATTCGCCTCTGAGAACCCAGCAAGCAATGAACCATAGAGATAAGGAGCATCACTTTGCATATACCTAACTAACGTTGACGTGAGTAGCTACAATTGACATTCCGCTACATCTCGTCCAAAATTGTGAAAAACATGTTCACTCCGTCAAGACACTCTGTTCACAATGTTGACATCAGCAGACCACTCGCCGAAACGAGTTCATACAGCCCGGCACAGTTGAAACCGGGATTCATTTTTGAAGAGCATACTTCTCCAGCATGCCAGTGGCCATCGAAGCTGAGCATTTGTCGAATAAAGTCGTTTACGATGCCGGACTGCAGTCAGGACAAGACGCTGGTGAGGATGACGAGCACGCAGATGAGCTTCCCTGTGACGGTTTCTGACAGTGTGTGCAGAAATTCGTTGGTTGTGTAAACTCACAGTTTTATCAGTTGTCCAGGTGGCTGGTCTCAATATACGGACAGGTGAGACAAAAAAAACAGTTGCTGTTCATTTTGTACAAGATGGAGATCCTATTAGTTCCCTGAAATACATTGGAATAGATATGGTCAAGATATCATGCAGGGAAGGGGACAATGAGAGGAAACTTCTTCAAAGGGAATCTTTCTGGACCCATAGGCTCAACACTATCTGTTCTTGGCCTTAATGAGGAGTTCTGCTTAACGTTTTTATAGTTCCAAACTATTATTATTTTTTCATCCTAATTTGATTATTGTGTGTAGATATTGATCACATTCCTTGTGTATGGTCATATATTTTGATTACATTGAATGTTGATATTGTGTTATATTTTTACCTCCTGTTTCAGGAAGTGATGTCTATATATAGGACCTTCCACCCACACCTGGGACCGTTAGGTCTGATGAAGACCCAAGGGTCAAAGTTGTTATTATAATATCACCAGGGACCATGAGCAGCAGTGTGCAGCATTTTTATTTTCTATCTTTTATTTCAGCTCATGAAACATGGGACTAACACTTTACATGTTCCGTTTATATATTTGTTCAGTGTATGTGATCGATATCTACCTATATAACTATTTATGTCTATTGCTTCATAGGCTACATGGATTCACCTTAGGCACTGGATCCTGAAGAGTAGGAGCGGCAGCTTGTATGCTGAAGGTTCCCGTGTGTAAGTAGAATTGATTGTTTCTCGGAATCCTATTCTAAAGTTGTACCATAGGTTCAATAGCACGTCATTCTTTCAGAAAACGCAAACGTTGATTCACTTATCGCTATGATTTTCCACCAAGTGACAACAAAATGCTCTGGCATAGCAACATCATCGCAGAGTGAATGTCAAAAAACATCCTGAAGACCACAACTGGCAGCACTTACATCCTGGTGGGGAAAATGGCACCGGATCTCAGCGGAACTCGTAAGTCAGAAATTATCTGCCATTTTGGAATGTGTTAATTATGCACAGACATAATAAATGCTTTCTTCTTGTTTTTGTGCCTTTCTCCTCGACAAGAACTGTCAACATGGCTGTTGAAGAAGTTTCTCTTTGGGTTCCCAAAGAATTGGAAGGAATACCTTGAGTGCTTTTTGTCTTGAGCCGAAAGGGTAAGTTGTTTCTGAGGTCGGGCAATTTGTGTCAAGCGTCTGCGTAGGAGTGCTATGCTGATCTAGAATCAAGTCCCCCGTGTCTGTGTTGTTATTCATAGCCTGTGTTGACACAGGCAGCCCAATTCCCATTTTTTTTAAACCAATAAGATCAGCTCTTTTGCCAATAACTGTGCAATAGATCATAATTTGGCCGTCTGTGTAAACGCAGCCATAGTGATCGAAAAGGCAAAACTGATTCGAAATCAGCACTCATATTCTGAAAGGATTGATGCATAATGTCCCAGGTCAGCTCGTTAAAATATGTGTCATTTTTAATCTGTGGAAAGAACTGAAAACTGCTGTTCACAAATGCTCTCCATCCAACCTCACTGAGCTCGAGCTGTTTTGCAAGGAGGAATGGGAAAACATTTCAGTCTCTCGATGTGCAAAACTAATAGAGACATACCCCAAGCGACTTACAGCTGTAATCACAGCAAAAGGTGGCGCTACAAAGTATTAACTTAAGGGGGCTGAATAATTTTGCACACCCAATTTTTCAGTTTTTGATTTGTTAAAGTTTGAAATATCCAATAAATGTCGTTCCACTTCATGATTGTGTCCCACTTGTTGTTGATTCTTCACAAAAAAATACAGTTTTATATCTTTATGTTTGAAGCCTGAAATGTGGCAAAAGGTCGCAAAGTTCAAGGGGGCCGAATACTTTCGCAAGGCACTGTACATTTAGAAAAATTCAAAGAAGACCACACACAAGTCTTGTATTCTTCCCACGTGTGTCCTTAAGCCCATATAGATATAGATTGTCATCTTGCTTGCATGTGCAAAATGTATATTTAACAACGACTGATCCATATACTTAATTATCTTCAATTTCTAAAAGCTTGTATTCGCAAAATGTATATTTCAATACAGCCGATAGCTTCACTTGCTTCTCTGAAGCTTATAAAAAAAATGTGCAGCAGTCAAAGGTAGTGCCTGAACTAAGTGTGTGCTCTCTTGTGAATTAGTTGCCCACAGTGTCTCCCAATGGGAATGAGGATGTGTTCATGAGCTCTGAACAGGATCTACAAACCCCTAGTTCATCAGGCTTCCCATCAGTGAAAACTCCTCAGTGTCTCCGCATCACACCGAGCATGATGGGCTCAGTGAACCGGTAAACAGAACTATCCCACTGACATGGTGGTCCTCTGTAGCTCAGTTGGTAGAGCATGGCACTTGCAACACCAGGGTAGTGGGTTTGATTCCCGGGACCACCCGTATGTAAATGTACAAGTATGACTAAGTAGCTTTAGATAAAAGGGTTTGCTACAATTGCATATATTCTGAAATGAAAGGCTACCCCAATCGCTGCTTATATGAGCGATTGAATACTGTATTTAAGTTGTAATATGCGATGTTTGTTTTTAAATCAGTCGCTCATTGTAAAATCTGAAACTTTTCATCTCATTTTTCAGAGGCGATGTATGTCTACCAACTTTTAAAAAATAATGAAAAAAAAGCCAAGCGAAACTGCATAAGTTTGGGGGCTGCTTCAAAGGTATGTTTTGGTTGGAATATTTCTGAGGAACTTATCAACAAAATAATGGCTTTGTTCAGTCATGTACAGTATGTCTTGGGCCATTGTGAAAATGAAGCTGTCTCAAAGATGCCAGGAGCAACTGCCTAGTGCAGTGCTCTGGTGAAAATGTGCTAGTCAGGAGAGGAGACCTTTTTAAAGTATTTCACTGTTTATAGTTTAGAATTCTTATTGTTATACAGGATGTATACAGAATGTTATATAAAAAAAAAGTACAATTTGCATTTTCCATCTAGTATATGCCAACTCCATCAGCCAAACATGTTTTGAAGAGATGCAATATCGATGAGTGTTATTTTTGAATGAAGATTTGTATTTTACACTTTTGCTGAACTTGAGAATTTGGAAACCTTATTCATTCAATAATGTGTTTACTTGTCTTTCAGCTGAGAATAATTCTACTTTTGTGGTGTGGGAAATGTTCCCTGACAAGGATGACCATGCGGTGGAAAGTAGGAAAGAAGGGGACTTATTTCATGGATTACGACTGAGCTACAGATTCACCATTGGTGTATTCAGTAGACATCAGAGACAAACGGGCTGAAACGGGGAGGCACCTACCTGAATATGTACAATAGAAAACGCTCGAAGTTGTTGCAAAACGTTTTGCTATGGTTTGTACTACCCCTTGTTCGGATTATTTTTTTTAAATCAGGAAGTGAAATACTCCAAGATTCTCAATAGATAATATAGACTGTATATGTATGTGTATATATATATACACAGTGCCTTGCGAAAGTATTCGGCCCCCTTGAACTTTGTGACCTTTTGCCACATTTCAGGCTTCAAACATAAAGATATAAAACTGTATTTTTTTGTGAAGAATCAACAACAAGTGGGACACAATCATGAAGTGGAACGACATTTATTGGATATTTCATACTTTTTTAACAAATCAAAAACTGAAAAATTGGGTGTGCAAAATTATTCAGCCCCCTTAAGTTAATACTTTGTAGCGCCACCTTTTGCTGCGATTACAGCTGTAAGTCGCTTGGGGTATGTCTCTATCAGTTTTGCACATCGAGAGACTGAAATGTTTTCCCATTCCTCCTTGCAAAACAGCTCGAGCTCAGTGAGGTTGGATGGAGAGCATTTGTGAACAGCAGTTTTCAGTTCTTTCCACAGATTCTCGATTGGATTCAGGTCTGGACTTTGTCTTGGCCATTCTAACACCTGGATATGTTTATTTTTGAACCATTCCATTGTAGATTTTGCTTTATGTTTTGGATCATTGTCTTGTTGGAAGACAAATCTCCGTCCCAGTCTCAGGTCTTTTGCAGACTCCATCAGGTTTTCTTCCAGAATGGTCCTGTATTTGGCTCCATCCATCTTCCAATCAATTTTAAACATCTTCCCTGTCCCTGCTGAAGAAAAGCAGGCCCAAACCATGATGCTGCCACCACCATGTTTGACAGTGGGTATGGTGTGTTCAGGGTGATGAGCTGTGTTGCTTTTACGCCAAACATAACGTTTTGCATTGTTGCCAAAAAGTTAAATTTTGGTTTCATCTGACCAGAGCACCTTCTTCCACATGTTTGGTGTGTCTCCCAGGTGGCTTGTGGCAAACTTTAAACGACACTTTTTATGGATATCTTTAAGAAATGGCTTTCTTCTTGCCACTCTTCCATAAAGGCCAGATTTGTGCAATATATGACTGATTGTTGTCCTATGGACAGAGTCTCCCACCTCAGCTGTAGATCTCTGCAGTTCATCCAGAGTGATCATGGGCCTCTTGGCTGCAACTCTGATCAGTCTTCTCCTTGTATGAGCTGAAAGTTTAGAGGGACGGCCAGGTCTTGGTGGATTTGCAGTGTTCTGATACTCCTTCCATTTCAATATTATTTCTTGCACAGTGCTCCTTGGGATGTTTAAAGCTTGGGAAATCTTTTTGTATCCAAATCCGGCTTTAAACTTCTTCACAACAGTATCTCGGACCTGCCTGGTGTGTTCCTTGTTCTTCATGATGCTCTCTGTGCTTGTAACGGACCTCTGAGACTATCACAGTGCAGGTGCATTTATACGGAGACTTGATTACACACAGGTGGATTGTATTTATCATCATTAGTCATTTAGGTCAACATTGGATTATTCAGAGATCCTCACTGAACTTCTGGAGAGAGTTTGCTGCACTGAAAGTAAAGGGGCTGAATAATTTTGCACCCCCAATTTTTCAGTTCTTGATTTGTTAAAAAAGTTTGAAATATCCAATAAATGTCGTTCCACTTCATGATTGTGTCCCACTTGTTGTTGATTCTTCACAAAAAAATACAGTTTTATATCTTTCTGTTTGAAGCCTGAAATGTGGCAAAAGGTCGCAAAGTTCAAGGGGGCCGAATACTTTCGCAAAGCACTGTATATATATGTCAATTAGGTTATTTGGTTCAATCCCCACTGCTGTTGCTTAAAATGTTTTGTTTGGAATATTGTGCCAATGAAGGCAAAGTTGTTTATATTGTGCAACAAAAGGAAAATGTTTTTGCAATAAATGTTAGGACTATTTTTTTTCATCGTGGTTGTTTCCAATACATTTTTCACCGAATACAGACCGAGATGGTACCTAGTATGCTGTAATGCTCAGTGGTGGAAAAAGTATCCAATTCTCAATCTTGAGTAAAAGTAAAGTAAAAGTTAATAGAAAATGTCACCCAGTAAAATGCTACTAGCCTGAAAGTATTTGGTTTTAAATATACTTAAGTATCAAGAGTAAATCTAATTGCAAAAATATACTTAAGTAATAGTATAAATCATTTCAAATTCCTAATGTTATTAAGCACCATTTACAGAAAGCCAGGGGCACTCTTCAACCCTGAGACATAATTTACAAACAAAACATTTGTGGTTGGTGAGTCCGCCATGACTAGGGATGTTCTCTTGTTAATTGTGTGAATTGGACTATTTTCCTGACCTGTTAATCATTGAAAATGTAACGAGTACTTTTTTGGTGTTAGGGAAAATGCATGGAGTCAAAAGTACATTATTTTTGTTAGGAATGTAGTGAAGTAGAATAGATAAGTACAGATACCCCAAAAAACTACTTAAGTAGTACTTTAAAGTGTTTTTATTTAAAACCTCTACAGGATCGGTGTCCCCCTCCTAGGGACAGTTGAGCTAAAGTAGGCTAATGCGAATAGCATGAGGTTGTAAGTAACAAGAACATTTCACAGGACATAGACATATCTGATATTGGCAGAACGCTTAAATTCTTGTTAATCTAACTGCACTGTTCAATTTACAGTAGCTATTTATTTTTTATTTATTTTTTCACCTTTATTTAACCAGGTAGGCTAGTTGAGAACAAGTTCTCATTTGCAACTGCGACCTGGCCAAGATAAAGCATAGCAGTGTGAACAGACAACACAGAGTTACACATGGAGTAAACAATTAACAAGTCAATAACACAGTAGAAAAAAAGAGAGTCTATATACATTGTGTGCAAAAGGCATGAGGAGGTAGGCGAATAATTACAATATTGCAGATTAACACTGGGGTGATAAATGATCAGATGGTCATGTACAGGTAGAGATATTGGTGTGCAAAAAGCAGAAAAGTAAATAAATATAAACAGTATGGGGATGAGGTAGGTAAAATTGGGTGGGCTATTTACCGATAGACTATGTACAACTGCAGCAATCGGTTCGCTGCTCAGATAGCAGATGTTTGAAGTTGGTGAGGGAGATAAAAGTCTCCAACTTCAGCAATTTTTGCAATTCGTTCCAGTCACAGGCAGCAGAGAACTGGAACGAAAGGTAGCCAAATGAGGTGTTGGCTTTAGGGATGATCAGTGAGATACACCTGCTGGAGCGCGTGCTACGGGTGGGTGTTGCCGTCGTGACCAGTGAACTGAGATAAGGCGGAGCTTTACCTAGCATGGACTTGTAGATGACCTGGAGCCAGTGGGTCTGGCGACGAATGTGTAGCGACGGCTAGCCGACTTGAGCATACAGGTTGCAGTGGTGGATGGTATAAGGTGCTTTAGTAACAAAACGGATGGCACTGTGATAAACTGCATCCAGTTTGCTGAGTAGAGTATTGGAAGCTATAGGATCGGTAGGATAGTCAGTTTTACCAGGGTAAGTTTGGCGGCGTGAGTGAAGGAGGCTTTGTTGCGGAATGGAAAGCCGATTCTAGATTTTATTTTAGATTGGAGATGTTTGATATGAGTCTGGAAGGAGAGTTTACAGTCTAGCCAGACACCTAGATACTTATAGATGTCCACATATTCTAGGTCGGAACCATCCAGGGTGGTGATGCTAGTCGGGCATGCGGGTGCAGGCAGCGAATGGTTGAAAAGCATGCATTTGGTTTTACTAGCATTTAAGACCAGTTGGAGGCCACGGAATGAGTGTTGTATGGCATTGAAGCTCGTTTGGAGGTTAGATAGCACAGTGTCCAAGGACGGGCCGGAAGTATACAGAATGGTGTCGTCTGCGTAGAGGTGGATCAGGGAATCGCCCACAGCAAGAGCAACATCATTGATAGATACAGAGAAAAGAGTCGGCCGAGAATTGAACCCTGTGTAACCCCCATAGAGACTGCCAGAGGACCGGACAGCATGCCCTCCGATTTGACACACTGAACTCTGTCTGCAAAGTAGTTGGTGAACCAGGCAAGGCAGTCATCAGAAATACCGAGGCTACTGAGTCTGCCGATAAGAATATGGTGATTGACAGAGTTGAAAGCCTTGGCAAGGTCGATGAAGACTGCTGCACAGTACTGTCCTTTATCGATGGCGGTTATGATATCGTTTAGTACCTTGAGCGTGGCTGAGGTGCACCCGTGACCGGCTCGGAAACCATATTGCACAGCAGAGAAGGTACGGTGGGATTCGAGATGGTCAGTGACCTGCTTGTTGACTTGGCTTTCGAAGACCTTAGATAGGCAGGGCAGGATGGATATAGGTCTGTAACAGTTTGGGTCCAGGGTGTCTCCCCCTTTTGAAGAGGGGGATGACTGCGGCAGCTTTCCAGTCCTTGGGGATCTCAGACGATATGAAAGAGAGGTTGAACAGGCTGGTAATAGGGGTTGCGACAATGGCGGCGCATAGTTTCAGAAATAGAGGGTCCAGATTGTCAAGCCCACCTGATTTGTACGGTCCAGGTTTTGCAGCTCTTTCAGAACATCTGCTACCTGGATTTGGGTAAAGGAGAACCTGGAGAGGCTTGGGCGAGTAGCTGCGGGGGGGGGGCGGAGCTGTTGGCTGAGGTTGGAGTAGCCAGGAGGAAGGCATGGCCTGCCGTTGAGAAATGCTTGTTGAAGTTTTCGATAATCGTGGATATATCGGTGGTGACCGTGTTACCTAGCCTCAGTGCAGTGGGCAGCTGGGAGGAGGTGCTCTTGTTCTCCATGGACTTCACAGTGTCCCAGAACTTTTTGGAGTTAGAACTACAGGATGCAAATTTCTGCCTGAAGAAGCTGGCCTTTGCTTTCCTGACTGACTGCGTGTATTGGTTCCTGACTTCCCTGAACAGTTGCATATCGCGGGGACTATTCGATGCTATTGCAGTCCGCCACAGGATATATTTGTGCTGGTCGAGGGCAGTCAGGTCTGGACTGAACCAAGGGATATATCTGTTCTTTGTTCTGCATTTTTTTGAACGGAGCATGCTTATCTTAAATGGTGAGGAAGTTACTTTTAAAGAATGACCAGGCATCCTCAACTGACGGGATGAGGTCAATATCCTTCCAGGATATCCGGGCCAGGTCAATTAGAATGGCCTTGCTCGCAGAAGTATTTTAGGGAGCGTTTGACAGTGATGAGGGGTGGTCGTTTGACTGCGGATCCGTAGCGGATACAGGCAATGAGGCAGTGATCACTGAGATCCTGGTTGAAGACAGCGGAGGTGTATTTGGACGGCCAGTTGGTCAGGATGATGTCTATATGGGTGCCCTTGTTTACAGATTTGGGGTTGTACCTGGTGGGTTCCTTGATGGTTTGTGTGAGATTGAGGGCATCTAGCTTAGATTGTAGGACTGCCGGGGTGTTAAGCATATCCCAGTTTAGGTCACCTAACAGAACAAACTCTGAAGCTAGATGGGGGGAGATCAATTCACAAATGGTGTCCAGGGCACAGCTGGGAGCTGAGGGGGGTTGGTAGCAGGCGGCAACAGTGAGAGACTTATTTCTGGAGAGAGTAATTTTTTAAATTAGTAGTTCGAACTGTTTGGGTATGGACCTGGAAAGTATGACATTACTTTGCAGGCTGTCTCTGCAGTGGACTGCAACTCCTCCCCCTTTGGCAGTTCTATCTTGACGGAAAATGTTATAGTTGGGTATGGAAATCTCCAAATTTTTGGTGGCCTTCCGGAGCCAGGATTCAGACACGGTAAGGACATCAGGGTTAGCAGAGTGTGCTAAAGCAGTGAGTAAAACAAACTTAGGGAGGAGGCTTCTGACGTTGACATGCATGAAACCAAGGTTTTTTCGATCACAGAAGTCAACAAAAGAGGGTGCCTGGGGACATGCATGGCCTGGGTTTACCTCCACATCACCCGAGGAACAGAGGAGTAGTATGAGGGTGCGGCTAAAGGCTATCAAAACTGGTCGCCTGGAGTGTTGGGTACAAAGAATAAAAGAAGCAGATTTCTGGGCATGGTAGAATATATTCAGGGCATAATGCGCAGACAGGGGTATGGCGGGGTGCGGGTACAGCGGAGGTAAGCCCAGGCACTGGGTGATGATAAGAGAGGTTGCATCTCTGGACATGCTGGTTGTAATGGGTGAGGTGTGTGGGAGGTGCATGTGTGGGAGGTGGGACAAAGGAGGTATCAGGGGAATGAAGAGTGGAACTAGGGGCTCCATTGTAAACTAAAACAATTTTACATTTACATTTAAGTCATTTTGATAACTAACCTGAACAACAGTATACAAGGCATATTGACATTTGAGAGAGGCATACGGTAATCACAGGTGTTGAATGGGAGAGCTAGCTAAAACAGTAGGTGAGACAACAACAGCTAATCAGCTAGCACAACAATAGCCGGTAAAATGGCGTTGACTAGGCAGAGAGGGTCGGATTAACTACACACAGAGCCTGAGTGCGGCCGACAGATAAAACATAAACAAACAGAATTGAGTACCGTGATTAATGGACAGTCCAGCAGGCATCAGCTATGTAGCCAAGTAATCACAGTGTCCAGGGGGCAGCGGTGGATGGGACAGGGAAGCTAGACTGGTGAGTATTATCCAGGCAAAAAAACAACAACTGGCTGGCTGGCTGTGCAGAAGGTAAAAGCCGCTAGCAGTGGCTAACAATGACTAAATAGCTTGTAGCTAGTTAGCTGGTTAGCTTCTGGAGGTTCTTGAATGCATCACATTGGGTGAGGCAGGTTACCGGAAGGTATAATCAAATTAAAAATCGAAAAGAGATTGAAAGTAAATATGGGTCCAGTGAGTGGTTGGGCTGGCTGGGGACGCTGCGATTCAGACAGTTTGCAGGCCTGTGCTAACAAGCTAACAGTTAGTAGGCCGGGGCTAAACAAGCTAGCAGTTAGCAGACCGGGGCTGAACAAGCTAGCAGTTAGCAGGCCAAATTAGCAAGTAAGCAGATAGCAAGGGCTAGAAAGTTAGCCTTTGGGGTTAAGTCTGTTTATGCCTCTTCATGCGGTGACATCGATAGACCGGTCGTGGGTCCGGATATTGTAGCCCAGGAGTATGCTTCGGTGGTAGCACAGGAGCTCTGGCCGGGCTAGCTTCAAGCTAAGTGGATGGAAACGCTAGCCAGGAGTAATCATCCGGGGTTGTGGTTAGCTAGTTGTGAAGATCCAGATGAAAATGTTCCATTTGTGGTGGGAATACCATGCTATTGTTTGAGAGTGCACAGTTATGAACTTAAATGTATTAATAAACCAATTAGGCACATTTGGGCAAAAAACTGTAATACACTGCTGCCATCTAGTGGCAAAAATATAAATTGTGCCTGGGTTGGAATAATACCTTATGGCCGTTCTCGTATTTTAAAGATGATGGTACAAAAAAATCAATTCAGTTCACATTTCCACAAACTTCAAAGTGTTTCTTTTCAAATGGTATCAAGAATACATATCCTTGCTACAGGTCCTGAGCTCCAGGCAGTTAGATTTGGGTATGTCATTTTAGGCGAAAATTGAAAGAATGGGGCGGATCCTTAAGAGTTTTTTTAAAGCATGAGTTTCACAAATCTTGTTCATTGCATCACTCATACAAATGTGGATTCTAATGAATAATGTATTTATGAAATTCTAAAGTAAGAATAAGCACCGCAAAAAGCTGACGGCAACATCATGGGACTTGAGTTTACAGCATTTTGTCCTTTATTCCTTTAACTAGTCACGTGACAGGCTACAGCTCATTTGGTCATGTGATGAGGAACCGACACTAAATTTATCCAGCAAACAACAATTCGAAAACAAAGTCGTTCCTTGCGTTGAGGTCAACGAATGTCACCAAAATGAGGGTTCTGTAAGTATTTCCATTATATAATTATCCACGTTTGATTTTTTAGAATGGGACAATAACACCTGAAGTCCTTGTGGTTTTTGCTTCTAGCTAAAAGGATACATTGTTGACCTATTTTACATGAAGACCTTTGAGCAATAACGTTACTTCCTTCTTAACTAAGCTATTCTAGAGATTTTTGTTTTGTGCACGATTTCCACTGAGGGAGTTGTCGAGAATGTCTGCAGCCTTGCACAAGACGTAGTACAGATCCTTTGTTTAGCCCAGAGTTCAAACGTTTTCAGAATGTTGTACTTTAATTTACCAGATATATAACGTTAATGCTTTCGCGCAATTTAAGAAGACATTTATGAATGGTTTTCTCTGATATTTTGTTTTTAAACACCCTCTTTTAAAAAATTGTTTTTTTTTTTACATTTTAGGTTGGCCTTCTGTGTCCTCATATGCAGCTCATTGATTTTGTGTGAACATCTTGAGGCTGATCAAAACATCTTGTGAGCAAACAACCCTAACATTGTACAGCTTTTGTAAATGAACTACTACAATGTGTGATTTTTACCATTTGAAGCTACTTCACATAATGTATTTTCAGGATACCAGAAGACTGGACTCGTGTAGGCAGGATTGACCCCACAGAGAAGTTGGAGCTGACCTTTGCTTTGAGGCAGCAGAATGTGGATCAACTGGAACACCTGCTGCTACTGGTTTCGGACCCTGAGTCGGCACAATATGGTAGAAATAATTTTTCATGCTTACAACGGCAAACATTTTAGGCCATTAGATTTTGAACTTCCTGACTTTTATCCCCTCTGATAATGGATTTTGCATTACCATGTACTCCTTTACAGCATTGTCAATTCTGTCTTAGGCAAGCATCTGACTCTAGAGGAGGTGGCCGCTTTAGTACGTCCATCCCAGCTGACCCAGAAAGTGGTTCGTCACTGGCTGCAGAGTCACGGGGTCACAGACTGCCAGACCATCCTCACTCAAGACTTCCTCCAATGCACCATGAACACGCAGTAAGGGCCTCTCTCTCAAATCACATGCGCCGACTAGACTTTACTGTGAAATTCTTGCTTACAAGCCCTTCCCAATGATGCAAAGTAAAAAAATATATATTTATATTTTAGTAACACGAGGAATGAAGTGTACAAGAATAAAGCTATGTACAGGGAGTACCTGATCAATGTGGATTTGAGGTAGTCACCTGCTTGTTGAACATCTAATTCCAAAGTCATGGACATTAACATTGCGTCCCCCCCCCCCGTTTGCTGCTATAACAGCTTCCACTCTTCTGGGAAGGTTTTTCACTAGATGTTGGAACATTGCTGCGTGGACTTGTATCCATTCATCCACAAGCATTCATGAGGTTGGGTGATTAGGCCTGGTTCGCAGTCGGCATTCCAAATCATCCCAAAGGTTTTCAATGGGATTGAGGTTCAGGGCTCTGTGCAGGCCAGTCAAGTTCTTCACACTGATCTTGACAACATGCTGAAACAGGAAAGGGCCTTCTCCAAACTGTTGCCACCAAGTTGGAAGACTTAAAAAAAATGTTTTAACCTTTATTTAACTAGGCAAGTCAGTTAAGAACAAATTATTGTCATTGTATGCTGTAGCGTTAATATTTCCCTTCACTGGAACTAAGGGGCCTAGCCCGAATCATGATAAACAGCCCCAGACCATTATTCCTCCTCCACCAAACTTGACAGTTTGCACTATGAATTTGGGCAGGTAGCATTCTCCCGGCATCCACCAAACCCAGATTTGTCCGTCAGACTGCCAGATGGTGAAGCGTGATTCATCACTCCAGAGAACGTGTTTCCATTGCGGTGAGCTTTACACCACTCCAGCCAACGCTTGGCATTCACATGGTGATCTTAGGCTTATGTCCGGCTGCTCGGCCATGGAAACCCATTTCATGAACCACCCGACAAACTGTTTTTGTGCTGACGTTGCTTCCAGAGGCAGACGATTTTACGCGCTACACACTAAAGCACTCGGCGGTCCTGTTCTGTGAGCTTGTGCAGAAATATGACGCGCTGGCTCGTTCGAAAGGTGGCATCCTGTGACGGTGCCAAGTTGAGTAACTGAGCTCTTCATTAAGGACATTCCACTGCCAATGTTTGTTTATGGAGATTGCATGGCTGTGTGCTCGATTTATACACCTGTCAGCAACGGTGTGTCTGAAATGGCTGAATCCACTCATTTTAAAGCGGTGTGTGTGTATACATGTACATGAAGGCAGGGTAAAGTGACTAGGTATCAGGATTAATACTAATAAATAGAGTAGCAGTAACATAATGAGTGGAAAAGTGTGTATATCTTGTGAGTGTGCATAGTCAGTCCGGGTAACCATTTAATTAACTATTTATCAGTCTTATGTCTTGAAACCTGTTGGTCCGAGAGCCGACGCTCCAGTACACAGGCCCTGCACTCCATACAGATGCCACAGAGTGAGGCTTTCTACTTCTCCTGTTTCAGAGTGGCAGAGGCCCTGCTTCCAGGCATTGAGTTTCACCGCTACGTAAGAGATGGCATCTCCCTGTTCAGGTCATCATCTGCATACCACGTGCATGAGGATGTTCTCCAACATCTTGACTTTGGTGAGCAGCAATTTCATTTTGACAGAAATGCTATTATCTTATAGCTCGTCTGGTAGTAGTATAACAACAAATAAGTTAAGAGTATGACAAACAATGTTATGGATGTGATTTGTTTTTCCACCCATAGTTGGCGGTGTTCACCGCTTTCCACCCAAGGGGCAGGACCTCAATGAAGTCTTGACAAAGAGGAGACGGTCTGGAGCGAAGTTTCATCTTGGAAACACACCCGCCACACTCAGGTCTCGCTACAACCTGACCGCAGCGGACGTGGGTTCAGCTCAGAACAACAGTCAAGCCGTGGCTCAGGTATTTGGCCACTTGTTACGTCAATACCAATGGGACAGCTGTGTCAGACGAGAACAGTTGAACAATGAACTTGCCTGTCTGGCATAATGGGAATCTAAAGGCTCAATTCAATTAGCACACTTTGCTCAGTGGCTCTCTTTCCCATGGTCAAATAAACTGATCTTTGGTACTGTATATAAACCTACAACTACTGCCAGGTAGCCCCCCCCCCTTTAAAGGGTGAAATTTCTATGGTGGATATGGTTTGTTTGAATTCCAGCATAGCTATCATCTTATCATCTGTCCAGTTCTTGGAGCAGTTCTACCATCCTGCTGACCTGGCTGAGTTCATGACGCTGTTCGGACGGAGCTTCCAGCACCTGTCTAAGATTGACCGGGTGGTTGGTGTTCAGGGAGCAGGGAAGGCCGGTCTGGAGGCCAGCCTGGATGTAGAGTACATCATGAGCACAGGGGCCAACATACCTACATGGGTCTTCACCAATCCAGGTATACTAACAATGACAAACCAGAGTGTGAATGTAGCCTTAGTCACATGGCAAGTGCAGAGAGGTTTATTTTAATTTGTATGTTAATCCTTTGGCAGATGTGACTTATAAGAAGTTAATTGAACTAAGGAATTTGAGACGACCACATATCATTGTAGTAAGTAGGCTAAAACATTTCCAGAAAAGCTAGCAACGGCCACATGGCTAATGAGATCAAATACCAAGTGGTATATATTTAGCCTCTTCCAACTGTATCTTTAGCTATGTCTCATATTGTACCAATCCAAAGTTTGGACACCTACTATTTCAAGGGTTTTTCTTTATTTTTACTATATTGTAGAATAATACTGAAGACACACGACGACCTGAAGCTGGTTGAAAGAAGAGTGCGCAAAGCTGCCATCCAGGCATGGTGTGGCTACTAGAAATTCAAATATAAACTATTTTGATTTAACGCTTCAATTTTATTTTTTACATTATTTCATAGTTTTGATGTCTACACTATTATTCTACATTGTAGAAAATAGTAAAAATAAAGGAAGAACCCTGGAATGAGCAGGTGTGTCCAAACTTTTGACTGGTACCATATGTTCATACTAATATACCACTTTAGAATGAAGCAATGCATTGGGGTTGCACTCTTAGTACAGGTAGGTAGTATGGTGTTGATGTTGAAACAGCCTTTTTCTGATAGTGGTTTGATATTGGGACACTGCTTGACTGATCCTCAGGTCGGCATGAGACCCAGGAGCCATTCCTCCAGTGGATGTTGCTGCTCAGCAACATGACAGACATCCCTTGGGTCCACACCATCAGCTACGGGGACGATGAGGACAGCTTGTCCTCCGCCTACATGATGCGCATCAACACTGAGTTCATGAAGGCTGGCGTACGGGGCATTTCTCTACTGTTTGCCTCAGGTTAGTCTGTGCTAGCCTGGGCCCAAATCTGTTTATGCCAACACCAATTGTGATGCATTTCATGTGACGATGACCAATGGTGTTGGCAAAAGCACACAACTAGTTCTGGAACCAGGCTAAGTCAGTGCCACTTAGAAAATGTGATTACATATATTTTTTGACTTCTTACTTGGAAGTGTTTACGATCTTGATCGAGTAGTCAGTGACAGCAGATTTAATATGATTATAGACTATTTGAATAGTTCAAACTCAAGCAGATGTTGTGTGAGGTGGCCTTGGTATTTGTGGGGCTGCCATTTTAGTTACTCTGGAAATGTGTGCGTAATATCAGATGAGTCAGGCAGGCCTATGAAACATGAACAAGTCACCGTGTATAGTTGAGTAAATTGACGACTAAAATTGTGGACAACAGTTTTTTTTTATAATCCATAAATCATGAGTAAGATAATTTCCTTGGCGTTCGCTTTCATACTTGAACTGTCTTGCCTCAGGTGATAGTGGAGCTGGCTGCAGACACTTGACTAAAGGAGAGAATTCTTTCCGACCAAGCTTTCCTGCATCAAGGTGAGTCATTGCCACTGTCGAAATAAACTAATGGCACTTGTGTTTTTTGGGGTATTCGTTGTTTTATTTGAATCCATGAAGTATGAAAAGTGTTCAATCCAGGTGCGGGTTATAGGCATTGTGTTTTTTAAAGGGAATTTCTCGCTTGATTTCACATGTGCAGTGTTTAACGTGGCAAACGCATTTAAATGCAGCAGTGCAATGTGTGCGCAGCTGAGGCTAAATACTTAGTCTCTAAACTAGTCAACTATAGTCTGTTTTGTAATCTGAAATCAATAGAATAAGAACCAGTGTCTTTGTGGGGTCTGTTTTCCTGTCCATACCCAAAACTTCAGAGAACAGATGATGAGTTTATATGCTTTCAGCCCATATGTGACGACAGTGGGGGGAACTTCATTCAAGAATCCATTCAAGGTCACCTATGAGGTCACCGACTACATCAGTGGCGGCGGCTTCAGCAATGTTTTTAAGATGCCGGACTACCAGGTATTAAGAGTGTCTATACAGGACATAAACCCACATATACGTTTTCCCAGATATGTGCTTTTTTTAAATTGATCTTTAGAATTTGAAAAACGATATGTTGTACGTAACTGAGTGAAAAGACTAACACGTATTCACTAACTATCAGATTAGGTACACAAAGGTCCTGTCTACTGGTAGAATTAGCCATCACTGATGCATAGTAAATGTGTGAAGTATTTATTTCCGTATGGTTTATTTGGATAGACTTATTCAATCATCTGATAGCCTGTCACTTTTTGCCACAGGTCGGTGCTGTGGAGGGTTATCTGAAAGCAGTGCCGGGTCTCCCTCCAAAGACGTACTTCAACACCAGTGGAAGGGCCTACCCAGACATAGCTGCTCTCTCAGACAACTACTGGGTGGTCACCGACAGGGTACCCATCCCCTGGGTGTCTGGTACTTCGGTAAGAAAATAGTATCTCATAGGGTGAATCTCAAAGTATATTTTGTTGATTCCTCATGTCCTCTCACAACCTCAACAGATTGGAGAAGATCTGAGGTTCCTTCTCTCAAACCTCCAATATACTTTGAGAAGGAGGCAAAGAATAAACTCAAGACTTTTTAGATTCACCTATAGATTTTTTTTCTTTTCTCTCACCTGTTTATCTCATATATATATATAATTGAAAACGTTTCATATAAATATATATATATATATATAACGTTTTCAATTATCTGAGAGAAATATTATATTTACATTTTAGTTAGACGCTCTTATCCAGAGCGACGTACAGGAGCAATTAGGGTTGTGCCTTGCTCAAGGGCACATCGACATGTTTCACCTGGTCGGCTCGGGGATTCGAACCAGCGACCTTTCGGTTACTGAACGAATGCTCTTAACCATTAAGCTACCTGTTGACTCTTGGATCATATAATGCATTAACAATTAATATTTACTCGTGTTGTTCTTTAGGCCTCCACCCCTGTGGTTGGAGGAATCCTCTCTCTGATCAATGACCAGCGCTTTCTGAAAGGCCTGCCTTCTCTGGGCTTCCTCAATCCCCGCCTGTATCAGCTGCAGGGCCAGGGACTCTTTGATGTAAGTCACTGATCATTAGATATGGAGAAAATAAGACTAGTTTCTTGTTGCGTATGGTAGTGTCAGGTGTATATTCACAGCAGTGGTGGAAAAACTACCCAATAGTCATATGAGTTCAAGTAAATATACTCTAATCAAAAATGACTCAAGTGAAAGTCACCTGGTAAAATACTAGAGTAAAAGTATTTGGTTTAAAATATACTTAAGTATCAAAAAATAAATGTAATTTCTAAAAATAACTGTATTAATCACTTCAAACTCCAACCACACAGCATTTACTTATTGATCGCTAGGGGCACACTGTAACACTTAGACATATTTACAAATGAAGCAATTGTGTTTAGTGAGTCCACCAGCTCAGAAGCAGTAGGGATGACCTAGGATGTTTTGATACGTGGTTGAATTTAACAATTTTCCTGTCCTACTAAGCATTCAAAATGTAACGAGTACTTTTGGGTGTCAGGGAAAATGTATAGAGTAAAAAGTACATTATTTTCTTGAGGAATGTAAGTAAAGGAAAAGTTGTCAAACATAAATGGTAAAGTACAGATGCCCCCAAAAACTACTTAAGTAAAAATACTTTAAAGTACTACTTAAGTACTTTACACCATCTGATTCACAGCAATGGAGCATCTTGTGTAGGGGTCCTAGAGTTCTGCGGATATACTGCAGGGGATCTGCAGCCAGATTAAAGTATATCATTTTTTAATGTTACTAAAAACAGATTAAAGAAACAGATTAAACTAAAAGTTTGAGAACCCCTGATTTCTATTCTGAACACCACCAAAAGTTGGCAGTAGAGAGAAGAGTCATTGCATTTACTGACTTCTTTCTGTTCCTACCCCCAGGTGACTGATGGTTGTCACCTGAGCTGTCTGGACGAGCAGGTCCAGGGGCAGGGATTCTGCGCGGCACCGTCATGGGACCCAGTCACCGGATGGGGAACGCCCAACTACCCTGCTCTGCTGGCTGCCCTGGTGTTGGAGAAATGAACTCCTGGGGCTCTGTTCAGAAAGTGGAAATGTAACGAAGGTAGTGTGTGGAACAAACCTTTGTCTGCGGTGTAGAGTAGGGATTGTGTCAGCTCTATATTTGTTACATTTCTAGCTACAACATTCTGAACGTTTCACCTCAGAATACACCCCTGACACATTTGAAGTATTTCAGCTGCCTGCTTATATGGTGTCTAGCAATGTCCCTTTCCATTGTAAATTACACTGGACAGATACTTTATTTTTAAATGGAAAATGCAATTTTGGCGTTTCCTTCGTCTCAGGTTGTTTGATACTTTTTGAATGATGGACTCATTTTAATGTGGTCAGTGATGTAAAATGTACATTCATTTTCACAAGTTCATCAGTATGATTGTAACCGGATCAGGTGGGGTAATCAACGTAGGTCGACAAAAAAAAAACCTGTATCTTGTTTTTGCATGCGTGTTCTGATTAATATTTCTGCTCAAAGGAGGTTAAAGTTAGGCCCATGCTATACATTTATCTGAATCTTGGCCAGAGTTTTGTATGAGGAGAGAAGAAACATTTACCATCGCATTACGGATTTAAAATATGTTATGCTGTGGTTGCACACAGGCCTATACCAAATACTTACTGATTTACTCTTGATGTGCTCATTGAGCAAATTAATTCTGCTAATCTCTATCCACCAGAATTGTTGCACTTGTTTTTACTTTTTAATAGATTTTGGGGGAAATGGTCCATGCAATGTATTAAAGACTGCAAATGTCACATTGATTGTAAACATGCTTGTTAACTTAAGTCTTTGCCTTTAGGAATTAAACTGTGTAGGTGAAATTGTATTTCATTCTGTGTATCTGTAATTAGACTGAATAACCAACCACAAATGGATATAAGAACAGGATGACTATCCATGGGTCACTGTCTGAGTATCAAACTGCAGAGCAAAATAAGATGTGTGGCAGAGAAAGGAAAAAAAATAGAATGTGGCATTCTGACCATTTATTGAAAAGACCTGTCATAAATATTTTAACATTGTACGCCATGTTGGTACCTATTGGGAATGGTCCTGACCAATAGGAAATGTCATAACAGATTAAATATTTGTTATATTTAATCTGTACAACCTTAAAGGGGTGCTCTGCAGGTGCTACATCAATATTTGGACATATTAATGATATTCATCCATTTGATTCTTGAATATTCACTGTATTAAGGACACTTTACATGACAGGCTGGCCAGGTGCACGCTATGATCCTTAATTGATGTCATTTGTTAAATCTACTTCAATCAGTGTAGATGAATGGGAGGAGACAAGCTAACGAAGGATTTTTTAAGCCTTGAGACATGGATTGTGTATGTGGGCCATTCAGAGGGGGATTGGGAAAGACTAAGTGCCTTTTGAGCAGGCTATGGTGGGAGGTGCAACAGTTTGTTTCAAGAACTGCAACGCTGCTGGGTTTCATGCTCAAGTTTCTCATATGTTTCAAGAATTGTCCACCATCCAAAGGACATCAGCATCTCTGGAACGCTTTCGACAGCTTGTAGAGTCCATGCCCCAACGAATTGGCGCTGTTCTGAGGGCAAAAGGTATTCGTAATGTTTGGTGTACTCAATGTAACTTAAATGTGCTTAGTTCATCTGTCTTACACTCAGAGGGGTATACTATGATTTGAAACTATATCTACTCAGGGTTTTCTAAAGCTAGCCAGCCTCACATTCTAGCTCAGGCTTCATCTGTACTACGATGGTAGATCTTGCTCGTCCGCCTGCTGCTGACTCTAGCAGGCTTGTAACTGCGCGTGCATATGGCTAGTCAAACGCCAAACTCTTTCAGGCAATGCTGAAACATCCAGCGATGGATAGGTTACAGGGGAGAGGAATGAGCCAATCATAAACTGTGGATTATTAGGTGACTGTGATGGTTTGAGGGCCAGATTGGGAATTTAGCCAGGACACCAGGGTTAACACCCCTATTCATTTTTTTTCTTTTAAGGGGTGGATCGGCTTAATATTGCGGAAAGAATATTACTTCCATCAATGTAATTGTCTGCATCATTTCCAATCCCCCACATATTTTTGGGGTAAATACACTGTTCAAAAAAATAAAGGGAACACAATGTAACTCCAAGTCAATCACACCTCTGTGAAATCAAACTGTCCACTTAGGAAGCAACACTGACAAATGTCACATGCTGTTGTGCAAATGGAATAGAACACAGGTGGAAATTATAGGCAATTAGGAAGACACCCCAATAAAGGAGTGGTTCTGCAGGTGGGGACCACAGACCACTTCTCAGTTCCTATGCTTCCTGGCTAATGTTTTGGTCACTTTTGAATGCTGGTGGTGCTTTCACTCGAGTGTTAGCACGAGACTGAGTCTACAACCCACACAAGTGGCTCAGGTAGTGCAGCTCATCCAGGATGGAACATCAATGCGAGCTGTGGCAAGAAGGTTTTCTGTGTCTGTCAGTGTAGTGTCCAGAGCATGGAGGCGCTACCAGGAGACAGGCCAGTACATCAGGAGACGTGGAGGAGGCCGTGGGAGGGCAACAACCCAGCGGGAGGACCGCTACCTCCGCCTTTGTGCAAGGAGGCTCCATGAGGGTGGTATGAGGGCCCGACGTCCACAGGTGGGGGTTGTGCTTACAGCCCAACATCGTGCAGGACGTTTGGCATTTGCCAGAGAACACCATGATTGGCAAATTCGCCACTGGCGCCCTGGGCTCTTTACAGATGAAAGCACTGCCATTAGGTACCGAGATGAGATCCTCAGACCCCTTGTCAGACCATATGCTGGTGCGGTTGGCCCTGGGTACCTCCTAATGCAAGACAACGCTAGACCTTATGTGGCTGGAGTGTGTCAGCAGTTCCTGCAAGAGGAAGGCATTGATGCTATTGACTGGCCCGCCCGTTCCCCGGACCTGAATCCAATTGAGCACATCTGGGACATCATGTCTCGCTCCATCCACCAATGCCACATTGCACCACAGACTGTCCAGAAGTTGGCGGATGCTTTAGTCCAGGTCTGAGAGGAGACCCCTCAGGAAACCATCCGCCACCTCATCAGGAGCATGCCCAGGCGTTGTAGGGAGGTCATACAGGCACGTGGAGGCCACACACACTACTGAGCCTCATTTTGACTTGTTTTAAGGACATTACATCAAAGTTGGAATAGCCTGTAGTGTGGTTTTCCACTTTAATTTTGAGTGTGACTCCAAACCTCCATGAGTTGATAAATTTGATTTCCATTGATAATTTTTGTGTGATTTTGTTGTCCGCACATTCAACCATGTAAAGAAAAAAGTATTTAATAAGAATATTTCATTCATTCAGATCTAGGATGTGTTATTTTAGTGCTCCCTTAATTTTTTTGAGCAGTGTATATACAGTGGGTCAAAAGTATTTAGTCAGCCACCAATTGTGCAAGTTCTCCCACTTAAAAAGATGAGGCCTGTAATTTTCATCATAGTTGAAGTGTACCTATGACAGACAAAATGAGGAAAAATAATCCAGAAAATCACATTGTAGGATGTTAAGTATTTGGTACCCTACAAAGAAGCAAGACTTCTAGCTCTCACAGACCTGTAACTTCTTTAAGAGGCTCCTCTGTCCTCCACTCGTTACCTGTATTAATGGCACCTGTTTGAACTTGTTATCAGTATAAAAGACACCTGTCCACAACCTCAAACAGTCACACTGCAAACTCCACTATGGCCAAGACCAAAGAGCTGTCAAAGGACACCAGAAACAAAATTGTAGACCTGCACCAGGCTGGGAAGACTGAATCTGCAATAGGTAAGCAGCATGGTTTGAAGAAATCAAACGTGGGAGCAATTATTAGGAAATGGAAGACATACAAGACCACTGATAATCTCCCTCGATCTGGGGCTCCACGCATGATCTCACCCCGTGGGGTCAAAATTATCACAAGAACGGTGAGCAAAAATCCCAGAACCACACGGGGGGACCTAGTGAATGACCTGCCGAGAGCTGGGACCAAAGTAACAAAGCCTACCATCAGTAACACACTATGCCGCCAGGGTCTCAAATCCTGCAGTGCCAGACGTGTCCCCCTGCTTAAGCCAGTACATGACCAGGCCTGTCTGAAGTTTGCTAGAGAGCATTTGGATGATCCAGAAGAAGATTGGGAGAATGTCATATGGTCAGATGAAACCAAAATATAACTTTTTGGTAAAAACTCAACTCGTCGTGTTTGGAGGACAAAGAATGCTGAGTTGCATCCAAAGAACACCATACCTACTGTGAAGCATGGGAGTGGAAACATCATGCTTTGGGGCTGTTTTTCTGCAAAGGGACCAGGACGACTGATCCGTGTAAAGGAAAGAATAAATGGGGCCATGTATCGTAAGATTTTGAGTGAAAACCTCCTTCCATCAGCAAGGGCATTGAAGGTGAAACGTGGCTGGGTCTTTTAGCATGACAATGATCCCAAACACACCGCCCAGGCAACAAAGGAAAGAAGAAGAAGAAGCATTTCAAGGTCCTGGAGTGGCCTAGCCAGTCTCCAGATCTCAACCCCATAGAAAGTCTTTGGAGGGAGTTGAAAGTCCGTGTTGCCCAGCAACAGCCCCAAAACATCACTGCTCTAGAGGAGATCTGCATGGAGGAATGGGCCAAAATACCAGCAACAGTGTGTGAAAACCTTGTGAAGACTTACAGAAAACGTTTGACCTCTGTCATTGCCAACAAAGGGTATATTAGAAAGTATTGAGATAAACTTTTGTTATTGACCAAATACTTATTTTCCACCATAATTTGAAAATAAATTAATAAAAAATCCTACAATGTGATTTTCTGGATTTTTTTTCCTCACATTTTGTCTGTCATAGTTGAAGTGTACCTATGATGATTTTAAGTGGGAGAACTTGCACAATTGGTGGCTGACTAAATACTTTTTTGCCCCACTGTATTTCACCTTTATTTAACCAGGTAGGCTAGTTGAGTTCTCAGTTGCAACTGCGAGCTGGCCAAGATAAAGCAAAGCAATTCGATACATACAACAACACAGTGTTCCACATGGAATAAACAAAACATACAGTCAATAATACAGTAGAACAAAAGAAAACAAAAAGTCTATATACAGTGAGTGCAAATGAGGTAAGTTAAGGAAATAAATAGGCCATGGTGGCGAAGTAATTACAATATAGCAATTAAACACTGGAATGGTAGATCAGCAGAAGATGAATGTGTAAGTAGAGATACTGGGGTGCAAAGGAGCAAGATACATTAATACAGTATGGGGATGAGGTAGGTAGATGGGCTGTTTATAGATGGGCTATGTACAGCTGCTCTGACAGCTGGTGCTTAAAGATAGTGAGGGATATGTGAGTCTCCAGCTTCAGAGATTTTGCAGTTCGTTCCAGTCATGGGCAGCAGAGAACTGGAAGGAAAGACGACCAAAGGAGGAATTGGCTTTGGGGGTGCCCAGTGAGGTATACCTGCTGGAGCGCGTGCTACGAGTGGGTGCTGCTTTGGTGATCAGTGAGCTGAGATAAGGCGGGGCTTTACCTAGCAGAGACTTGAAGATAACCTGTAGCCAGTGAGTTTGGCGACGAGTATGAAGCGAGGGCCAACCAACGAGAACGTACAGGTCGCAATGGTGGGTAGTGTATGGGGCTTGGGTGACAAAACGTGATAGACTGCATCCAATTTGTTGAGTAGAGTGTTGGAGGCTATTTTATAGATGACACCACCGAAGTCGAGGATCGGTAGGATGGTCAGTTTTACGAGGGTATGTTTTGCAGCATGAGTGAAGAATGCTTTGTTGCGATATAGGAAGCCGATTCTAGATTTAATTTTGGATTGGAGATGCTTAATGTGAGTCTGGAAGGAGAGTTTACAGTCTAACCAGACACCCAGGTATTTGTAGTTGTCCCCGTATTCTAAGTCAGAGCCGTCCAGAGTAGTGATGCTGGACGGGCGAGCAGGTGCGGGCAGTGATTGATTGAATAGCATGCAGTTAGTTTTACTTGCGTTTAAAAGCAGTTGGAGGCCACGGAAGGAGAGTTGTATGGCATTGCTCATCTGGAGGTTAGTTAATAGTCTCCAAAGAGGGGCCAGAAGTATACAGAATGATGTCGTCTGCGTAGAGGTGGATCAGAGAATCGCCAGCAGCAAGAGCAACATCATAAATGTATACAGAAAAGAGAGTCGGCCCGAGAATTGAACCCTGTGGCACACCCATAGAGACTGCCAGAGGTCCGGACAACAGGCCCTCCGATTTGACACACTGAAATCTATCAGAGAATTAGTTGGTAAACCAGGCGAGGCAATCATTTGAGAAACCAAGGCTGTCGAATCTGCCAATAAGAATGTTGTGATTGACAGAGTCGAAAGCCTTGGCCAGGTCGATGAATACAGCTGCACAGTAAATCATAATCAAATCAAATTAAATTTTATTTGTCACATACACATGGTTAGCAGATGTTAATGCAAGTGTAGCGAAATGCTTGTGCTTCTAGTTCCGACAATGCAGTAATAACCAACAAGGAATCTAACTAACAATTCCAAAACTAATTTCTTATACACAGTGTAAGGGGATAAATAATATGTACATAAAGATATGAATGAGTGATGGTGCAGAGCAGCATAGGCAAGATACAGTAGATGGTATCGAGTACAGTATATACATATGAGATGAGTATGTAAACAAAGTGGCATAGTTAAAGTGGCTCGTGATACATGTATTACATAAGGATGCAGTAGATGATAGAGTACAGAATACACGTATACATATGAGGTGAATAATGTAGGGTATGTAAACATTATATTAGGTAGCATTGTTTAAAAGTATATACATATGAGATGAGTATGTAAACAAAGTGGCATAGTTAAAGTGGCTCGTGATACATGTATTACATAAGGATGCAGTAGATGATAGAGTACAGAATATACGTATACATATGAGATGAATAATGTAGGGTATGTAAACATTATATTAGGTAGCATTGTTTAAAGTGGATAGTGATATATTTTACATCCTTTCCCATCAATTCCCATTATTGAAGTGGCTGGAGTTGAGTCAGTGTGTTGGCAGCAGCCACTCAATGTTAGTGGTTGGTGTTTAACAGTCTGATGGCCTTGAGATAGAAGCTGTTTTTCAGTCTCTCGGTCCCAGCTTTGATGCACCTGTACTGACCTCGCCTTGTGGATGATAGCGGGGTGAACAGGCAGTGGCTCGGGTGGGTGTTGTCCTTGATGATCTTTATGGCCTTCCTGTAACATCGGGTGGTGTAGGTGTCCTGGAGGGCAGGTAGTTTGCCCCCGGTGATACGTTGTGCAGACCTCACTACCCTCTGGAGAGCCTTACGGTTGTGGGCGGAGCAGTTGCCATACCAGGCGGTGATACAGCCCGCAAGGATGCTCTCGATTGTGCATCTGTAGAAGTTTGTGAGTGCTTTTGGTGACAAGCCGAATTTCTTCAGCCTCCTGAGGTTGAAGAGGCGCTGCTGCGCCTTCTTCACGATGCTGTCTGTGTGAGTGGACCAATTCAGTTTGTCTGTGATGTGTATGCTGAGGAACTTAAAACTTACTACCCTCTCCACTACTGTTCCATCGATGTGGATAGGGGGATGTTCCCTCTGCTGTTTCCTGAAGTCCACAATCATCTCCTTAGTTTTGTTGACGTTGAGTGTGAGGTTATTGTCCTGACACCACACTCCGAGGGCCCTCACCTCCTCCCTGTAGGCCGTCTCGTCGTTGTTGGTAATCAAGCCTACCACTGTTGTGTCGTCCGCAAACTTGATGATTGAGTTGGAGGCGTGCGTTGCCGCGCAGTCGTGGGTGAACAGGGAGTACAGGAGAGGGTTCAGAACGCACCCTTGTGGGGCCCCAGTGTTGAGGATCAGCGGGGTGGAGATGTTGTTGCCTACCCTCACCACCTGGGGTGGCCCGTCAGGAAGTCCAGTACCCAGTTGCACAGGGCAGGGTCGAGACCCAGGGTCTCGAGCTTGATGACGAGCTTGGAGGGTACTATGGTGTTAAATGCCGAGCTGTAGTCGATGAACAGCATTCTCACATAGGTATTCCTCTTGTCCAGATGGGTTAGGGCAGTGTGCAGTGTGGTTGAGATTGCGTCGTCTGTGGACCTATTTGGGCGGTAAGCAAATTGGAGTGGGTCTAGGGTGTCAGGTAGGGTGGAGGTGATATGGTCCTTGACTAGTCTCTCAAAGCACTTTATGATGACGGAAGTGAGTGCTACGGGGCGGTAGATGCAATCTTAATGGCAGCAATATCCTTGCCTGTGAAGCCCTTTTTGTGCAAAGCAATGATGACAGCACGTGTTTCCTTGCAGGTAACCATGGTTGACAGTGGAAGAACAATGATTCCAAGGACCACCCTCCTTTTGAAGCTTCCAGTCTGTTATTCGAACTCAATCAGCATGACAGAGTGATCTCCAGCCGTGTCCTCGTCAACACTCACACCTGTGTTAACAAGAGAATCACTGACATGTCAGCTGGTCCTTTTGTGGCAGGGCTGAAATGCAATGGAAATGTTTTTTGGGGGATTCAATTCATTTGCATGGCAAAGAGGGACTTTGCAATTAATTGCAATTCATCTTCTCACTCTTCATAACATTCTGGAGTATATGCAAATTGCCATCATACAAACTGAGGCAGCAGACTTTGTGAAAATTAATATTTTAACATTCTCAAAATTTTGAGCCACAACTGTACATGAAATCTTCTGACCTGTGTGCCAACACTTCACACTGCATAATCCACTCAAACTGGATAGTTTTATGTTGATGCGATTATATGTTTGTATAATATTTTCTGGGTCTGACATGATGTCCCCTTCAATCACTGATGATAGGAATGCTCAGTTGACTACTCGCCTTGAATAGTAAATCGCTTTTTTTAGTGCGTCTCCATCATATTTGTCCCACTGTATTGGGGTTAGTCAATGGAGGTTTTAAACATAAATGGTCACCTTTCAGCCTGGAGAAAAGGTTGAAGGCCATGGAGAAGAGAAACTGGATTGTATGCTGGTTTCTTCAACACTGTGCAGCAATTATGGAAAGTCTGCAGACTAAGATGACTCTCTGTCTGCTGGCTGCAATCCATTGGCTGGTCCTGTAGCGCTCTTTCTATCGTGGCCTGGTCAGAAAGTATGCAAGTACTGCAGCCAATTCAGTGTTGTTGAACACTGCATCACACCCTGGCATATCACTGCTAAATCTCATTCACCCAGGTGCTTTGAACTATATCAAAGATTTCTATCATAATTCAAGATTTTTTATTAACATTTCTTAAAATAGTTTTTCAGATGAACAAACCGTTGCTGTGCGGCTCTCCAAAAAAATCAAGCGGATACGAGAGCGAATAAAACAGCAGATCAACGCCTACAATTGAAGGATCAAGTCACCTCAATTCCACCCAAGACTGGAGTACGTGGATGTTCTCCAAAAAGACCATACAGTCTGGTCCTAGTTGTCCAACAATTTGGGTGACAGTCTGCTCTGGGCAAAGCAGCATGCAGTGATGCTGCATAACATGTGCCTTAGGGCAGCAAAGGAGAAGCACCTTATACAAGCAGACGTACAAAATTGCCTTTTTTTATTGCCAGAAAGAGTTGGGGATTTTTGAGGAGGCCCTTGCTTCTCTTGGGCAGTGTGAGGCTGAGCCAACACGCTTTCCCCTGGGTGACTCTGTGCTGCTCCGAAATAAAATGCAGAACAGATTAAAGCTCCAGCAAGCATTTTCAATATTGACTAGTGATGGCTCGGTCAGCACAGATGTAGAGGAGGACAGTGATTCAGAAGATTGAGGAATTAATGTCTGTCTGTGTTTGCGTGTGAGTTCTACACAGACAAACTATACACTGAGTATTCCAAACATTAGGAACACCTGCCCTCAGAACAGCCTCAATTCATCAGGGCATGGACCTGTACCACTGCACATTGACTCGATACCAGTACCTCCTGTATGTTCAGCGCATGTGAAAAATACAATTTGATTTAACTCTACAATGTGTTGGAAGCGTTCACCAGGGATGCTGGCCTATGTTGACTCCAATGCTTCCCACAGTTGTGTCAAGTTGGCTGGATGTAATTTTCCCTGTTCCAGCTCCACTCCCATGTCAACTCCTACCGCCAGCTCTAGGCCCAGCACCACCCCCAGCTGAAAACAGATATTCTAAAAATCAAACATTTTCATAATCAGCAGACATATTGGCCCAGAAAAAAACAAGTGGTAGATGGCCATATATAGCAAAGCCCACTGTTGCCCTTTAGCGAGAGCAGTGGCCACAATGGGTATCTGTTCAAAGGGAATGTCATGATTGTCTAAAGTAATGGGTCAAGCCACAGGCGTACTGTACATGTCAATGTTGTTCATCTCAATGACCAAGACATTACAATTCTGAACTGAAACATTGTAGTGTTGCATCTTACTTATTGTGAACTTGATGCTATGGCCTGCCTTCAAAATGGTAGATAGTTGGTCCATGCCATAGTGGGAGGGCTTTTAAAAAAAACTCTATTCCACCTGGCATGCCCTCTACTTCAATGACCACCTTCTTGGCAGCCACAGCCATATGGAACTCTGCCATGTCCACTTGCTTCATCTAAACAGAAACAGAAATAAGGCTTTAGTGAAGGAAAATCAAGTGTACACATTATTCCAAGCTTCTACCAGTGATCCAGAAATCTGCTTACTTGAATATCAACAATGTAAACCAACAAGGCACAGCTACCACATATGTTTTTATAAATCAAATGTCAGCCCTCTGCCTGAGAATTTTGGTGGGTACACCTTTTGCTTTACGGTGATCCCTCATAAACAGGTTGTAAGCTGACACGTTACATTTGTAGAGCTTAGTTTTATTTGAGGGACAGCTTGACTCTGGGCCAATTTTCTTCTTTCATTCCCAAACCAATTCTAGAGGAAACAATAGGAATATAAACACAATAGTAAATAATACTGAATCACATTTTCAAATCAGAGCAATTGCACATAGTACTTTATTAAGAGTAGACAAAAATATTCCTCCACCAACTCAGCTTTTTATCTAGCAGATGCTTGAAAAAGGAGCCCTTATATAAACTAGAGGCAAAACACAAATCGCTATGGGAAAAGTTTAAATAACTTAGGAATTACCATTATTATCACAACAGCAGAGGATAGGATCCAGGATTTGAATGTTCTTTTTTCAGTCATAACCCTCTGATAGCTAGCCAAGGGGCAGGGGTAAGACCTGACAGCAGCAGTTGGTACTGGTCATATAGTGGGTGTGTCTTAGTAAAATTGTCTGGATTTATGGATGGTTCTTGATTTGTAGAGTGATGGGATGCTTTGAGACTTGGCGCTGCCGAACCATACCACCCAAGGAAGCAGGTTAGGATTCTTTCAATTAATGTCTTATTTAAAAGGTGAGGCCAAAGGAAGAAGTCCTAAGCCAATCTTTTTGCCCAGAACCCACAGAGATATTACAAAAAGACAAAACCATTTCTTATGTTCACAGAATATAAAACAGAACATTAATGACCCTCACCTCCACCACTCTCTCTGACAGTACAAGGCGACTCTGGGAGGCGACTCTGGGATGCTGGCCTTCTAAGCAGAGTTGCACAGAAAAATCCATATCACAGACTGGCCAATAAAAAGAAAAGATTAAGATGGGCAAAAGAACACAGACACTGGACAGAGGAACTCTGCCTAGAAGGACAGCATCCCGGAGTCGCCTCTTCACTGTTGACGTTGAGACTGGTATTTTACAGGTACTATTTAATGAAGCTGCCATTTGAGGACTTGAGACATCCGTTTCTCAAACTAGACACTAATGTACTTGTCCTCTTACTCAGTTATGCACTGGGGCCTCCCACTCCTCTTTCTATTCTGGTTAGAGCCTGTTTACGCTGTTCTGTGATGGGAGTAGTACACAGCGTTATACGAGATCTTCAGTTTCTTGGCAAATTCTCGCATGGAATAGCCTTCATTTCACAGAACAAGAATAGACTGACGAGTTTCAGAAGAAAGGTCTTTGTTTCTGGCCATTTTGAGCCTGTAATCAAACCCACAAATGCTGATGCTCCAGATACTCAACTAGTCTAAAGAAGGGCAGTTTATTGCTTCTTTAATCATCAGGACAACAGTTTTCAGCTGTGCTAACATAATTGCAAAAGGGTTTTCTAATGATGAATTATCCTTTTAAAATTCTAAACTTGGATTAGCAAACACAACGTGACATTGGAACACAGAAGTGATGGTTGCTGATAATGGGCCTCTGTACGCCTATGTAGATTTTCTAAAAAACAAATGCTGTTTCCAGCTATAATAGTAAGTTACAACATTAATAATGTCTACACTGTATTTCTGATCAATTTGATGTTATTTTAATGTACAAAAAATGTGCTCTTCTTTCAAAAACAAGGACATTTCTAAGTGACCCCAAACCTTTGAACGCTAGTGTACATGTTGGTAGAGTTATTAAAGTGACAATGCATAGATAACCGCACACTCTAGGAGCTCAGATGCAAAAATTTAATACCAACGTTTCGACAGCCAAGCTGTCTTCATCAGGGTATAATCACAAACACTGCGAGATGACTCGTTTATATAGTGTCAAAAGACACAGGTGTCTGTAATCATGGCCAAGAGTGGCCTAATATCATTGGTTAATAATCAAATATTAAAATGTCATACAAAGAACAGCATACAAACAACAAATGGACAGCATACGATCATAGATTAATTTAACTACACAAGTTTACAAACAATTAAAATGGCAAAGTCACAATAAATACAAGAATGGCTTTGATGGTTCTGTTTGATGGTTCGTCGGAGGGCACAGCGGGATTTCTTATCAGCTTCCGGGTTAGAGTCCTGCTCCTTGAAAGCGGCAGCTCTACCCTTTAGCTCAGTGTGAATGTTGCCTGTAATACATGGCTTCTGGTTGGGGTATGTACGTACAGTCACTGTGGGGACGACGTCCCCGATGCACTTATTGATAAAGCCAGTGACTGATGTGGTGTACTCCTCAATGCCATCTGAAGAATCCCGGAACATATTCTCGTTTGTGCTAGCAAAACAGCCCTGTAGTTTAGCATCTGGTGCTTCCTGCTTTAATTTTTGCTTTTAAGCAGGAATCAGGAGGATAGAATTATGGTCAGATTTGCCAACTGGAGGGCGAGGGAGAGCTTTGTACGCATCTCTGTGTGTGGAGTAAAGGTGGTTAAGAATATTTTACCCTCTGGTTGCACATTTAACATGCTGCTAGACTTTAGGTAAAACTGATTTAAGTTTCCCTGCATTAAAGTCCCCGGCCACTAGGGCCGACGCCTCTGGATGAGTGTTTTCCTGTTTGCTTATTGCGGTATACAGCTCACTGAGTGCGGTTTTAGTGCCAGCATCGGTCTGTGTTGGTATGTTGATAGCTACAAAAAAATACAGATGAAAACTCTCTAGGTAGATAGTGTGGTCCACAGCTATTCTACCTCAGGCGAGCAAACCCTTGAGACTTCCTTAGATATTGTGCACCAGCAAACAAAATAGCATGGTTGGTTAAGAGACGATAAGGCGGCAGCCATCCCCTTCGGCGCCATCAGTGTGCAATCATGAGCACAGCTGGGGTTTTTGCAGATGCATGAGGTTACGACTGTTCAGAATGATGATATGATAAGAGGCGCCCCCCTTGGGTTGTGCCGTGGCAGAGATCTTTGTGGGCTATACTGGGCCTTGTCTCAGGATGGTAGGTTGGTGGTTGAAGATATCCCTCTAGTGGTGTGGTGGCTGTGCTTTGGAAAAGTGGGTGGGGTTATATCCTTCCTGTTTGGCCCTGTCCGGGGGTGTCCTCGGATGGGGTCATAGTGTCTCCTGACCCCTCTTGTCTCAGCCTCCAGTATTTATGCTCAACTTCTGGATGATAGCGGGGTGAACAGGCGGTGGCTCGGGTGGTTGTTGTCCCTGATGGTATTTTTGGCCTTCCTGTGACATCTGGTGCTGTAGGTGTGCCGGAGGCAGGTAGTTTGCCCCCGGTGATAAGTTGTGCAGACCACGCACTACCCTCTGGAGAGGCTTGTGGTGCAGTTGCCGTCCCAGGCGGTGATACAGCCCAACAGGATGCTCTCGATTGTGCATCTGTAAAAGTGTGTGAGGGATTTAGGTGACAAGACAAATTTCTTCAGCCTTCTTCTACGCTGTCTGTGTGGGTGGACCATTTCAGTTTGTCTGTGATGTGTACGCCGAGGAACTTGAAACTTTCCACCTTCTCCACTACTGCCCCGTCGATGTGGATAGGGGGGGTGCTCCCTCTGCTGTTTCCTGAAGTCCACAATCATCCCCTTTGTTTTGATGACATTGAGTGAGAGGTTGTTTTCCTGACACCACACTTCGAGTGCCCTCACCTCCTCCCTGTAGGCTGTCTCGTCATTGTTGGTAATCAAGCACATGTACTGTTGTGTCGTCTGCAAACTTGATGATTGAGTTGGAGGCATGCATGGCCACGCAATCATGGTTGAACAAGGAGTACAGGAAAGGGGGCTGAGCACGCATCCTTGTGGGGCCCCAGTGTTGAGGATCAGCAAAGTGGAGATGTTGTTTCCTACCTTCACCACCTGGGGGCGGCTCATCAGAAAGTTACTTTTACCCAATTACACAGGTCAGCGTTGAGACCCAGGGCCTTAAGCTTAATGATGAGGTTGGGGGGGGGTACTATGGTGTTGAATGCTGAGCTCTAGTCAATGAACAGCATTCTTACATAGGTATTCCTCTTGTCCAGATGGGGTAGGGCAGTGTGCAGTGTGATGGAGATTGCATCGTCTGTGGACCTTTTGGGGCAGTATGCAAACTGAAGTGGGTGTAGGGTGGCAGGTAAGGTGGAGGTGAAATGATCCTTAACAAGTTTCTCAAAACACTTCACAATGACAGAAGTGAGTGCTACAGGGCAATAGTCATTTAGTTCAGTTATCTTTGCCTTCTCTGGTACAGGAACAATGGTGGCCATCTTGAAGCATGTGGGGACAGCAGACTGGGATATGGGAGCGATTGAATATGTCCGTAAACACACCAGCCAGCTGGTCTGCGCATGCTCTGAGGATGCGGCTAGGGATACCGTCTGGGCCAGCAGCCTTGCGAGTGTTAGCACATTCAAATGTTTTACTCACTTCGGCCACGGAGAAGGAGAGCCCGCTGTCCTTCATAGCGGGCCGCGTCAGTGGCACTGTATTATCCTCAAAGCGGGCACCTTGTGGTGTTTAGCTTGTCTGGGAGCAAGACATTGGTGTCCGTGACGTGGGTGGTTTTCTTTTTGTAGTCCATAATTGCCTGTACACCCTGCCACATACGTCTCTTGTCTGGGCCGTTGAATTGCGACTCTCATTTTGTACCTATACGGACATTTCGATTGCCTTGCGGAGGGAATAACTACAGTTTTTAATCGGCCACATTCCCCCAACCTCTTTCCATGGTTGAATGAGGTGGTTCGTGCTTTCAGTTTTGCGTGAATGTCGCCTTCTATCCAAGGTTTCTGTTAGGGATAGGTTTTAGTAGTCACAACATCTCCAATGCACTTCCTAATAAACTCACTCACCGAGTCAGCGTATAAATTGATGTTATTGTCTGAGGCTTCCCAGAACATTTTCCAGTCCACGCGATCAAAACAATCTTGAAGCGTGGACTCCGATTGGACAAACCAGTGTTGAATGGTTCTTGTCAGGGGTACATCCTGTTTGAGTTTCTGCCTATAGGACGGCACAAGCAAGATGGAGTCGTGGTCGGATTTGCCAAAGGGAGGGTGGGGGAGGGCCTTGTATGCATCGCGGAAGTAAGAGTAGCAGTTGTCCAGTGTTTCTGCTAGAGCGGGTACAACAGTAAATGTGCTGGTAGAATTTAGGTAGTCTTGTTCTCAAATTAGCTTTGTTAAAATCCCCAGCTACAATAAAAGCAGCCTCAGGATATATGGTTTTCCGATTTGGGATTTGTAAAAAATAAATATATGAGGCCAATAAATCATCAAATCATCTGAACCAATTATTTGACTCTTATGTTAACTATCCGTTGTAATACACCCAGACATTATGAAGCAATGAAGACCATCTGGAACGCACCCGTGTAGGTTTTTCCACCTTGCCGGTTCAGCAATTTGAACCAACCCGTGGGCTAGCAACGCAACCGCAGCCTAGCAATGAATACACCCGTGTCGGCCTGCAACCTAGAACGCTCCCGCGGTCTAGCAACGAGACTACAGGCTAGCAATGTCAGTTAAGCTAGCCACCTGGGTCACGAGTTGCCGGAGCTCGTTCAGAGGAAGTTTAAAACAATGTTTTAAATATGTTGTATTAATTTCGGAGCGACAAATGAAATGCACTTATTTATTAATGACCATTTTGCTTCCTATGGCGGGCAAGGCAAGGGAGGTCTGGTCGTCGGCCATGCTGGAAATGTGTTCTCGCATTATTGTGTCATTGTCAACACAGTACATCTACACCACGAAATGAAACGTTGATTTGAACTATCTGACCAACTGACCCACGTCAGGCGGCGCCCCAATGTCTGATTCATATCGCTTGATTTCTGATGATAGTCGTCGATTATATGATTGTATGGGGTGGAATCAGAGAGGTGCGGGGGCTGCCTTATGCCTTGATCACACCGACAGTGTCTTACGCAAAATAGTACACAGCATCATCTGGATTTGTGTAACAAAAGTCCAACATTCACCTTCTGCTAACATTTCTGTCAAACCGTCCACGCATAGTTCATTAAATCCAACGTATGCACCACAGAACGCACTGCATCTGCAACGCAATACTGCAAGGAAAATGCAGCGTTCTATTGGAAATTAATGTACTTCTGGTGTACCAAAATGCAAATCACGGTTGATGTGATCGAGGCGTTAATCGATGTCATTGGGGCCCTTGGGGCAGTTGTTGGGGGGGTTAACTGCGTTGCTCATGGGCAGAACGGCAAGTTTTTCCACCTTGCCGGCTCAGCAATTGAACCAACAATCTTTTTGTTACTGGCCCAACGCTCTTAACCGCTAGGCTACCTGCCGCTACCTAAGCACCTTTTCCAGCCGACTATCGATAAAAAAATATTAAGTCAAACAAGTTATAACGTGTGTGAAGTTTCAAATGCATTCTGTCATTACTAAATGTGATAGGTATTGTTACATTAACCAAAAAATATTTGTTTAAAAATATTTCATCAGTTGTCTTCCTCAAATATTTTGCAGGTGGGAGGGAATCTGATTTAATTGGTCCTCAATTTACAGCTCAGACACTTCATTCAAGATAATGTTGTTAGCCAGGTTTACAGGTGAATTATCTGATTTGATCCATAAACAACATACACAATGGGCCAAAGCCAGAAAGAGTAATTCCCAGGCTGAATGGCAGCTATTCAGGGTACTGAGAAATAAGTCCACCTTGTTAACACGGAAATGCAAATCTAGCTTCTATTACAAATCTACCAAGGCAAACCTCAATAACCCGGCGAAATTATGGAAAACCACTAAATCCATTTTACCGAGATTGAGCTTTCAGAAGTTGCAAAAGGCACTCGCATCTATTGATATTAAGAAAGCGGCTGGCCAGGATGAATTAAACCCTTATTTTCAAAAAATTGGTGCAGAGATCATTGCTGCCCCTCTCACTTTCATATTAAATATTTAATTGGTGAGTAATACCATTCCAAAAGTCTGGAAAGCAGCCTGTCACGCCTTTACATAAGGCATAAGAGCACCTCCTCTCAGCTGCCCACTGCACTGAGGACAGGAAGCACTGGCACAACCGATAAATCTATGATTATCAATCATTTCAATAAGCATTTTTCCACGGCTGGCCATGCATTCCATCTGGCTGCCAACATCTCAGCACCCCCTGCAGCAACTTGGTCAAATTCCCCCCTCCCCCCACTTCTCCTTCACCCAAATCCAGACAACTGCTAAATCTGGATCCCTACAAATCAGCGCGCTAGACAATCTGGACCCTCTCTTTCTAAAATTATCAGCCAAAATTGTTGCAACTCCTATTACTAGCCTATTCAACCTCTCTTTCGTATCATCTGAGATCGCCAAAGATTGTAAAACTGCTGCGGTCATCCCCCTCTTCAAAGGGGGAGACACTCTAGACCCAAACTGTTATAGACCAATATCCATCCTGCCCTGCCTTTCTAAAATCTTCGAAAGCCAAGTTAATAAACAGATCACCGACCATATCGAATCCCGCTGTACCTTCTCCACTATGCAATCTGGTTTCCGAGCTGCTCATGGGTGCACCTCAGCCACGCTAAAGGTTCTAAATGATATCATAACCGCCATCGATAAAATACAGTACTGTGCAGCCATCTTCATTGACCTGGCCAAGGCTTTCGACACTGTCAATCACCGCATTCTTATCGGTAGTCTTGATAGCATTGGCTTATCAAATGACTGCCTCGCCTGGTTCACCAACTACTTCTCCGATAGAGTTCCGTGTGTCAAATCGGAGGGCCTGTTGTCCGGATCTCTGGCAGTCTCTATGGGGGTGCCACAGGGTTCAATTCTCAGGCCGACTCTTTTCTGTGTATATATATCAATGATATCGCTCTTGCTGTTGGTGATTCTCTGATCCACCTCTACGCAGACGACACCATTATGTATACATCTGGCCCTTCTTTGGAGACTGTGCTAAAAACCCTCCAAACGAGCTTCAACGCCATACAACACTCCTTCCATGGCCTCCAACTGCTCTTAAATGCTAGTAAAACTAAGTGCATGCTCTTCAACCAATTGCTGCCCGCACCCACCCGCCTGACTAGCATCACTACTCTGGACGGCTCTGACCTAGAATATGTGGACAACTACAAATACTTAGGTGTCTGGTTAGACTGTAAACTCTCCTTCCAGACTCACATTAAGCATCTCCAATCCAAAATTAAATCTAGAATCGGCTTCCTATTTTGCAACAAAGCCTCCTTCACTCATGCCGCCAAACATACCCTCGTAAAACTGACTATCATACTGATCCTTGACTTTGATGTAATTTACAAAATACCCCCCAACACTCTACTTAGCATACTGGATGTAGTCTATCACAGTGCCATCCGTTTTATCACCAAAGCCACATATACTACCCACCACCACGACCTGTATGCTCTCATTGGCTGGCCCTCACTTCATTGTCGTCGCCAAACCCACTGGCTCCAGGTCATCTATAAGTCATTGCTAGGTAAAGCCCCGCCTTATCTCAGCTCACTGGTCACCATAGCAACACTCACCCGAAACACACGCTCCAGCAGGTATATTGCACTTGTCATCCCCAAAGCCAACACTTCCTCTGGCCGCCTTTCCTTACAGTTCTCTGCTGCCAATGACTGGAACGAATTGCAAAAATCTCTGGAGCGCGAGTCTTATATCTCAATCACTAACTTTAAGCATCAGCTGTCTGAGCAGCTTATGTGGAAACCACATATCCTGAGGCTGCATTCATTGCAGCTGGGGATTTTAACAAAGCTAATCTGAAAACAAGACTATATCGATTGTGCTACAGGGCTGGTAAAACCCTGGATCATTGTTATGCTAACTTCCGCGACGCATATAAGGCCCTCCCCCACCCTCCTTTCGGAAAAGCTGACCACGACTCCATTTTGTTGCTTCCAGCCTATAGACAGAAACTTAAACAGGAAGCACCCGCTCTCAGGTCTGTTCAATGCTGGTCCGACCAATCTGATTCCATGCTTCAAGATTGCTTCGATTACGTGGATTGGGATATGTTCCGCATTACGTCAAACAACAACATTGTCGAATACGCTGATTCGCTGAGCGAGTTCTTTAGCAAGTGCATTGGCGATGTCGTACCCACAGCAACTATTAAAACATTCCCCAGCCAAAAACTGTGGATTGATGGTAGCATTCGCATGCAACTGAAAGCGCAAACACCTGCTTTTAACCAGGGCAAGGTGACCGGAAACATGACCGAATACAAACAGTGTAGCTATTCCTCTCCGCAAGGTAATCAAACAAGCTCAATGTCAGTATAGAAACAAAGTAGAGTCGCAATTCAACGACTCAGACACAAGAGGTATGTGGCAGGGTCGACTGTCAATCACGGATTACAAAAAGAAAACCAGCCCTGTCGCGGACCAAGATGTCTTGCTCCCAGGCAGACTAAACAACTTCTTTGCTCGCTTTGAGGACAATACAGTGCCATTGACATGACCCGTTTACCAAAAGCTGCGGACTCTCCTTCACTGCAGCCGACGTGAGTAAAATATTTAAATGTGTTAACCCTCTCAAGGCTGCAGGCCCAGACGGCATCCCAAGCCGCGTCCTCAGAGGATGCGCAGACCAGCTGGGTGGTGTGTTTACAGACATATTCAATCAATCATTATCCCAGTCTGTTCCAACATGCTTAAAGAGGACCACCATTGTTCCTGTTCCCACGAAAGCGAAGGTAACTGAGCTAAACAACTACTGCCCCGTAGCACTCACTTCCGTCATCATGAAGTGCATTGAAGTGCATATCGCCTCCACCCAACCTGACACCCTAGACCCACTCCAATTTGCTTACCGCCCCAATAGGTCCACAGACGACGCAATCGCAACCACACTGCACACTGCCCTAACCCATCTGGTGAAGAGGAATACCTACGTGAGAATGCTGTTCATCGACGACAGCTCAGCATTTAACACCATAGTGCCATCCAAACTCGTCATCAAGCTCGAGACCCTGGGTCTCGACCCCGCCCTGTGCAACTGGGTACTGGACTTCCTGACGGGCCACCCCCAGGTGGTGAGGGTAGGTAACAACATCTCCACCCCGCTGATCCTCAACACTGGGGCCCCACAAGAGTGCGTTCTGAGCCCTCTCCTGTACTCCCTGTTCACCCACGACTGCGTGGCCATGCACGCATCCAACTCAATCATCAAGTTTGCAGATGAAACTACAGTGGTAGGCTTGATTACCAACAACGACGAGGCGGCCTACAGGGAGGAGGTGAGGGCCCTCGGAGTGTGGTGTCAGGAAAATAACCTCACACTCAATGTCAACAAAACAAAGGAGATGATCGTGGACTTCAGGAAACAGCAGAGGGAGCACCCACCTATCCACATTGACGTGACAGTAGTGGAGAGAAGTTAAGTTCCTCGGCGTACACATCACAGACAAACTGAATTGGTCCACCCACACAGACAGCGTGGAGAAGAAGGCGCAGCAGTGCCTCTTCAACCTCAGGAGAATTAAGAAATTTGGCTTGTCACAAAAAGCACTCACAAACTTTTACAGATAGACAATCGAGAGCATCCTGTCGGGCTGTATCACCACCTGGTACAGCAACTGCTCCGACCACAACCGTTAAGGCTCTCCAGAGGATAGTGAGGTCTGCACAACATATCACCGGGGGCAAACTACCTGCCCTCCAGGACACCTACACCACCTGACGTCACAGGAAGGCCATAAAGATCATCAAGGACAACAACCACCCGAGCCACTGCCTGTTCACCCCGCTAACATCCAGAAGGCGAGGTCAGTGCAGGTGCATCAAAGCAGGGACCGAGAGACTGAAAAACAGCATCTATCTCAAGGCAATCAGACTGTTAAACAGCCACCACTAACATTGAGTGGCTGCTGCCATACATGTAAAAAAAAAAAAAAAAAATATCACTAGCCACTTTAAACAATGCCACTTAATATGTTTACATACCCTACATTAATCATTGCATATGTATATACTGTACTCTATACCACCTACTGAATCTTGCCATCTTTATGCAATACATGTATAACTAGCCACTTGAAACAATGCCACTTAATATAATGTTTGCATACCCTACATTACTCATCTCATGTGTACAGTGGGGAGAACAAGTATTTGATACACTGCCGATTTTGCAGTTTTTCCTACTTACAAAGCATGTAGAGGTCTGTAATTTTTTATCATAGGTACACTTCAACTGTGAGAGACGGAATCTAAAAATCCAGAAAATCACATTGTATGATTTTTAAGTAATTAATTTGCATTTTATTGCATGAAATATCAGAAATTGCCTGAATTGCATGAAACATCAGAAATTTAGAACCTAATATTTGGTACAACAACCTTTGTTTGCAATTACAGAGATCATATGTTTCCTGTAGTTCTTGACCAGGTTTGCACACACTACAGCAGGGATTTTGGCCCACTCCTCCATACAGACCTTCACCAGATCCTTCAGGTTTTGGGGCTGTCGCTGGGTTATATGGACTTTCAGCTCCCTCCAAAGATTTTCTATTGGGTTCAGGTCTGGAGACTGGCTCGGCCACTCCAGGACCTTGAGATGCTTCTTACGGAGCCACTCCTTAGTTGCCCTGGCTGTGTGTTTCGGGTCGTTGTCATGCTGGAAGACCCAGCCACGACCCATCTTCAATGCTCTTACTGAGGGAAGGAGGTTGTTGGCCAAGATCTTGCGATACATGTCCCCATCCATCCTCCCCTCAATATGGTGCAGTCGTCCTGTCCCCTTTGCAGAAAAGCATCCCCAAAGAATGATGTTTCCACCTCCATGCTTCACGGTTGGGATGGTACTCATCCTTCTTCTGCCTCCAAACATGGCGAGTGGAGTTTAGACCAAAAAGCTCTATTTGTGTCTCATCAGACCACATGACCTTCTCCGATTCCTCCTCTGGATCATCCAGATGGCCATTGGCAAACTTCAGACGGGCCTGGACACGCGCTGGCTTGAGCAGGGGGACCTTGCGTGTGCTGCAGGATTTTAATCCATGACAGTGTAGTGTGTTACTAATGGTTTTCTTTGAGACTGTGGTCTCAGCTCTCTTCAGGTCATTGACCAGGTCCTGCCGTGTAGTTCTGGGCTGATCCCTCACCTTACTCATGATCATTGATGCCCCACGAGGTGAGATCTTGCATGGAGCCCCAGACCGAGGGTGATTGTCATCTTGAACTTCTTCTATTTTCTAATAATTGTGCCAACAGTTGTTGCCTTCTCACCAAGCTGCTTGCCTATTGTCCTGTAGCCCATCCCAGCCTTGTGCAGGTCTACAATTTTAGCCCTGATGTCCTTACACAGCTCTCTGGTCTTGGCAATTGTGGAGAGGTTGGAGTCAGTTTGATTGAGTGTGTGGACAGGTGCCTTTTATACAGGTAACGAGTTCAAATAGGTGCAGTTAATACAGGTAATGAGTGGAGAACAGGAGTGCTTCTTAAAGAAAACAGGTCTGTGAGAGCCAGAATTCTCATTGGTCGGTATGTGATCAAATACTTATGTCATGCAATAAAATGCAAATTAATTACTTAAAAATCATACAATGTGATTTTCTGTATTTTTGTTTTAGATTCCGTCTCTCACAGTTGAAGTGTACCTATGATAAAAATGAGACCTCTACACGCTTTGTTAGTAGGAGAACCTGCAAAATCGGCAGTGTATCAAATACTTGTTCTCCCCACTGTATATACTGTACTCAATACCATCTACTGCATCTTGCCTATGCCGTTCTGTACCATCACTCATTCATATATCTTTATGTACATATTCTTCATCGCTTTACACTTGTAAAGGTAGCTGTTGTGAAATTGTTAGGTTAGATTACTCGTTGGTTATTACTGCATTGTCGGAACGAGAAGCACAAGCAATTCGCTACGCTCGCATTTACATCTGCTAACCATGTGTAAGTGACAAATAAAATTTTATTTGAAAATGTTTGAATTGATCACTGTACCTGTACACAGCCAAGCTGTAAATAGCACACCCGACAACCTCAACCCCATATTACTTACCCTCTTGCACCCCAGTATCTCTACTTGCACATTATCATCTGTACATCTATTACTCCAGTATTTATGCTAAATCGTAATTATTTTCACCTCTTGGGCCTATTTATTGCCTACCTCCCTACTCTTCTACATTTGCACACACTGTACACTGATTTTTATATTTTTCTTTTGTGTTATTGACTGTGTTTATGTGTAACTCTGTGTTGTTTGTGTCACACTGCTTTGCTTTATCTTGGCCAGGTCGCAGTTGTAAATGAGAACTTGTTCTCAACTGGCCTACCTGGTTAAATAAAGGTGAAATTAAATAAACTGTCTGCACTGGCAAAAGATATGTAAAACCTGGTGTACTCACTTTCTTCATAATAACTCAGTTATCTCAATTTCAGTCAGGTTTTAGAGCCAAGCATTGTACAATTACTGCAGTAAGTAACGTTGTAGGTGATATTCTAGATACCCATGACAAGAAAAATCACTGTTTTTCACATTTTATTGACTTATCAAAGGCCTTCGACACTTGACTATGCCTTGCTGTTGTATAGAGTAAAAAAGGTTGGTTTAAAAGCGCTGATGCAATGGTTCCAAAACTACCTTTCTGACAAAAGTGTGTAACACAGAAGGGTATGGAATCGGAGTTTCAAAGGCTTTTAAAAGGAGTTCCCCAGGCCTCAATTTTAGGTCCCATCCTTTTTACACTGTATATAAATGAAATAGGGAAGACTGTTGACTCTGCAAATCTCCATGCTGATTACAAACTAATTTATTCTAGCGCATCTAATATTGAGGCTTTTCAGGACTTAGTTGGCATTGATGTTATTCAAAGGTAGCTTTTCAAATGAAACTTATGATTCTCTACCCTGAAAGTAAACAGACGCTTGCAGATTTTAAACCAAGGCCAGCAAATTGATAGTCACCTCCTCTAAGTATCTTGGGAAGTGGTTAGATAAAAAGCTGAATTTTAAACAGCACATAACTTGATCGAGAAACTGAAATTGGGTTTCTTTTTTAGGAATAAATCTTGCATTTCAATGCTAGTCAAGGATCTTGTTCAAAGCATTTTATCAGTGCCGGATTATGGCGATAGTCTATATGCAGGTACCTTAAACTCTGGACACAGCGTATATCATGGTGTTTTAAGATTTATTACAAACGCTAGAACACTCACCCATCACTGTGATCTGTATGCTATGGTGCAATGGACCTCTCAACCACTGGTACACTTGCTCACAGTCGCTGTTGTCCTTGTCTGTTCCTAAGGCTAGAACTAAGATGTGATTTTTTTTTCTCCCATTATGCCCCTTCAACCTCGAACATGCTTCAAAAGATAAAGTTAGGGGACTTAGTGTCCTTGCCTGTCTTTACGACTGATCGACAACACTGTTTGCAATAGCTTCAGTTGTTTCTAATCTTTAAATTGTATCCCCAACTTGTGACACAGTCTTGTTTGTGTTTAGAATTTCTCATGTACACGCTGCCATTTCCTTATTTTGCCTTCTTGCCAGGTCACCCTCGCAAAAGAAGTTTAACCTCAATGGGTCTTACCTGGTTAAATAAATAAAAATACAATAGGAATTGTCTGAAACAAACAAATAATTGCTTGCTAATGGACAGGTTTTTATTGGCCGCTTATTGGGTAGGTCAATATTAGCGAAAGTTCATTGTGCCTGTAAAAAATATTTCAATAATGCAACTGTTTCACCAGTTCTGGTTGTATTGTGTGTTGAACTAAACAGAAAGGATTTGATGGATATGACATGTTTTTGCTCTCTGGCAGTGCAGGGATAAAAGAAAACCACTACTTAAAATCACATCGCCATTATTTACATGATTCCAATATATGTGTACGTTACAATTACACAAAATGAAAATCTGTAAAGAACACCCCTACCCATCCAAATAAACATTTTACAGGGGGGGGGGGAAGCAAGGAAGTACAATAAATTGCAAATTCTCCTCCAAGAGCCATCATAGATTTCAATCCTCAGGGAAAACAACCATGCATAATACCACTAAGCCAGAGAAAGTGTACAATATGCACACTTAAAAAAAGGTACAAAATTTAAAAGCAATTATTTTGCTATGCTGATGGAGAACATTAACTTTAAAAATGTCAATTCCTTCTCTTTGGGCGCTGCATTATAAATAACTTGTCTTATCGGTTGCAGGTCCAAGAACTTCCTATCTTCACAAGAAGAAACGTTATGCTTTTCTTTCAAGAGCGTGCCAAGGTGGCAGGGTTGGTGTTAAGCATCATTAGAGTTTGTTGTTTTCTTCTCTGTACATTAGGCGAAGATATGGGGGGGGGGCGCGTATCCTCACAGTGGTTGGTTGGTTCACTGATTGTTTTTAGCTTTCGCATGTGTGAGGATGTGAGACTTGAGGTTGGTAGATTGGGCAAACTTCTTGTTGCAGCCGTCGAATGGACAGACGTAGGGTCGGTCTCCAGTGTGAATCCGCACGTGCGTGCGTAAGTTAAAGTCCAAAGAGAACCGCTTACCGCAGCCCTCAAACGTGCACTTAAAGAGAAGGAGAGAGTATATTTTATTATGAGGCTACAATGCTGGTTGACAATCTGTGCACCAATGGGTGTATGGCTATACATGCCATGTTTAAGTTAAGTTAAGTGTTGCAAATCAAACAAAATGTATACACAGGGATGCAAACAGGTGAGGGCACAAAAAAGTGACAAATGCCCACGGAAACAAGAAGAACAGTGTAAACTGCTAGAATGGGGTTTTCAGAACACCAAAATTTTACAAACAATGTGATACCAGGACAGGTATCACAATACCGAGTAGTATTGCAGTAGAAAGCGGAGAAGGTAGCTCTGGTAATATGGGGCATAACTTTTGAGTGGTTTGGGCTAGAAACTGATGATTTTCAGTGATGTAAAGGCACAAGGATGACTGTCACTGTGCTCCATTTTTCCTCTATGGCAGTGTGACAGCAAAGCAGCTTGCTAACATTAATAACTTTGTGTGTAATAATTTGTGCTTTCAAAACATACATGCAACTATAGTCACAGCATTATTTCAAACACAGGTTGCTTACCTGGAGTTGCATTCCAAATGTCCCAGTTGCGTGATCACACAGGGTGAGACTCAATTGCATACTCCTCGCATCCTCTGGCTGAGTTTTGAGGAGGCGAGGAGAGAGAGGACATGAGGAGTATGCAATTGAGATTCTCCCAGGGAGATCTGTTCATGCCCCTCTTATAGCGCCACCGCCCGATTTTTACGGCTCTACACTACTCATGTGGATTACCTATCAAAATGGCAAATATCGCCGAAAAGTGCAGATGGCATCCCTGTGAAACTGTAATTGTTAGACAAGAAGTATATCTCTCAATTAGAAGCCATTTTGAAGGGGCTGGGGGAAACATACCTGGAAAGGCTTCTCTCCAGTATGAACAAGTTGATGCCTCTTCAGTTTAGAGCTTTCAACAAAGGCCTTTCCACATTCAGCGCAGACGTGAACACGCGGTCCGTGGGTGTGCAAATGCTTCCTCATCGCCGAGTTATCCCTGAACATTTTAGTGCACCCCTGCAGAGGCAAAGGTAGCAATTAATCATTGTGTAATTTCAGAAATGACAAGACCAAAAGGTCCACATCAGAGCACTTAAACCTTTCTCCAGGTTTCTGTTTTCCCAAAAGCACACTATTTTAAAAAGATGTCCTCAACAATGTTTAAACCACATCAGGAGACTACTCTTGAGGTCTGGGAAAAATGTAAGAATTGTACTTATGGGTGTTACCCTTTAACGGAAGTGCTCACCAGGATGAGACTGTTTGGTTATCTTCTTGGTGACAGGGGGCAGTATTTTCACATCCGGATGAAAAGCATGCCCAAATTGAACTGCCTGCTACTCATCCCCAGAAGATAAAATATGCATATTGTTAGTATTTGGGTAGAAATCCTATTTGGATAGGATTTTGATAGAAAACACTCTGAAGTTTCTAAAACGGTTTGAATCATGTCTGTGAGTATAACAGAACTTATTTAGCAGGCGAAACTCCGAGGACAGACCATTCAGTTTTTTTTAGGTCACTCTTTTCAATGGCTTTTCATTGGGAATCCAGAGTTCTAAGAGACCTTCTTGTAGTTCCTACCGTTTCCACTGGATGTCACCAGTCTTTAGAAATTGGTTGAGGTTTTTCCTCTGTGTAATGAAGTAGCCCTGTTCAAAACGAGGGTCACTTGTAGTGTACTGTTAGATAGAGGTGCGTGACCAGAAAGCTAGCTACAAGTTTGTTTTCCTCCTGTATTGAACACAGATCATCCCGTCTTCAATTTCATTGATTTTTATGTTCAAAAATACCTAAAGTTGTATTACAAAAGTAGTTTGAAATGTTTTGGCAAAGTTCACAGGTAACTTTTGAGATATTTTGTAGTCAGTTGGAACCGGTGTTTTTCTGGATCAAACGCGCCAAATAAAAATTGACATTTTGGATATATATATATATCGAAGGAATTAATCAAACAAAAGGACCATTTGTGATGTTTATGGGACATATTGGAGTGCCAACAAAAGAAGCTCGTCAAAGGTAAGGCATTAATTATGTTTTTATTTATGCGTTGTGTAGCGCCTGCAAGGTTAGAAATATGCTTCTCTCTCTTTGTTTACTATGGTGCTATCCTCAGATAATAGCTACGTTTGCTTTCGCCGAAAAGCCTTTTTGAAATCTGACATGTTGGCTGCATTCACAACAAGTGTGCGTCTGCTCGTGTCAAAAGCCACTCTTCCTATTATACCTACCAAGTTAGAAGTTCAAAACCGGCGCTAGAAAGTCTAGGCTCTATCAATGATAGAAATAATGATTTGCTTATATGCATGTTTTGATGTAAATCTGGATGGGGTGGCTATATCTTATCAGTGTAATCAAGCTGTAGACAATAAAACATCACGCATTTGAATGTTTGAACTTGTAGCGCGGTGGCATAAACTTACGTGGCTGCAAGGGACTTTGTCAGACAAAGTAGGGTGTGGTTTTGTTGCATCCAATGGCAGTGTCTTCGATAAGGTAACACAAAGGTACCACTTGTGGATTTGACACCACTAACGATGGAATCTAGTCCTTAAGACTAGTAGAGCACGCTTACTTTGTGGGGGCAGGCTATCGTCCTGGGAGAGTCGTCCTCCTTTATTTTCCGTGGCTTCATCCTGTAAAGGACATGATAGGTCAAAGAACTTGTATTCACTACACTTGAGGAGAGTTCAAGAGGGGAACATTGTAACAGTACATAAGCCTACATATGGTTTTATTTATTATATCACGCAACAAGGGCAGCAGGTAGCCTAGTGGTTAGAGCGTTGGACTAGTTATCTGTAAGGTTGCAAGATCGAATCCCCGAGCTGACAAGGTAAAAATCTGTCGTTCTGCCCCTGAACAAGGCAGTTAACCCACTGTTCCTAGGCGCCATTGAAAATAAGAATTTGTTCTTTAACTGACTTGCCTAGTTAAATAACAGGTAAATAAAAACAGGTAATGTTTTGCAACAGAAAACAAAAACAGGGGTTTCTAAATGGACAAGTCCCTCCCAGTTTCCCTCCGTTAGGTGCCTAATGAACATGTGCTTGTGTCACTAGCTCACCTGGCGAACTCTGCCAGCTGTTTGGGGTCTGACAGGTCAATCCCTGGGATGCCTCCAGGCGGGAGCTTCTTCCCTGTCATGTACTCGGAGTAATCGGGAGGGGAACTCTCCCCGATGACATGCTCCTCCACCATAGTGTCATGGTCAATTTCCTTCTTGTCATCTGAGTCCGAGCAAAAGAGCAGAGTTAAAACAGGGATATTATTTGCATTTGATGTCTGACCCAAATGGCCAATTAAAATGCCAATCACTATTCCCAGCACCTGGAAAATGTATAGCCTTAAAACTGGGGAGCATAGTTGTGTAAAAGGTATACAATCTCATATTTTACAGTTGAAAGCAGTATTTGGTCTGCACAGTTGAACAGCACGTGCACATTTTAGGTCCATTTTTAAATGGCCCTAGTTTTTAAATGGTACGACTTAGTGAATAGCCATAGTCTGTCTGCATTGTTGCAAGTACAGCTAACATCGGGATTTGGAAAAACTCTAATCAACGTAGCTAGCTAACTGGCTGCCGTTTGAAGTTTGTGAACACACATTAGTTTGTTACTAGAATTAAAGTTAGCTCGCCATAGCGAACTGTCTGACGAAAGTCAAATAATCGAACGACATCTTCTCACTCAAGTCAGTGGGTCTCATAAAGCCAACTAAGCAGACTTTGCACAATTTAGTTTTTTTGTTTTGTTTTAACGACACATAAATAATTGAGATTCCATTATTGTCGACTCTTCGCCGCGGTTAGAACGGTGGCTAGCTGTAGCACATCCAGTCTGACATCCCCCCCCTTTCGAACAGAGGCCCCTGTGCTGAACTGCGCCACAGCGGCCTACTCCTGGAGCCAGCAACAGCGCGCTCGCTCCCAACAGCCGCCATCTTTCCCCGGCCAAATCAACGCCATTTTTCCGGTCCGCCATACTGTTCCAAGGGAACATGGCGGCGCCCATCAACACATAAAACATGGCTTCCCATAAAAACAAAAACATTTCAAATACATGGCATGCAATTCGGACTTGAAAAACAGTTAAGAATTCTGCTAAAATTAGCCAGAGAACAACGCCCGTACGAGGCCCAGTTCACAGGGCACACAACGCAAGAACACAGCTGGCAAATTTGCAAGAACACACTTTCAATAGAACTCTTTAACGTTAAACTTACCCGATGCCCACATGGTCACCGAAAACTCTCCTTCCAAAGTCTTTATCTGTACTTGTTTCTGTTCCCATTTTCTACCACTGGCCTCCGGTGCACCCAAATAACTCTTTTTATTTCTCTTCACGCTTACCCCCTTCTTCATTCGCCCCGAACTCTTCCCGGCGACAGTCACTAGAGTTTGTTCGATATATTCCTCTTCGGCGGCAGGGACTGGGACAGGTATAAGAATCTGGTCCTCGTAATCATCGTCTCCGTGCATGTCCGAATCATCTTCACCAACCACCTCTTCTCTTGTTTGTACCAATATTACCTCCTGATGATGGTGATGCATTGAGTGTGGATCATCTGAGTCAAGGGGCTGTAAAGCGATCATGGGCTGTTCATCGTCGTCCTCTCCAACAACTGTTGTCTCTATGGTCTCCACTTCGATTTCATGGAGTTCCACTATCTCAGCTGGCATCTCTGAGCCGTCCGTTTCGATGTACAGGGTATCGCATGATGCCATGTTGGAAACCCCTGAATTCCTCACACCTGTTATGTTTTTTTTTTTTACTGCCTTCAACCTACTCAACTCTGTTCTACCCCCGTCTCCACAGCATTGTGAAAAATAGCGACTTTAAGGTCACGTGATTATACGGCTAGTTTTCAAAATAAAAGTCCCCTGAAATTATTTCACTAAATTAAAATCACAACAAATATAGTTTAGTTACTTAAACATACATTTATTGAAAAAACGAACAATATATATTTTGAAATCAATTTAACTACACTGAAAATATATGCAACATGTAAAGTGTTGGCCCCATGTTTTATGAGCTGAAATAAAATATCCCAGAAATTTTACATATGCACAAAAAGGTTATTTCTTTAAAATGTTGTACACACATTTGTTTACATCCCTGTTAATGAGCCTTTCTCCATTGCCAAGATAATCCATCCACCTGACAGGTGTGGCATTTCAAGAATCTCATTTAACAGCAAGATCATGACACAAGTGCACCTTGTGCTGGTGATGATAAAAGTGATGTGGTTTGCCACACAATACAATGCCATAGATGTCTCAAGTTTTGAGGGAGCGTGCAATTGACATGCTGACTGCCGGAATGTCCAACAGAGCTTTTGCCAGAGAATTTTAGGTTATTTTCTTTACCATAAGCCGCCGCCAATGCCGTTTTAGAGAATTTGGCAGTATGTACAACCGGCCTCACAACCGCAAACAACGTGTATGGTCTCGTGTGGGCAAGCGGTTTGTTGATGTTGATGTCAATGTCGTGTGGGCGAGCGGTTTGTTGATGTCATGAGTGCCACATGGTGGCGGTGGGGTTATTGTATAGGCAGGCATAAGCTACGGACAACGAAAGCAATTGCATTTTATTGATGGCAATTTCAATGCACAAAAATACCATGATGAGAATTTGTTCCATGTTGCATTTATATTTTTGATCAGTATATAATGATGATGTTGGTCGTTATAGTCCCCTGTAAAAAACAACAACAATAACCTCACAAAACCAACACTGTTGCCCGGAGGTGTCAACTCGTAACAGAACAGGATTTAATCATACTTTGAAGATAACATTTTCAAATTGGTTCATTCCAAGAGTAACTTTGGATGGGGCACAGTGTCCCCCGACAGCCCCTATGCTGCAATAGCCTGTGTGCCGGGAGGCTATGGTCAGCCTGTCTTATCTGGTGTACCGTGTGATCTTAGGCATGCTCTTTCTAATTTCACTCTCTCTCCCTTTCTCTCTTTGTCTCCCCTCCCAGAGGACCTGAGCCATAGGAACATGCCTCTACCTCGCCTGACGACTCCTGACTGTCCCTGTCCCCAGTCCACCCAGTTCTGCAGCTTTGTAACCCTGACCTGATTCAATCGGTGTGCTACCATGTCCCAGAACACCAGTGTCATACTATAGAGATTGACTGCATAAGATACTTTTTTCAGCCAAAATCTACTGTCACCGGTGACAAAAATGGATATTCTCAATATACATGTAGTTCCTCATTACAGCCCTATACAGCTGTTTTCTACTGTACTGTTAGAACTATAGAAGTTGTCACCATACAATTTCAGTATCACCGCTGATGAAAGTTGACATTCTTACCACAGATCCTCATCACAAGTTTCAAGTTTTATTAGTTGTATGTATAGGATATGCATGGTATACATTGTCCAACAAAATGGTTACTTGCAGGTCCCTTCTCGACAATACAAGAACAATAACAAATAGTAAAATATAAGAATACAAATATAAAGTAAATGACAGTAGAGTATAATAATATTTTAGCAAAAGTATAATACAGGAAGGCACAATTTATAGTACAATATTTACATTGGGAAGGAGGGATGGAGGGCAAGTGCATAAACTGAGCAGTATAATATAGGTCTGGTAGCCTTCTTGGTAAGCAACTCCAGTGTAGATTTTTCACGGACCAGGATGTCTTGCTCCCAGGCAGACTAAATAACTTTTTTGCCCGCTTTGAGGACAATACAGTGCCACTGACACGGCCGGCAACGAAAACATGCGGACTCTCCTTCACTGCAGCCGAGGTGAGTAAAACATTTAAACGTGTTAACCCTCGCAAGGCTGCAGGCCCAGACGGCATCCCCAGCCGCGCGCTCAGAGCATGCACAGACCAGCTGGCTGGTGTGTTTACGGACATATTCAATCAATCCCTATCCCAGTCTGCTGTTCCCACATGCTTCAAGAGGGCCACCATTGTTCCTGTTCCCAAGAAAGCTAAGGTAACTGAGCTAAACGACTACCGCCAGTACCACTCACTTCCGTCATCATGAAGTGCTTTGAGAGACTAGTCAAGGACCATATCACCTCCACCCTACCTGACACCCTAGACCCACTCCAATTTGCTTACCACCCAAATAGGTCCACAGACGATGCAATCTCAACCACACTGCACACTCCCCTAACCCATCTGGACAAGAGGAATATCTATGTGAGAATGCTGTTCATCAACTACAGCTCGGCATTTAACACCATAGTACCATCCAAGCTCGTCATCAAGCTCGAGACCCTGGGTCTCGACCCCGCCCTGTGCAACTGGGTACTGGACTTCCTGACGGGCCGCCCCCAGGTGGTGAGGGTAGGCAACAACATCTCCACCCCGCTGATCCTCAACACTGGGGCCCCACAAGGGTGCGTTCTGAGCCCTCTCCTGTACTCCCTGTTCACCCACGACTGCGTGGCCACGCACGCCTCCAACTCAATCATCAAGTTTGCGGACGACACAACAGTAGTAGGCTTGATTACCAACAACGACGAGGCAGCCTACAGGGAGGAGGTGAGGGCCCTCGGAGTGTGGTGTCAGGAAAATAATCTCACACTCAATGTCAACAAAACTAAGGAGATGATTGTGGACTTCAGGAAACAGCAGAAGGAACACCCCCCTATCCACATTGATGGAGCAGTAGTGGAGAGGGTAGTAAGTTTTAAGTTCCTCGGCATACACATCGCAGACAAACTGAATTGGTCCACCCACACAGACAGCATCATGAAGAAGGCGCAGCAGCGCCTCTTCAACCTCAGGAGGCTGAAGAAATTCGGCTTGTCATCAAAAGCACTCACAAACCTCTACAGATGCACAATCGAGAGCATCCTGGCGGGCTGTATCACCGCCTGGTACGGCAATTGCTCCGCCCACAACCGTAAGGCTCTCCAGAGGGTAGTGAGGTCTGCACAACGCATCACCGGGGGCAAACTACCTGCCCTCCAGGACACCTACACCACCCGATGTCACAGGAAGGCCATAAAAATCATCAAGGACAACAACCACCGAGCCACTGCCTGTTCACCCCGCTATCATCCAGAAGGCGAGGTCAGTACAGGTGCATCAAAGCTGGGACCGAGAGACTGAAAAACAGCTTCTATCTCAAGGCCATCAGGCTGTTAAACAGCCACCACTAACATTGAGTGGCTGCTGCTAACACACTGACTCAACTCCAGCCACTTTGATAATGGGAATTGATGGGAAATTATGTAAAATATATCACTAGCCACTTTAAACAATGCTACCTAATATAATGTGTACATACCCTACATTATTAATCGCATATGTATACGTATATACTGTACTCTATATCATGTACTGCATCTTTATGTAATACATGTATCACTAGCCACTTTAACTATGCCACTTTGTTTACATACTCATCTCATATGTATATACTGTACTCAATACCATCTACTGTATCTTGCCTATGCTGCTCTGTACCATCACTCATTCATATATCTTTATGTACATATTGTTTATCCCCTTACACTTGTGTGTATAAGACAGTAGTTTTTGAATTGTTAGTTAGATTACTTGTTGGTTATTACTGCATTGTCGGAACTAGAAGCACAAGCATTTCGCTACACTCGCATTAACATCTGCTAACCATGTGTATGTGACAAATAAAATTTGATTTGATTTGTTTTTGTTTAAGTGTTCTTTGTGTTCTTCCTTCAATAAAGAAGAATGTATTCACACCACGCTGCGCTTTGGTCCCCTCCATACGACGATCGTGACATCAGGACAAAATGTTAATTGCTTTGCCACATTTTTTGCAGTATTACTTTAATGCCTTGTTGCAAACAGGATGTATGTTTTGTGATATGTTTTATTCTGTACAGGCTTCCTTCATTTCACTCTATCAATTTGGTTAGAATTGTGGCGTAACTACAATGTTGTTGACCATCCTCTGTTTTCTCCTATCACAGCCATTAAATAACTGTTTTAAAGTTAGATTTGATTTGTTTATTAGTCACATGCAATGGGTCGCAGATGTAATTGCAAGGTACAGTAAAATTCTTAAGCTCTGAGCTCCAAAAGTGCAGGTCATAAAGAGACCATTGGCCTCATGGTGAAATCCCTGAGCGATTTCCTTCCTCTCCGACAACTGAGTTAGTCTTTGTAGTGACTGGGTGTATTGATACACCATCCAAAGTGTAATTATAACTTCACCATGCTTAAAGGGATATTCAATGTCTGCTTTTTACATTTTTTACCCATCTACCAATAGGTGCCCTTCTTTGCAAGGCATTGGAAAACCTCCCTGATCTTTTTGTTGTTGAATGTGTGTTTGAAATTCACTGCTCGGCTGAGGGACCTTACAGATAAAATCATGTTACACACTATTATTGCACAGAGAGTGAGTCCATACAACTTAGTATGTGACTTATTTAACACGTTTACCTCTGAACTTATTTTGGCTATCTATAACAAAGGGGTTGAAAACTTATTGACTCAAGACATTTCAGCTTTCCAACTTTTCATTTTTAATTCATTTGTAAAAATCTCAATTTGATTAATTTTAAATTCAGGCACAACAAAATGTGGAAAAAGTCAAGGAGTGTGAATACTTTCTGAAGGCACTGTACATGTGCTGTATAATGTTATACGCATCTATAACAGTCAATAACAGTGTAACATAACTGTTTATAACAATGTACAGCACATCTAACAATGCACAGATGTTTCAAGAGCATAAACTATTTGGTTTCTGAATCCTCATACCCCTTATTGGGAGCAGACTACAAATAACCACGAGAACTCAACAATATGCCTCAATGCCTCCTAACATGGCATCAAAGAGAGTGGATAGGATCAGAGAAATATGAAAAATATACTATGATTTGTGATCTTGTTCAAGTAAACGTAGGACTTTTAATTTGAAGCTTTTTGAGCAATTTTGAAGCCCTGGAACCCTTCTAGCCATGACCCAGTTAATGTCGCTGATTTCATGGGTCTCGCTTTGGCTACGTAGTCTCGCGAGACTTGTGTTTTACACACACACCTCTTATCGCAGCCTATCTCCGTGACCTAGACACACAGGTCACCCACCAAAACAGGCAACATTCCAACATCATTATGTCGATAATTTATGAATATGAATACTGTATAGGTAAAAAAACGTGCAAAATGTACAAGTTAATTATTTTGTCAACATTGAGGTTGTGTCACACCCTGACCTTAGAGTTCCTTATTATTTTCTATGTTTGGTTAGGTCAGAGTGTGACTCAGGTGGGAAAGTCTATGTTTTCTATTTCTTCGGTTTTGGCCAGTGTGTGTGTGTGTGTGTGTGTGTGTGTGTGTGTGGGGGGGGGTTCCCATTCAGAGGCAGCTGTCTATCGTTGTCTCTGATTGGGAATCATATATACGTTGTCATTTTTCTTTTGGGTTTTGTGGGATCTTGTTTTCTGTTTAGTGTCTGACAGAATTGTTCACGTTTGTGATTTTGTTTAAGTGTTTTTTGAATAGAAAGGAATCATGAACACTTACCACGATGCGCGTTGGTCCACTCTTCCTACCACCAACGTGAGCCGTTACAGGTTGCCATGTTACATATTCTTAAGGAGTCATACTAAGACCAAGGTCTCTTTTACAGATGAGCTCTGAATTACCGAAATAGAAACATCAAAATACAAATAGGCCTACTAAATGCAAGCAGAAGAAAACACAAACAGACACATTCATTATAAGGTCCCCGATCAGCTCTCTGAATTGCCCTAGAGGCACCAAAACATCCAATATGAGAATATTTATTTGATTGTTCCATAAATACGGTTCAATAAAACAAACTGATTTACAATACAAGATAAGAGCTATTGGAACATGCTAAATACAGTGCATTCAGAAAGTATTCAGACAGCTTTACTTTTTCCACAGCCTTATTCACATTTACAGCCCTACATTTACAGCCCTACACATTTTACAGCCTTATTCTAAAATGGAATTACACATAATTACACAGCAATTACACACAATAACCAATAATAACAAAGAAACAACAGGTTTTTAGAAATGTTAGCAAATGTATTTTTTTTTAAACCCCCGGAAATATTACATTTACACAAGTATTCAGATCCTTTACTCAAGTACTTTGTTGAAGCACCTTTGGCAGCGATTACAGCCTCGAGTCTTCTTGGGTATGACGCTACAAGCTTGGCACACCTGTATTTGGGTAGTTTCTCCCATTCTTGTCTGCAGATCCTCTCAAGCTTTGTCAGGTTAGATAAAGGTTAAATAAAGGTTTATTTAAAAAAAGGACATTCAGAGACTTGTCCCAAAGTCACTCCTGCGTTGTCTTGCCTGTGTGTGTAAGGTTCTGTATTTATTTTCTTAGTCAACCTTGTGTTCTGTTTCATTGTGTTCTTGAACGTCGCCCTGTCTTTCATTTTTGTTCATTGATTTAACCTGTGTTAGTTACTCACCTGGTCTCATCAGCTCCTTATTTAGTTCAGTTCATTCTGTTTGTGCCTTTGTGAGGTATTGTTCATTTTGACTCTACTCAGCCTTTTCCTAACTAATTTGTGAGAACCAGTTATAGCCTTCAGTCCTAGTTTTTTTTCACCTGCCTGTTTGCCTGCCTGTGTATGACCATTGCCTGCCTGTGACCACGATTCATGCCTTCTGTGAAGGAGAAATAAACACCTGCTGTTCTTTGCGTGGGAATCTACACCTTTTTCTCCCTGAGTATTCATTACAGTGTGCTTAGGGTTGTTGTTGTGCTGGAAGGTGAACCTTCTCCCCAGTCTGAGGTTCTGAGCGCTCAAGCAAGTTTTCATCAAGGATCTTTCTGTACTTTACTCCGTTCATCTTTCCCTCGATCCTGCCGTTGAAAAACAGCCCCACAGCATGATACTGCCACCACCATGCTTCACCGTAGGGATGGTGCCAAGTTTCCTCCAGATGTGACACTTGGCATGACACTCAGGCCAAAGAGTTCAGTCTTGGTTTCATCAGACCAGAGAATCTTGTTTCTCATGGTCTAATAGTCTTTAGGTGCCTTTTACTGAGGAGTGGCTTGGTTTTTGCTCTGACATGCACTGTCAACTGTGGGACTGTATATCCAAATCATGTTCAATCAATTGAATTTACCACAGGTGGACTCCAGTAAAGTTGTAGAAACATCTCAAGGACATTCAATGGAAACAGGATGCACCTGAGCTTAATTTCGAGTCTCATAGCAGAGGGTCTGAATATTTATGTAAATAACTTATTTCTGCTTTTTATTTTTAATACATTTGCAAAAATGTCAACCTGTGTGTGTAGATTGCTGAGGATTTTTTTTATTGAATCAATTTTAGAATAAGGCTGTAACGTAACAAAATGTGGAAAAAGTCCAGGGGTCTGAATACTTTCTGAAGGCACTGCAGATTTTTCTCAGATGACATAACAGCAGGACATGTTTTGAGAGCTGTTTGTTGTCCTGTCTTTAGTTTTAATCCAAAGGTCTTATATTAAGTGAGAAAACCATTGTATAATGGTTGAAACATATTTCCTCGTTTCGAGGTTCATATAGATCAGTAACCCATTGAGCTGATACAAGGACGAACACAGAATGCACAAATAAGATAACGAAAATGTATGTGCAACTTTTACAAGCTTCGAATCACACAGTAGGCTATAAATAGCATGTTGCTGAATTTTTGCAGTTCCGTTTTCTGGGGCACGGAACAATACATTTTTGGTGAGTGGCCCTTGCACTAGTTTATATTATAGCTATTAATTCAGTCGTTCTCAACTGGTTTTGCCTTGCGACCCAAATTAAACCGGTTGGCTCAGTCGCTACTCGTGGCCCAATATTCGCATTGCAAAAAAACCACAAAAATATCTGGAAAAGTATGTTTTAATGCTATATGCAGTTGAAGTCGGAAGTTTATATACACTTTAGCCAAATACATTTCAACTCAGTTTTCACAAACCCTGACATTTAATCATAGTAAATTCCCTGTCTTCGGTCAGTTAGGATCACCACTTTATTTTAAGAATGTGAAATGTCAGAAAAAATAGTAGAGAGAATGATTTATTTCAGCTTGTATTTCTTTCATCACATTCCCAGTGGGTCAGAAGTTTACATACACTCAATTAGTATTTGATAGCATTGCCTTTAAATTGTTTAACTTGGGTCAAAAGTTTTGGGTAGCCTTCCACAAACTTCCCACAATAAGTTGGGTGAATTTTGTCCCATTCCTCCTGAGAGCTGGTTTGACTGAGTCAGGTTTGTAGGCCACTCCAATACCTTGACTTTGTTGTCCTTAAGTCATTATGCCACAACTTTGGAAGTTTTTTTAATTGTAATTTTACTAGGCGAGTCAGTTAAGAACAAATTCATATTTTCAATGACGGCCTAGGAATACTGGGTTAACTGCCTGTTCAGGGGCAGAACGACAGATTCGTACCTTGTCGGCTCGGGGATTTGAACTTGCAACCTTTTGGTTACTAGTCCAACGCTCTAACCACTAGGCTACACTGCCACCCCCAAGTATGCTTGGGGTCATTGTCCATTTGGAAGATCCATTTACAACCAAACTTTAACTTCCTGACTGATGTCTTGAGATGTTGCTTCAATATATCCACATCATTTTCCGTCCTCATGATGCCATCTATTTTGTGAAGTGCACCAGTCCCTCCTGCAGCAAAGCACCCCCACAACATGATGCTGCCACCCCCGTGCTCCAAACATAACAATGGTCATTATGGCCAAACGGTTCTATCTTTGTTTTATCAGACCAGAGGACATTTCTCCAAAAAGTACGATCTTTGTCTACATGTGCTGCTGCAAACCGTAGTCTGGCTTTTTTATGGCGGTTTTGGAGCAGTGACTTCTTCCTTGTTGAGCGGCCTTTCAGGTTATGTCAATATAGGACTCGTTTTTACTGTAGGATTTTTTTACGATAGATACTTTCCTCCAGCATCTTCACAAGGTCATTTGCTGTTCTGGGATTGATTTGCACTTTTCGCACCAAAATACGTTTATCTCTAGGAGACAGAACGCGTCTCCTTTCATAGCAGTAGCGTGGTCCCATGGTGTTTATAATTGCGTACTATTGTTTGTACAGATGAACGTGGTACCTTCAGGCGTTTGGAAATTGCTCCCAAGGATGAACCAGACTTGTGGAGGTCTACAATTTTATTTTCTGAGGTCTTGGCTGATTTCTTTTGATTTTCCCATGATGTCAAGCAAAGAGGCACTGCGTTTGAAGGTAGGCATTGAAATACATCCACAGGTACACCTCCAATTGACTCAAATGATGTCAATTAGCCTATCAATTTGTAAGTCGCTCTGGATAAGAGCGTCTGCCAAATGACTTAAATGTAAATGTAAATGTTCTAAAGCCATGACATAATTTTCTGGAATTTTCCAAGCTGTTTAAATGCACAGTCAACCTAGTGCATGTAAACTTCTTATCCACTGGAATTGACATACAGTGAATTATAAGTGAAATAATCTGTCTGTAAACAATTGTTGGAAAAATTACTTGTGTCATGCATAAACTAGATGTCCTAAACGACTTGCCAAAACTATAGTTTGTTAGCAAGAAATTTGTGGAGTGGTTAAAAAACGAGTTTTAATGACTCCAACCTAAGGGTATTTAAACTTCCAACATCAACTGTATATTTTGATAGCAATTACATGACAAATCTGACCATATTCTAGATGAATATGGTTAATACGCTCTGATTTGAGATGCTGGCTGGGCTGGACCACGAAATCAACAAGGGCTGGGTTTCCCAAAAGCTTCATTAGCACTGAAATCATCTTAATTCAATTAAAACTAAATAGACGAAAGATGATTTTAGTGCTATGAGGCTTTTCGGAAACCCAGCCCAGATCCTCTAAATCAGGTATTCCCAAACTGGGGTACGCACAATGCCGTCGGGGGTACGGCAAATCAAAATGTGATTCAAAATATATAAATATAAATATATATATTTTTTCTTCACATTTTCAAACAGTCCATTTATATTTTCCAACGGGGCTATACATTTGGGTGAGGTTTTTTTCTCGCCTTAGTAGCCCCGTCTCACTGCTAGTCAAATAATTAACATCCAATCACATTAACTGTTGCTCTCTAGCGGGAATTCCACTAACGGTCCATATGTAGCCAAACATAGCTGCTGCTGCTCATTCCATTTGCTTGAAAATGGATAAATGGTTAAAAAAGTAAGGCCAGCGTCCATAGAGACACTTACAAGCTCAACTGGTAGTACTGCTACTACCAGCAGATCTACATCTGCATCTGTCGTCGATACCATTTGTTCTGCTTCCATGTGCACGTTCAATGCTGGCATCAGTAATTCTACATTAGTTGTTAGCCCAGCTAGCATGGACACTGGCAGTTGTGAATCGGATGCAGCCGAAGAGCAACTGCCCCCTTGCCCGGGAAAGCACCGAACAACGGACATAGATGTTGGACCATTTAAGAGAGGCAAATGCGATGAGAACTATATTGATTTGGGGTTCACTTACATTGGGAGTAGTGCCTTTCCTCAGCCATGGTGTGTATATGTGCAAAAGTACTATCTCACAACTCGATTAAACCTTCACTCTTGCACAGACATTTAGGAACAAAACACGGCAATTTGAAAAACAAGCCACAGGTGTTTTTTGAGCTAGAATTAAGATGTCTTTTGTGTAGTAAGACATGTATAAAAGCAACAGGTACCATTAATATGAAGGGGCTAGAAGAGTCTTATATGGTGAGCTACCGAGTGGCTAGGACAGGCAAGCCACATACTATTGTGGAGGACTTAATTCTTCCTGCTGCTGCAGATATGGCTGGGACAATGCTGGGGGAAAAGGTAAAAAAAACGATACAGACAATGCCTCCATCAAATAACACTGTTTCCTGATTACTGCTTTGCATACAAGGCAGTGAATTCTATGCATTACAGCTGGATGAGTCAACAGATGTGACGGCATATGGTATATGTCCGTTATGTTTATGGGGGGGTCAATTAAGGAAGACATCCTCTTCTGGAAACCAGGACAACAGGAGAGGATATTTTTAAAGTACTGGACAGCTTTGTGACATCAAATGGACTTTGGTGGTCAGGATGTGTTGGTATCTGTACTGATGGTGCAAAAGCCATGACAGGGAGACATAGTGGAGTGGTAACGCGCGTGCAAGCAGTTGATCCCGACGCCACTTGTGTACACTGCAGCATCCACCGAGAGGCTCTTGCTGCCAAGGGAATGCCTGACAGCTTGAAAAACGTTTTGGACACTACGGTGAAAATGGTTAACATTGTTAAAGCAAGCGCCAGAACTCTTGTGTATTTTCTGCACTATGCAATGATATGGGCAGTGACCATGTAATACTTTTACAACATACTATGTGCTGGTTATCAAAGGGAAAGTTTTGAAAAAATAAATAAAATTGAGAGACGAGCTTAAAGTTTTCTTTACTGACCATAATTTTCACTTGTCTGACCACTTGCATGTTGACAAATTTCTCACACGACTGGCCTATCTGGGTGATGTTTTTTCTCACATGAATGGTCTGAATCTAGAATTACAGGGATTCTCTGCAACTATATTCAATGTGTGGAACAAAATTGTGGCTATGATTAAGAAGTTGGAGCTCTTCTCTGTCATTATTAACAAGGACAACTCACAGGTCTTTCCATCATTATATGATTTTTTGTGTGCAAATGAACTCAAGCTTACGGACAATGTCAAATGTGATATAGCGAAGCACCTGAGTGAGTTGGGTGCGCAGTTACGTAGGTACTTTCCCGAAACGGATGACACAAACAACTGGATTAGTTTCATGAACTGCCTCCAGTCCACTTACCGATATTAGAACAAGAGAGCTTCATCGAATTTGCAACAAGTGGTTCTGTGAAATTTAATTTAATCAGAATTCACTGCCAGATTTCTGTATTGGGCTGCGCTCAGAGTATCCTGCCTTGGCAAATCGAGCTGTTAAGACACTGATGCCCTTTAAAACCACGTACCTATGTGAGAGTGGATTCTCAGCCCTCACTAGCATGGAAACCAAATACAGGCACAGACTGTGTGTGGCAAATGATTTAAGACTGAGACTCCCTCCATTACAACCCAACATTGCAGAGGTATGTGCATCCTTTCAAGCACACCCTTTTCATTAACCTGTGATGAGTTATTCACAATTTTCGATGAACAAATAAGGTTTTATATGTAAGATGGTTAAATAAAGAGCATCCTTATTGATTACTATTATATTATTATTTGTGCCCTGGTCCTGTAAGAGCTCTTTGTCACTTCCCACGAGCTGTGTTGTGACAAAAACTCATACTCATTCTTATGTTTAATAAGTGTATTGTATAGTGTGCGTGTGGCAGGCTTACAATGATGGCAAAAAACAACATTTGAGAGTGCGTTAACCATGGCTGAGGTTGAATATTTGAAGGGGTACAGGACTAAAAACAGTTTGGGAACCACTGCTCTAATTAGCGCCCCACCAGTTGAGAATCAATGGTTTCATTTATTGTCGATAATATCGATAATGTCAATGTATTGTGTAGCCTAGTTTTGTATTTGTTGTATAAAGAATTTGTGAAAAGGTATTCAATTAAACTTAAATCAAACTATAATAATCAACTCATGGTTCTTTCAACAATGCATCTGGTTGAGAATAATTTACATAGGCCTGTGTTAATGCAACAATATTCTATCATATCTAAAATTGAAGGAGGATAAAGTTTCTTCAAGTGCAGTTGCAAAAACCATCAAGCGCTATGATGGAACTGGCTCTCACGAGGACCGCCACAGGAAGACCCAGAGTTACCTCTGCTGCAGAGGATAAGTTAATTAGAGTAACCAGCCTCAGAAATCGGCAATTAACTGCAACTCAGATTGCAGCCCAAATAAATGCTTCACAGGGTTCAAGGAACAGACACATCTCAACATCAACTGTTCAGAGGAGACTGCGTGAATCAGGCCTTCATGGTCGAATTGCTGCAAAGAAACCACTACTAAAGGACAACAATAATAAGAAGACACTTGCTTGGGCCAAGAAACACGAGCAATGGACATTAGACTGGTGGAAATCTGTCCATAGGTCAGAAGAGTCCAAATTTGAGATTTTTTGTTCCAACCAAGGTGTCTTTGTGAGGCACAGAGTAGGTGAACGGATGTGTGGTTTCTACCGTGAAGCATGGACGTGTGATGATGTGTGGGTGCTTTGCTGGTGACACTGTCTGTGATTTATTTAGAATTCAAGGCACACATAACCAGCATGGCAACCACAGCATTCTGCAGCGATATGCCATCCAATCTGGTTTGCGCTTAATAGGACTATCATTTGTTTTTCAACAGGACAATGACCCAACACACCTCCAGGCTGTGTAAGGGCTATTTGACCAAGAAGGAGAGTGATGGAGTGCTGCATCAGATGACCTGGCCTTCACAATCACCTGACCTCAACCCAATTGAATATGTCTGTTAACAATCCAGCCAGCTGGTCTGTGCATGCTTTGAGGACGTGGCTATGGATGCCATCTGGGCCAGCAGCATTGCAAGGGTTAATGCCCTTAAATGTCTTACTCAAGTCGGCCATGGAGCACGAGAGCCCACAGTCCTCGGGAGCGGGCCGCATCGGTGGCACTGTTATCCTCAAAGCTGGCGGTGTTGAGCTTGTCCGGGAGCAAGACGTCGGTGTCTGTGACGTGGCTGGTTTTACCTTTGAAATCTGTGATTGTCTGAAGCCTCTGCCACATACGTCTCATGTCTGAGCCGTTAAATTGCGACTCCACTTTGTCTCTGTACTGACATTTTTCCTGTTTGATTGCCTTATGGAGGGAAAACCTGCACTGTTTGTATTCAACCATATTGTCACACCCTGACCATAGTTTGCTTTGTATGTTTATATGTTTTGTTTGGTCAGGGTGTGATCTGAGTGGGCATTCTATGTTGTGTGTCTAGTTTGTCCGTTTCTATGTTTGGCCTGATATGGTTCTCAATCAGAGGCAGGTGTTAGTCATTGTCTCTGATTGGGAACCATATTTATGTAGCCTGTTTGGTGTTGGGTTTTGTGGGTGACTGTCCTTTTGTCTGTCGTGTGTTGGCTTGCACCAGTATTAGGCTGTTTCGGTTTTCGTTACGTTTTTTGTATTGATTCGTGTTTCTTCAGTTTCATTAAACATGGATCGCAATAGCCACGCTACATTTTGGTCTGACTCTCTTTCACCTACAGAAAACCGTGACACATATTCCCAGTCACCTTGAAGTGGTTCGCGCTTTCAGTTTTGGCGAATGCTGCCATCTGTCCACAGTTTTAAAATGTATTGAGTCAATAACTATTCAACCCCTTTGTTATGGCAAGCCTAAATAAGTTCAGCAGTAAATATTTGCTTAACAAGTCACATGAGTTGTGTAGACTCACTCTGTGTGCAATAATAATGATTTTTGAATGACCTCATCTCTGTACCCCCACACATACAATTATCTATAAGGTCCTTCAGTCAAGCAGTGAATTTCAAAAAAGATTCAACCACAAACACCAAGGAGGTTTTCTAAAGTCTCCCAAAGAAGGGCACGTGTTGGTAGATGTGTAGAAATAAATTACTCTTTGAATGGCGTATCAATACACCCCGCCACTACAAATTTACAGGCGTCCTTCCCAACTCAGTTGCAGGAGAGGAAGGAAATCGCTCAGGGATTTCACCATGAGGTCAATGGTGATTTAATACAGTTACAGAGTTTAATGGTTGTAATGGGAGAAAACTGAGGATGGCTCAACAACATTGTACTTACTCTACAATACTAACCTAACCAGCGGGTAACATAGTGGTTAGACTGTTGGGCCAGTAACCGAAATGAATCGTATCCCCAAGCTGACAAGGTAAAAATCTGTTGTTCCGTGGGCGCTGAAGATGTGGATGTCGATTATGGCAGCCCCTTGCAACTCTCTGATTCAGAGGGGTTTGGTTAACTGTGGAAGACACATTTCAGTTGAATGCATTCACTAGGTATCCCCCTGTCACATTTCACAGAGTGAAAAGGAAATACTGTGGGAAGTAATTCACTTTTTGTCCTGAATACAAAGTGTTATGTTTGGTGCAAATTCAATACAACAAATTACTGGCTACCACGCTCCATATTTTCACGCATAGTGGTTGCTGCATCATGCTATAGGTATGCTTGTAATCGTTAAGGACTGGAGTTTTTCAAGATAAAAAAGAAACCGAATGAAGCTAAGCACAGGCAAAATCATAGAGGAAAAACACTACACACTGAGAGCTTGACAATAACCTTAAACACAAGGCCAAATCTACACTGGCGCTGCTTACCAAGAAGACTGTGAACGTTCTTGAGTGGCCGAGTTACAGTTTTGACTTAAATATATTTGAAAATCAATGGAAAGACCTTAAAATTGTTAGCAATGATCAACAACCAATTAGATGGAGCTTGAAGAATTTTGAAAAGAATAATGGATAAAATGTTGTACAATCCAGGTGTGGACAGCTCTTAGAGACTTACCTAGAAAGACTCACAGCTGTAATCATTGCCAAATGTGCTTCTACAAAGTATTGTCTCAGGGGTGTGAATACTTAGGTAAATTAGATATTTCTGTATAAAATTTCAATATATTTGCAAACGTTTAAAAAAAAATTCTTCACTTTTTCATTATGGAGTATTGTGTGTAAAATTCATTTGATCCATTTTCAATTCAAACAACAAAATGTGGAAGAAGTCAAGGGGTATGAATACTTTCTTTAGGCACTGTATATGTGGCCTACTTGATTAGTTGTGGCTCAGGGAAACGATTGCTGGTTGCAGATGTCTATCTGAAAGATAACGCTCTAAATGTCACCAGTGGGAGAAGCATCAGATAGCAGACAAAAGCCATTTGAACTGCAAATATTGATTGAAAGATTGGCCTGAATTTGTAACTCATTAGCTATAGGTGTATCTGCCCGAGAATGACAAATATAATAATTTGACACTTAACCTCTACAAACATGAACTCCAAAGTCGACTGTCGCGGGTGTTTTTATTTGTCTTCATAAAATGTGTGCCCCTCAAGGTAGTTTTGTCAGTTTTTGGAAAGATGTATTCTCCTTGTAAATGACACACCCTAGCGATATTTCACGTTATGTTACTAGGAATATGTCATTATCAACATCAAATAATGAACTAACATGTTGTAGTGAGTCAGAAAGTCTTATGTTGGCTCCTCATGCCGACAAAGCACCCTCTAACTAATTGTTATCTGTGGTAGGTGAAGAAGATAGCAGCAGAGTTCTATGACTCCCTACCACAGCACACTTCCAGGACCCGGGTGTTGTCGGACTTTGTCCTTGATGGTAGCTTAAGTCCATACGCCAGGGTCAAGCGGGAATATGAGCTTGTCAAACAGGAGTGAGTAGGTGCCACAAAAACACCTCAACATCCAGTGCTACTGATTGTAATACTGAAATATTAGTTTCTGACAGGTCAAAGGAGCTCAACTCTGGTTTGAGAAACACAAATTGAGTGATAGACTGTCCACCACTAAAATCCATGGGCACAAGAACAAGAGAAGAGTCAGAACCATTCAACTCTGATTGGCTGATGACTTGTTCAAATGAGTGATCAATAATTTTAGAATAAAGGGACAAGCAATAGCTAATCAACTGGCTCTACCAGTTAGATAGGAATATAAAATAAGACCCTAGCTATATACATTCAATACAAAGGATAACAAGCTATTTCAATCTATTGTATTTATGTTTATTCACCATGAGCGTGCAGTACAGTGATGAAATGAGCATTGAAACTTACCTTGCAGTAAGAGGAGCTTTCTTCAGTGAAACTGTTTGACGCTCACCACAGAATATATTTTTCATTCAAGAGAAATATTAAATATTGCTAACAATGTTCAACAGAGTTGAATTTAACTATTTAATTTGATTATTTTTTATTTAAGGTGAGACGATTCTGTGTGTGCATATACATGTGTAATGCCAGAACTATGTAACTGATATTTCTTTACGAGAACTAACTGTTTTCATAATAAAATCACATAACTTCTATATCAGTCAGGTTTTGTATTGCCTACACTGTAAGTACTAGTTGTAGATTCAGGGCTCTATTCAATCAGATCCGCTTTAGCCCTCATTCGCATAGCAATTGCTTTGGCGATGTTCAAGGTGGAACTGCGTTAGAGCTGTCAAATCCACAAGCGGCTCCGAGCATTATTCCTAAAGCAGACATTGCCATTGCCTACATAGAGTTGCATTAAGATAAATTCCATGCAGCCTTGTTTAGAATTTTGAACACTGGAATGTGAGATGTAACCTACACCTCGATTAGGTTTATAGAATTTCTCAATATTTAATTTAATTTTGCATCATTATTTCTATATAGCCTACACTTTCTCGTTCTGAACTTCTAGCATGAGTGTGGCTTTGTGACAATGATCAACAGCAGCTGCTTACCGATTTGTCAGCTCCAACGCAGTTCCACCTCCGACACTGCCAAAACACATTATGCGTTATTCTCTTCGGTTAACGCTTGATTTGATTGAATCTAGGCCTCAGTGTCTTTTTCTATGTCATAACGATGTATAAATAAAACACACCACTCTATACTGTAGACAGGTCTATTGTTTTGTTTAAATTAATTTACTTTCAGTTTTGAAATTTTATTCAGAACTTAGTCAAAGTTAACATAATGTCACAACCGGTATTCAATCAAATATTTTCCTCAAATAAGCATTTTCCTATCATCACAAATAATTGTTGCACTGATGTATGTATTCTTTTCATTTTGCAAGAGCAACTGGCTCTATTTTCACATATCAAATTCAAGTTCAACCTTAAATAGCAAGGAGGACATTCACAAAAACAAACCACCATTGTAAACATACCACTTTTTTAAAAACCCAATTAAAAAATTAATAAAGATCAGATTCATGCATGGTAAAACACAGGAACAAATCATATACATATACTCTATAGTTACTTTGGGTTTCGTAGGGATAGCCTATGGATAATTTGATCTATATTGGGAAAACTTAGATGGTGAATTTATAGTTTTGGATACTTTTTTTGTGAACGATCCACAAATTAAAACCTTTAGCAACGTACAACAAAAATGAGTGTTTCTTATTGGACATGTCCAGGTAGTCCCTTCCTGGTTCAGTCAGTTGTCTTCTGTTTGGTGCCTAATGAACACTGCCCTGTTACTGGTAAATAGATAAAAAGCTTTTTAAAAACTGCCGAGGTCAGGTGACTAAAGCACAGTATGTGCCATATGTGCTGGTCAAACACCCAAGGATAAAGTAAATCATATAAAATATAAAAGGCTGATGTAAATGGTGTGCAAGTTTCCTCCAGGACCTGCCAATGTAGAACAACAGTTTTGTCTGTCTCTATATATAATATTACAAATAATAAAATAATCACAGTTTTTTAAAATAATAAAACAGTACAAACGTAGAAAACAAAAATATTTCCTTTTGTAAGACTTAGAACAGACAGAGCAGAAACCTGCAAACTGAACTGAGTCTGTAAATGCACGGAAAGGAAAAAATGGAAAACGGTGCAAGCGTCCGTCCATCCTTCCGTCCGTACATCCTTTCTTCATTTAACCATTATTTTATCTCTCTCATTCTCCGTTTCATTCTCACTTTTTTTTCTTCCCTCTGTTCTGCACAGCAGACTCAATGTTGGGCTCAACTTTTCTGCAGCGTCACAGCAATGTTTCATATCATCACAGAAACGTTGAGAACATTTCTTCCGAGCAGATCTTATCCTTCATACTTCCTGCATGTCCCACTGTCCAGATATTATGATGTATGGATTCGACCAATTTCTTGTCTAATGGCTGAAAGAGAACACAAAACTGAGAAAATCACGTGTGTGTGTATTCTGTAGAGAATGGGAACTGGAGGACGGCATTATCACTGAACCTTCATCTATTTAAAAGAAAAATGGAATTTTCTATGAAGAAGTAAATAGATGAACTGTATGCCTAGCATCATCTTAGGACATAATTAATTAGGATACCTTGTTCGCCGTAACGGAAAAACTGAATCGAACTACAGAAAGTGTATAGAACATGAATAGGAAGGACCTTAGTCAGTTTGCAGGTAAATTGCTCACTGATGCTGGCAAGCCTTTTCAATAACAACATGCATAAACACTTTGTATCACCTACCATTAATGATCTCATCTTTCACCTTCTGCAATTCACGTACAACTTCCTCCAAGATTTCCTGTGGGGATAAAAAAATACAGTTGACATTTTCTGCTTCTTTCACAATACTTTTATTCCATTAACGATTGAAGAATGCCACACTGATCCGTCCAATATGTTTTACAGTTTTGAAATGAGATTTCTACCTGTTTCATCCTGTCAAAGTCTATGTCTCCTTCACTAGTGCTGCCCACTGTTCGCACCCTGCAAAACAACAACAAACATAGGGATGATTGAAAATGATCGATAAATATTAATTTCATAGTAAATAAGACCTATACAGTACATTAAAACAGAAATGTTCTACAGTTAATGACAAGTGACAAGCAACCTTCATCCTTGATTATTAGATGAAGGTACAGTACCTTATACTGATATAGCATGGTGGTGTTAGCAATGTAAGGCAACAATCCATTCACTGTTTATTAAGGCGATAAATCCAAATTGGCGGGCCATGTACCAGTCAAAAGTTTGGACACACCTACTCATTCAAGGGCTTTAATTTATTTTTTTACTATTTTCTCCATTGTAGAATAATAGTGAAGACATCAAAACTAGGTAATAACACATATGGAATTATGTGGTAACCAAAATAAGTGTTAAACAAATCAAAATATATTTTACATTTCAGATTCTTCAAAGTAGCCACCCTTTGCCTTGATGACAGCTTTGCACACTCTTGGCATTCTCTCAGCCAGCTTCATGAGGTAGTCACATGGAATGCATTTCAATTAACAGGTGTGCCTTGTTAAAAGTTAAGTGGTGGAATTTCTTTACTTCTTAATGCGTTTGAACCAATCAGTTGTGTTGTGACAAGGTAGGGGTGCTATACAGAAGATTTGGTAATTTGGTAAAATACCAAGTCCTTATTATGGCAAGAACATCTCAAATAAGCAAAGAGAAATGACAGTCCATCATTACTTTAAAACATGAAGGTCAGTCAATCGGGAACATTTCAAGAACTTTAAAAGTTTCTTCAAGTGCAGTCGCAAAAACCATCAAGCGCTATGATGAAACTGGCTCTCATGAGGACCACCACAGGAAAGGAAGACCCAGAGTTAGCTCTGCTGCAGCGTATAAGTTCATTAGAGTTACCAGCCTCAGCAATTGCAGCCCCCCAAAAATGCTTCAGTTCAAGTAACAGACACATCTAAACATCAATTGTTCAGAGGAGACTGCGTGAACCAGGCCTTCATGGTCAAATTGATGCAAAGAAGCCACCACTAAAAGAGACCTATAAGAGGAAGAGACTTGCTTGGACCAAGAAACACGAGCAATGGATATTAGACTGGTGAAAATCAGTCCTTTGGTCTGATGAGTCCAAATTTGAGATTTTTGGTTCTAACCACCATGTCTTTGTGAGACGCTGAGTAGGTGAACAGATGTCCGCATGTGTGGTTCCCACCGTGAAGCATGGAGGAGGAGATGTGAGGGTTTGGGGGTGCTTTACTGGTGACACTTTCAGTGATTTATTTAAAATTCAAGGCACACTTAACCAGTATGGCTACCATAGAATTCTGCAGCCATACGCCATCCCATCTGGTTTGCGCTTAGTGGGACTATAATTTAGTGGGACTATAATAAAACTTTTGACTAGTACTATATATTATCATCACAAGCTTCCTCAATGCATTAATAACAAGCAAACACTCCCATGGTTCTTGTTTCCAATTGAAAATACTGAGAATATATTTCAGTGTCTAGGGTTCGCCGAGAATGGGGCGACAAACAAAAAACTCCAGTCAGTGGCAGTCATGTGGGCGAAAACAGCTTGTTGATGGGAGGTCGAAGGAGAAAGGCAAGAATCGTGCAAGCTAATAGGCGGGCCACAAATGGCAAATAACGGCACAGTGCAACAGTGGTGTGCAGAACAGCATCTCAGAACGCACAACTCGTCAGTCCTTGTCATGGTGGGGCTATTGCAGCAGACGACCACACCGGGTTCCACTCCTTTCAGCTAAAAATAAGAAGCTGCTGCTCTTGTGGGCATGCAGTCATCAACACTTGACAATGGAGGAGTGGACAAACATAGCCTGGTCCGATGAATCCTGGTTCCTGTTGCATCATGCTGATGGATTTGGCGTCCATGGCCCCATCCTGCCTGGTGTCAACGGTACAGGCTGGTGGAGTCCATGGCCCCATCCTGCCTTGTGTCAACGGTACAGGTTGGTGGCGGTGGTGTAATGGCTTGGGGAATATTTTCCTGGCACACGTAAGGTCCCTTGATACTAATTGAGCAACGTTTCCATGTCCCAAATAATTCAGGCTGTTCTGGAGGCAAAGGGGGGTCTGACCCAATACTAGTGGGTGTACCAAATAAACTACAAAGTGCATATTTCCTCATCTAAGAGAACATAATGCTACGTAATATGAACCTCTCAATAAATCCCGTTATTTACCTAAAAAGTTATAGTCTGGTCTCAGATCTGTCTTGCTGTATAGCCAACAACTGCCATAGGAGTTGGCTATACACATATCACAGATCCAGAACCAGGCTAAACAGTTACTGTGCCTCAGATGAGCAAATCCACACATCAGTAAAATCCCACATATAAAAAATAATAATTATAAATTATATTCGTATATAGTGCTTTTCATTACAGTGTAATCTACAACACTAAATAGGCAAAATAATAATGTAACAATATAACAGTCTACGCAAGTCTTCACATTTTGCTGCCTTAAAATTAAATCTAAAAAGGAATTCAATATAATTTTTCCCCCTTACAGATCTACACAACCTACTCCACATTTTCAAAGTAAAAGAAAGTTATAGAACATTTACCAAATTAATTAACAAATTAAAAATATAATATGTCTTGATTGCGTATGTCTTCACACTCCAGAGTTAAAACTTGGTGGAAACATCTCTGGCAGCCATTGCAGCTGTGAATCATTTTCAATAAGATTCTACCAACTTTGCACAACTCTTAGGGCAAAATACACTTGGTGTACAAAGTATTAAGAAAGTCTGCTCTTCCCATGACTAATGACCGGGTGAATCCAGGTGAAAGCTATGATCCCTTATTGATGTCACTTTTTATATCCACTTCAATCAGTGTAGATGAAGGGGAGGAGACAGGTTAAAGGATTTTTAAGCCTTGATACAATTGAGACATGGATTGTGTGTGAATGATTGTGTGTGAATTGTATGTGTGTGAATGGGCTAGAAAAAATATTTGAATGGTGAATGGTAGTAGGTGCCAGGCGACATGGTTTGTGTCAAGAACTGCAACGCTGCTGAGTTTTTCACGCTCAACAGTTTCCCATGTGTATTGTCATGACGTGGCCCTTTCTGGGTATAGATCGTGGCTTCCCCCTCTCTCACTCTCTCCTACATCCAGGTTCTGTTATGTCAGGTCGTAAATTCCCGACGGAGACTCTCTCCCCCTGGCCATGCAGTATGGAGAGAGAGTTTCACAGTAGAACTAAGGAACTCCAGCCAAATTCTAGTACATTCCAGAATTTGAGAATTGAATAATATCCATATTTTGGAGAATGTGTAAACGGTCGGTGGAGAAGCCAGCTATGACCCGGTCCATTTTGTTTCATGTTTGTGACCTCATGAAAGATAATACAGCCACATTACCCGAACTCTGTTTACACAGGTTCCTTAGTTATAAGGTTTGCATCTAATTATTGTATATAATGAATGAGTAAAGATTAAACTATTTGTGAAATGATGTAATGTGATGTTAAACCTTTAATGTGAGATAATTGTATTCCCTTTAAAGTTTAACTAAGTCAATTGCCCACCCATGTGAGCACCGACATGATCTGGCATCATAGAACCGCCTTTCCTATTGTTACGAATAAAAGCCCCTCCTAAGAAAATCCTCTTCAGACTGAGAAAACCCACAGCGTGAGCTGTGATTGCAAAGTGTTTAGACCACGCATACCTCGGTGTAAGCTGAGGGGGCACAGGTTTGATTACCAAAACTAAAACATTATACCATGTGGAGCATTGGCTACACAGCTGGAAATGGTTCAACTCTGAGACTATCAATCCCTACAGAATAAGAGCAAATCTTAGATACTAATTAATAGTCTGCAGCTAGAAATGACGTAAACCTGGGATGAGAATACCGACAACCCCGAAACATCTATCTATGAGAACATTTTTGAATGGTACTCTGAAGTATCCATTCTAACAATAAAAGAAAGAGAGAGAGAGAGAGACTCTGATGAACTGACTCTCCAGCAGACGGACTGACGATTCCAACAGAGAAGATCACAACGACACATGGGCGTAAATATATACAGTGCCTTGCGAAAGTATTCGGCCCCCTTGAACTTTGCGACCTTTTGCCACATTTCAGGCTTCAAACATAAAGATATAAAACTGTATTTTTTTGTGAAGAATCAACAACAAGTGGGACACAATCATGAAGTGGAATGACATTTATTGGATATTTCAAACTTTTTTAACAAATCAAAAACTGAAAAATTGGCTGTGCAAAATTATTCAGCCCCTTTACTTTCAGTGCAGCAAACTCTCTCCAGAAGTTCAGTGAGGATCTCTGAATGATCCAATGTTGACCTAAATGACTAATGATGATAAATACAATCCACCTGTGTTGTAATCAAGTCTCCGTATAAATGCACCTGCACTGTGATAGTCTCAGAGGTCCGTTAAAAGCGCAGAGAGCATCATGAAGAACAAGGAACACACCAGGCAGGTCCGAGATACTGTTGTGAAGAAGTTTAAAGCCGGATTTGGATACAAACAGATTTCCCAAGCTTTAAACATCCCAAGGAGCACTGTGCAAGTGATAATATTGAAATGGAAGGAGTATCAGACCACTGCAAATCTACCAAGACCTGGCCATCCCTCTAAACTTTCAGCTCATACAAGGAGAAGACTGATCAGAGATGCAGCCAAGAGGCCCATGATCACTCTGGATGAACTGCAGAGATCTACAGCTGAGGTGGGAGACTCTGTCCATAGGACAACAATCAGTCGTATATTGCACAAATCTGGCCTTTATGGAAGAGTGGCAAGAAGAAAGCCATTTCTTAAAGATATCCATACAAAGTGTTGTTTAAAGTTTGCCACAAGCCACCTGGGAGACACACCAAACATGTGGAAGAAGGTGCTCTGGTCAGATGAAACCAAAATTGAACTTTTTGGCAACAATGCAAAACGTTATGTTTGGTGTAAAAGCAACACAGCTCATCAACCACAACACACCATCCCCACTGTCAAACATGGTGGTGGCAGCATCATGGTTTGGGCCTGCTTTTCTTCAGCAGGGACAGGGAAGATGGTTAAAATTGATGGGAAGATGGATGGAGCCAAATACAGGACCATTCTGGAAGAAGACCTGATGGAGTCTGCAAAAGACCTGAGACTGGGACGGAGATTTGTCTTCCAACAAGACAATGATCCAAAACATAAAGCAAAATCTACAATGGAATGGTTCAAAAATAAACATATCCAGGTGTTAGAATGGCCAAGTCAAAGTCCAGACATGAATCCAATCGAGAATCTGTGGAAAGAACTGAAAACTGCTGTTCACAAATGCTCTCCATCCAACCTCACTGAGCTCGAGCTGTTTTGCAAGGAAGAATGGGAAAAAAATTCAGTCTCTCGATGTGCAAAACTGATAGAGACATACCCCAAGTGACTTACAGCTGTAATCGCAGCAAAAGGTGGCGCTACAAAGTATTAACTTAAGGGGGCTGAATAATTTTGCACGCCCAATTTTTCAGTTTTTGATTTGTTAAAAAGTTTGAAATATCCAATAATAGTCATTCCACTTCATGATTGTGTGCCACTTGTTGTTGATTCTTCACAAAAAAATACAGTTTTATATCTTTATGTTTGAAGCCTGAAATGTGGCAAAAGTTCGCAAAGTTCAAGGGGGCCGAATACATTCGCAAGGCACTGTATTTATAGCAATTATTCCCAAATGAGTGAGCATTCATATGCAAAGGATTAGCATTTCAATTAATATAATTATCAACTGTGTCAACTTTTGTCTTTCCCGCTCTCTCAGTCCACACCCACTTCTCTTTGTCCACCAAGCAGTCATAACGGCTTAGCCCACTAGAGAATCTTCCCTATCCTTTGTTAGTAACAAATATCTACTGTTTGTTTGTTTATGCATTTCTGTGATTATTTAGTTAGTTAGTAAATAAATGATTAAGCCAATTGGTGTATGGATGATTTATAACAAAGGCTGGGTTCGTGCAGATAACCAACAATTTACAAAGTTTGGAGTGAGACTAAAGAAGAATTCATTAATAGAAGACTAATTGATCAGATATGAAAATATCTGAAGAGTTATAATCGGAAAATTCTAACTTTGTAATCTGAAGATTTTCTGTGGTGCCCCGAATTCCTAGTTAATTACATTTACATGATTAGTTTAATCATGTAATAATAATTATAGAGAATTGATTCGATAAAATAACAGTCTTCACTTTTAATGATGCCAAAGACACGACAGTATCAAGAACGGTCCACCACCCAAAGGATATCCAGCCAACTTGACACAACTATGGGAAGCATTGCAGTCAACATGGGCCAGCATCCCTGTGGAACGCTATCGACACCTTGTAGAGTCCATGCCCCAACTAATTGTTTTTGTCAGAATTGCTCAAGCTCAGTATATTTGGTAGGAAATCATTGATGGACAGCAATATTTAAACCTTGTCTTTGATTCTTTGATTTTTTAAGCAGTTTTAAGTCAGGATTTTAACTGGACCATTCAGGAACACTCTACCTCTCTTGCAAAGCCATTCTGTTGTGTTTTTTTTGCATTACAATTTGTGTAATTGTCCCGCAGAAAAACAAAACCCTATCCCAGGGTTAGGTTTTCAGAAGACTGAGTAGTTGTTGTTTTTTTACCTCGGCTTTGCTCTTTTCATATTTATTTTGATCCTAACAAACTCCCCAGTCCCTGTGGTGACAATATACCCATAACAACTATATAAAGGGATCAACAACATTGCATTCGGTCCATATTACTGGTCTGTATGACAAATAAGCCTGTGTTAAAAATTCCTCTTCAAATCATCCATTCTGTTTGTAACAAGGCTGTTAAGTATCACTGCAAGACAACACAGCAAATAAATGAACTTTTTGGCCTAAATTAAGAACTACAGGTTTGGGTCAAATCCAATCCAATACAACACAGAGTGAACCCCTTTGTATTTTCAAGTATTGTGGTGGCAGCATCATGTTATAGATATTCTTGTCATCGGCAGGGACTGGGGAGTTGCTCAGGATCAAAGTAAATATGAAAGGAGCAAAGCCCAGATAAAACGTTTATGAAAAATCTGACTCAGTCTTTTGAAAACCTAACCCTGGTATAGAGTTTTATTCTTCAGTAAGACAATGACAAATTATGCCAAAGACACACCAGAATGGCTTTCCAAGAAGTGTTGAGTGTTCCTGATTGGTCTAGTCTCAGTCCTAGCGTGAAAATCAGAGACAAGGTTTGAATATTGCTGTCCATAAATGATTCCCAACCAAATTTACTGAGCTTGAACAATTTTTATAAAAACAATATGCCTTCGGAAAGTATTTAAACCCATTGACTTTTTCCACATTTAGTTGTGTTACAGAATGCAGGTAGCCTAGTGGTTAGAGCGTTGGGTCAGTAACCCAAAGGTTGCTGGATCGAATCCCTGGGTTAAATGCAGAAGACACATTTCAGTTGTACAACTGACTAGGTTTGCCACATTTCAATAATACATTATTAGATTTTTCCATTGTGTTAATAATGGGCGGATTGATTGATTTCCACGTTTTTTATTTACAGAAATTCAAGATGAGAAGATAATTGTCCAGCCCATTGGGTATCTAAGTACACCCCCACATGCCATGTCTTGAAATATGCAGACAGACAGATTGAAAGTAAGTTTACATTGTAATAGTTCGGACAGCCAACTTTCTATCTCAGTTCATAACTTTTAGACTTTCCCAGAAAGCATGGATTATTGTTTTCCAAGATAGTGTGATGGAAAATGTTATGTTTGTGCTTTTTCTAATAACCAATTTCTGTTTTAATGCAAGTGACTGATTGAATAAATCGTCACTATCAGTATCTGCAATTTGGCAGCACGCCCAGAACCTTGTTTTGAGAACGAAAGGATATCTCAGTTTCAAGGTCTCAGCATGGAGAGATGAAGCCTTGTGAGGTATTGGTCTGTCACATGCATGAACCAGTATTGGTCGGTCACATGCATGAACCGAATGTTAATGATTCATTAATTATGAATAATTAATAAGCTGAATCATGCAAATATAACTTCAGTGTAAGCAGTATACAGTGGGACAAAAAAGTATTTAGTCAGCCACCAATTGTAATTTAATTATTCTTATTTAATAATTGCTCCCACAGTTGATTTCTTAAAACCAAGCTGCTTACCTATTGCAGATTCAATCTTCTCAGCCTGGTGCAGGTCTACAATTTTGTTTCTGGTGTCCTATGACAGCTCTTTGGTCTTGGCCATAGTGGAGTTTGGAGTGTGACTGTTTGAGGTTGTGGACAGGTGTCTTTTATACTGATAACAAGTTCAAACAGGTGCCATTAATACAGGTAACGAGTGGAGGAGAGAGGAGCCTCTTAAAGAAGAAGTTACAGGTCTGTGAGAGCCAGAAATCTTGCTTGTTTGTAGGCAAATACTTATTTTCCACCATAATTTGCAAATAAATGCATTAAAAATCCTACAATGTGATTTTCTGGATTTTTTTTCTCATTTTGTCTGTCATAGTTGAAGTGTACCTATGATGAAAATTACAGGCCTCTCTCGCCTTTTTAAGTGGGAGAACTTGCACAATTGGTGGCTGACTAAATACTTTTTTGCCCCACTGTATAAGAGAACTAACGGAACTGCCCCTGCCCCTGACAAATGTGTGCTATGGTGCATCAAGTTTGTTGGAACCTCTCCAGTTAACTGACAATAAAGAATTATTCTTTTAAGTTTGACTTTGAGTATCCCTGTGAAGAATTTCACAACAATAGTGATTTACTTTTATTTAATTTCTAAATCAGATTGAACTTTTGCCAAGTAAGAGATGATCATTCCCTTAATGTATGCCATAAAGGCATTCCAAATTATATCAGGGGCCATTTTTTCTCTGTTCTCTATGTCTACAGTATATTTGTAATAGTAAAGGTTTACATTTTTTGTTTACGTATTTAATACATTTCAGGTTCATAAGATGCGCTCTGTTCATGCTCCAAATTATGTTGCTAAATGTATTTTCTATTGGTGTGATTAAGGATGATACCGTAGAATGATCTAATATCATGATAACATGATGTTTTGAATCCAATAAACTGCTGAGTGCATTTTTGGAAATAAAGAAGTCCAATCTTGAATAGCTTTTCTTACTTTGAGAAAAACGGAATAGTCTTTTGTAGTTAGAAGTAGCAATCTCCAGGTGTCCATGAAAATGTTCAGCTTCTATAGAGGCTCGCTAAATTTGCCTTTTTTAAATTACTACGCCTGTCAATCTTATCCAATATATGATTTAGGTCACCTGCTAAAATAACAGTTCCTGTCTGGATTTGATCTAATAGCTTTAATTCTATCTAAAAACACCATATTTGCTGCTGGTTGGACAGACAATGAAATCAAGGAGTATTTTTAACCATGAAAGTACAATTCAACATTAGAAAACATTCTTGGTCCATGTGCTTGGATATAAGGGTATAACAATGTATTCTTATTTATCAGGATTCCTACACCTCTGCTGTTACTACAGTAGGTGGCAGCATAGGCTTCTCCAACTCCTCTAAATATTCAATTTCTCCTTTTTTTAAATGTAACCCTTGCAAGAATGTGGGCTGAGCAGGCATAAAAAAAATTGAAAACCAAGCAAAGTATGTCTTTGTATTTGAGACGCTATGCCTTTTTAGGGCTCTCACCCACAAACACAAACATCCATAGAACAATTATTGAACATAATTGACTTACAGTGCCTTAGGAAAATATTCAGACCCCTTGATTTCTTCCCACATTTTGTTACATTACAGCCTTATTCTAAAATTAATTAAATTGTTTTTTCACTCATCAATCTCCACACAATACCTCATAATGAAAAAATTAAGAGGCGACTCTGGGATGCTGGCCTTCTAGGCTGAGTTGCAAAGAAGATGGGACAAGGACATCCCTGCCGGCCAAACCCTCCCCTAACCCAGATGACGCTGGGCAAATTGTGCGCCACCCCATGTGTCTCCCGGCCGCAGCCGCCTGTGACAGAGCCTGGACTCGAACCCAAAATCTCTAGTGGTATAGCTAGCACTGCGACGCAGTGCCTTAGACTACCATGCCACTCAGGAGGCGCCTCATCAGTGTTGACATTGAAATTGCTGAGGATTTTTTACATTTAATCTACAGTGGGGAGAACAAGTATTTGATACACTGCCGTTTTTGCAGGTTTTCCTACTTACAAAGCATGTTTGTATGTATGTATCAAATACTTATGTCATGCAATAAAATGCAAATTAATTACTTAAAAATCATACAAAATGTTTACAATATTTTTTTCTTCTGTATTATTTTCCCCTAACCCTGCCTACCAACCCTCCCCTAATTGGAGTAAACTAATAAACAACAATACTTAGGCTTCTTCTTACAGCTTTTACATATTATATAATTAAGCAATAAGGCATGAGGGGGTGTGGTATATGGCCAAAAGCGGCTGTTCTTATGCACAACGTAATGCGGAGTGCCTGGATACAGCCCTCAGCTGTGGTATAATTGTCATAAACCACAAACCCCGAGGTGCCTTAATCCTATTATAAACTGGTTACCAAAATTATAAGAACAGTAAAAATAAATGTTTTGTCATACCTGGTCTGATATACAACGGCTGTCAGCCAATCAGCATTCAGGGCTCAAACCACCCAATTTATAATATATCATTTACATTATTGTGTTTTATTTTTACAAATCTTATTGTGTTATTTTCCCCTAACCCTACCACTCCTCCACTAATTGGAGTAAACTAATGTACAACAATACTTACGCTTCTATTTACAGCTTATACAAATCCAATGCATTTTACATTAGTTAACTTTTTAAAGTTGTTTTTAGTCCCATGCTTCAGCTCAACCTCAAGCCGTCCCATATATCTCTGAAAACCATCCAGTGTTGATTTCTAATTGCCATATATTTTTCAACTCTGCTGTACTGTGTCACAAAAGTTCAGAATCTTTCTATTCTCATAGTTTCTACAGATTGTAAAAATTAAAGGTGAACATTTTTACTAAGAGTATTATTATATTATTGATCGATTGACTATGGCCTTTCAAGTCGCCCAGTAGTGCCATTTGCAGAGATAGCTCCAGGTAAATGTTACAATTCTTCTTTAGCCATTCCTGAACCTGCGACCAAAAACAAGCTACATACTGTATGTACCAAAACAAGTCATCTAATGAGTCTGTCTCTTCACAGCAAAATCTGCTGAGCTGGGATGGTTGTATCCCTCATATTCATAACATTCTATATTGGCTGCAATAATTTTGTATAATAAATTAAATTGAAAAACTCTAAGTTTTAATCCTGCGTTGTTTTGTGTATCAGTTCATACATAAACCATGTGCCATGGACTCGGCACATCAAAAATCTCTTCCCAACTATTTTCCAACCTGTATGGCTCAGCTGTCAATTTATTGGTCCTTAAATGAAACTGGTATACTTATTTTATTTTAGCACAATTTTCTTTAACCAATTTGGTCTTTAATGTAGGTTCAACAGACAAGTTCCTTACCTTCTCCCCTTCCACTTGCCTCTTCCATTGTTGCAGTATTGCTGCAATCAGTTGGCGAGTTATGTCACTCATTCTGTTTTCTTGCTGGTCCAGTTTCACTTCTAAAATTTGCTCCTTTGTTTCCAGAAGGCACATTTTGTTGTCCGGTTCGTCCATGCACCCGCCCTGTATATGCATATCTGACACGGTAGACTCTACTTTCCTTTTGAGAAAATCAGCTTTTTTTAACAACAGATTGTAACAGTTATTTTGTTTTGGTGTTATCCTGGATATCCATTAGCTGGACGTTATTTTCATCTCCAAGTTGTTCTTTGTCTTTTCCTCTAAGGGAAGCCATGGCTTGTTGGGTTCGAGTCACAGCGTTGCTTTACCCACAGATTGGTTCGCAGTTGTATATATATATAACTGACCGCTCACTCTCTCCCGGTTGCTTGATCTAACGACTTTAGAGGCTTAATTTAAACTATATTGTCTGGTTCTTCATATAATCACAGTTTTGACAGTACAAAACAGAGTGACTGTCCTATCGGTACACTATGCGCCTCTCAAAAGGTGATTCTAACATGTATTGACTCAGGGGTGTAAATACTTATGTAAATTATGCATTTTTCAATTTAATTTTCTAAACATTTCCATGTATTACTAACATCTTTTTACTTAGTTATTATGGGGTATTGTGTTTTTTAAAATCTATTTTGAATTCAGGCTGTAACAACAAAATGTGGAATAAGTCAAGGGGTATGAATACTTTCTGAAAGCACTGTATGTTGTGCAATGCTGCTAGTATCTTATTCCAAATTATTCTCAGCTGTAATGTCTGACAAAGATTCTTCCATCAAGTATCAGCTCTGGGTTGTGAAGACATCTGCAATCAAGACATCTTTTTATTTTTTACATTTTCTATAACTTTTTTTCATTTTGAAAATGTGAAGTAGGTTGTGTAGATCTGTAGATCTGTATACATTTTTAGTTAACACGTTAAGGCAGCAAAATGTGAAGGGGTGCAAGGGGTGTGTAGACTTTCACTAGGCACTGTATCCCTTCTCATTGTGCCACAAGATATTTTAAAAGTTTTGGGAGCCCCTATCAAACAGATGACGATACTAACCTTAATACCAGTGAAGAGTTGTCTACAGAGTTTACTCTGTCCCATGGATTCTTCCCAGCACCTATAAGGAGAGACGATCACAATTAGAAGAGACACATTTTAAAAAGCAATATCGCTCTATACAGGCAATAAAAAATATAATGGTCAGGCAAGAGTGTGTATACCTGTAGAGTTCTGTCCTGGCTTGGGATCCTCCTATAATGGAAAATGAAAATGGATGATTGTGTGTGTGTGTATATGTATGTGTGTTCTTTATTTTTACCATTTTCTACATTGTAGAATAATAGTGAAGACATCAAAACTATTAAATAACACATATGGCATCATGTAGTTATTTAAAAGGTGTGAAACAAATAAAAATATATTTTAGATTTTAGAGGCTTCAAAGTAGCCAAGCTTTGCCTTGATGACAGCTTCACAAATTCTTGGCATTCTAGTATCGTTAGTATCATCAACTGTGGCGACAGGTAGCCTAGTGGTTAGAGTGTTGGACAAGTAACTGAAAGGTTGCAAGATCCAATCCCTGAGATGACTAGGTAAAGAATATGTTGTTCTGCCCCTGAACAAGGCAGTTAACCCACTGTTCCTAGGCTGTCATTGAAAATTATAATTTATTCTTAACTGACCTGCCTAGTTAAATTCTCTCAACCAGCTTCATGAGGAATGATTTTCAAATAGTCTCAAAGGAGTTCCCACTTATACTAAGCACTTGTTGGCTGCATTTCCTTCACTCTGCAGTCCAACTCATCCCAAACCATCTCATTTCGGTTGAGGTCAGGTGATTGTGGAGGCCAGGTCATCTGATGCAGCACTCCATCCCTCTCCTTCTTGGTCAAATAGTTCTTACACAGCCTGGATGTGTATCACTGGGCAGCTCTCTGCTGTGCTTCCCTTTGTAGTCTGTAATAGTTTGCAAGCCCTGCCACATCCGACGAGCGTCAGAGCCGGTGTAGTACGATTTGATCTTAGTCCTGTTTTGACGCTTGCCTGTTTGATGGTTCATCGGAGGGCATAGTGTGATTTCTTATAAGCTTCCGGGTTAGAGTCCCACTCCTTTTAGCTCATTGCGGATGTGTCCTGTAATCCATGGCTTCTGGTTGGGGTATGTACATACAGTCACTGTGGGGACAACGTCATCGATGCACTAATTGATGAAGCCAGTGACTGATGTGGTGTACTACTCAATGCCATCAGAAGAATCCAGGAACATATTCCAGTCTGTGCTAGCAAAACAGTCCTGTAGCTTAACATCTGTTTCATCTGACCACTTTTTTTATTGACCGAGTCACTGGTGCTTCCTGCTTTAAGTTTTGCTTGTAAGCAGCTTTCAGGAGGATAGAATTATGGTCAGATTTGCCAAATGGAGGGCGACAGAGAGCTTTGTATGCGTCTCTGTGTGGAGTAAAGGTGGTCTATAGTTTTTTCCCTCTGGTTGCACATTTAACATGTTGGTAGAAATGAGGTCAAACGGATTTAAGTTCCCCTGCATTAAAGTCCCTAGCTACTAGGAGCGCCGCCTCTGGAGGAGCGTTTTCCTGTTTGCTTATGGCGGTATACAGCTCATTGAGTGCGGTCTTAGTGCCAGCATCGCTCTGTGGTGGTATGTAGACAGCTGCGACAAATACAGATGAAAACTCTCTAGGTGTGGTCTACAGCTTATCATGAGATACTCTACCACAGGCGAGCAAAACCTTGAGATTTCCATATATATTGTGCATTTGTTTAAAAATATACATAGACCACACCCCTTGTCTTACCAGAGGCTGCTGTTATATCCTGCTGATAGAGTGTATAACCCGCCAGCTGTATGTTGTTAATGTCGTCGATCAGCCACGACTCGGTGAAACATAAGATATTACAGTTTTTAATGTCCCGTTGGTAGGATATGTGCTTTAAGTTCTTCCAATTTATTATGCAGCGATGGTACGTTGGCCAATGGGGCCGATGGCGATAACTCTTCCATCTCTTTCTCCTGCAAATTATGAGGATGAGGGCCTGTTTGGGTGTCAAGAGTAAATCCCTCTCGTCTGGCTCATTAAAGAAAAATTCTTCATACAATTCAAGGTGAGTAATCGCTATTCTGATGTCCAGAAAATATTTGAGGTCATACGAGACGGTAGCAACAACATTATGTACAGTTGAAGTCGGAAGTTTACATACACTTAGGTTGGAGTCATTAAAACTTGTTTTTCAACCACTCCACAAATGTCTTGTTAATCTTGAAATTAAGGGGCACTATTTTCATTTTTGGAAAAATAACGTTCCCAAAGTAAACGGGTTATTTTGTCAGGACAAGATGCTAGAATATGCATATAATTGACAGCTTAGCATAGAAAACACCATAAAGTTTCCAAAACTGTAAAAATATTGTCTGTGAGTATAACAGAACTGATATTGCAGGCGAAAGCCTGAGACAAATCCAATCAGGAAGTGACTCATGTTTTGAAAGCTCTGCGTTCCGATGCGTCCCTATTGAGCAGTGAATGGGCTATCAACCAGATTCCTTTTTCTATGTATTCCCCAAGGTGTCTACAGCATTTTGATGTAGTTTCAGGCTTTTATGTTGAAGAATAAGTTTAAACGACTCCATTGCATAAGTGTCCGGCTGAGGGCTCTCAGAGTAATTCTTGCGTAATAGGTAGCTATTTTTTCCTCTCGGTCTTACTGAAAATACAGCTGTCCCGATTGATTTAATAGATATTTGAAAAACACCTTGAGGATTGATTATAAACAACATTTGCCATGTTTCTGTCGATATTATGGAGGTAATTTGGAATATTTTTCAGCGTTGTCGTGACCGCAATTTCCGGTCGAATTCTCAGCCAAACGTGAAGAACTAACCGAGTTATTTCGGCTACAAAAATAATCTTTTTGGAAAAAAGGAACATTTGCTATCTAACTGGGAGTCTCGTGAGTGAAAACATCCGAAGCACATCAAAGGTAAACAAATTCATTTGATTATTTTCTGATTTTCGTGACCAGGTTGCCTGCTGCTAGCTAGGCATAATGCTAGGCTATCGATAAACTTACACAAATGCTTGTCTTGCTTTGGCTGTAAAGCATAATTTCAAAATCTGAGATGACAGGGTGATTAACAAAAGGCTAAACTGTGTTTCAATATATTTCACTTGTGATTTCATGAATATGAATATTTTCTAGTAATATTTTTGGTCCGTTGCGTTATGCTAATTAGTGTCAGCTGATGACAATTCTCCCGGATCCGGGAGAGGGAGTTCCAAGTTAGGAAACTATAGTTTTAGGAAGTCGGTTAGGACATCTACTTTGTACATGACACAAGTAACTTTTCCAATAATTGTTTACAGACAGATTATTTAACTTATAATACACTGTATCACAATTCCAGTAGGTCAGAAGTTGACATACACTAAGTTGACTGTGCCTTTAAACAGCTTGGAAAATTCCAGAAAATGGTGTAAAAGCTCAACAGTGTTGTTTTTCCATATCTAGAAACACATTGACCTCCACCTTGACCTCCAAGTGAATGAACACCACCATTGTTGTCACTGCACTAATCAATATCATAATTCATTTGATTTGTACAGCACAGTTTCAATCAAATACAATGACATCTCAAGGTTCTTCACCTGCACCAACCAAGTGAATGTGTCCATATGAATGTATCCACTTTGTTGCTTTCTATTCTCTGATAGGCTAATAATCATTTGACATCATTTGAGTAAATTGGAGGTGTACCTGTGGATGTATTTCAATGCCTCCCTTCAAACTCAGTGCCTCTTTGCTTGACATCATGGGAAAATCAAAAGAAATCAGCCAAGACCTCAGAAAAAAATTGTGGACATCCACAAATCTTGTTCATCCCTGGGAGCAATTTCCAAACGCCTGAAGGTACCACGTTCATCTGTACAAACAATAGTACGCAATTATAAACACCATGGGACCACGCAGCTGTCATACCGCTCAGGAAGGAGATGCGTTCTGTCTCCTAGAAATGAACGTACTTTGGTGCAAATCAATCCCAGAACTACAGCAAAGGACCTTGTGAAGATGCTGGTACAGGTACCAAAATTCCGTACAGGTACGGAAAATGATGTGGATATATTGAAGAATCTCATCTCAAGACATCAGTCAAGAAGTTGAAGCTTGGTCGCAAATCGGTCTTCCAAATGGACAATGACCCCAAGCATATTTCCAAAGTTGTGCCAAAATGGCTTAAGGACAACAAAGTCAAGGTATTGGAGTGGCCATCACAAAGCCCTGACCTCAATCCCATAGACAATTTGTGGGCAGAACTGAAAAAGTGTGTGCGAGCAAGGAGGCCTACAAACCTGACTCTGTCAGGAGGAATGGACAAAATTCACCCAACTTATTGTGGGAAGCTTGTGGAAGACTACTAACTATTTAAAGGTAATGCTACCAAATACTAATTGAGTGTATGTAAACTTCTGACCCACTGGGAATGTGATGAAAGAAATAAAAGCTGAAATAAATAATTATATCTACTATGATTCTGACATTTTACATTCTTAAAATAAAGTGGTGATCCTAACTGACCAAAGACAGAGAATTTTTACTTGGATTAAATGTCAGGAATTCTGAAAAACTGAGTTTAAACGTATTTGGCTAAAGTGTATGTAAACGTCCGAATTCAACAGTACAAAATAAGTTACAAACAATGTGGAAAAACAAACAAAATAGCACGGTTGGTTAAGAGTCAATGAAACCACAGCCATCCTCTCCATCCACGCCTACACAATCACACCTCCTCCTCAATGCTTCACGGTGGGAACCACATATGCAGAGATCATCCTTTCATCTACTCTGGCTCACAACATTTTTACATTTGGACTCACCTGTCCAAAGGTGAGTCCAAATATGTGATATTTGCTCCTGTTTCTTGGCCCAAGCAAGTCTCTTCTTCTTATTGTTGTCCTTTAGTAGTGATTTATTTGCAGCAATTCGGCCATGAAGGCCTGATTCACACATTCTCATCTGAACAGTTGATGTTATTACTTGAACTCTGTGAAGCATTTATCTGGGCTGTAATCTGAGGTGCAGTTAACTCTAATTAACTTATCCTCTGGAGCAGAGGTGACTCTAGGTCTTCCTTTCCTTTTGCGGTCCTCATGAGAGCCAGTTTTATCATAGTGCTTGATGGTTTTCGCGACTGCACTTGAAAGTTCTTGAAATGTTCCAGATTGACTGACCTTTATGTCTTAAAGTAAAGATGGGACTCATTTCTCTTTGCTTATTTGAGCTGTTCCTGACATAATATGGACTTGGTACTTTACCAAATAGGGCTATCTTCTGTATACCACCCCTACCTTGCCACAACTCAACTGATTGGCTCAAACGCATTAAGGAAAGAAATTCCACAAATTCACTTTTAACAAGGCACACCTGTTAATTGAAATGCATTCCAGGTTGGTTGAGAGAATGCCAAGAGTGTGCAAAGCTGGCATCAAGGCGAAGGGTGGCTACTTTGAAGAATCTAAATGTTTTTTTGGTTACTACATGATTCCATATGTGCTATTTCATAATTTTGATGTCTTCACTATTATTCTACAATGTAGAAAATAGTAAAAATAAAGAAAAATGGTTGAATGAGTACATGTGTCCAAACTTTTGACTGGTAGTGTGTGTATATATAAAAGAAATATACTGAGTGTACAAGACATTAGGAACACCAGATCATTTTCCTGACAGAGGGACCAGGTTAATCCAGGTGAAAGCTATGATCCCTTATTGATGTCACCTGTTAAATCCACTTTAATCAGTTTAGGTGAAGGGGAGGCGACAGGTTAAAGAAGGATTTTTAAGCCTTGAGACATGGATTGTGTATGTGTGCTTTTCAGAGGGTGAATGGGCAAGACAAAATATTTAAGTGCCTTTGAGCGGTGTATGGTAGTAGGTGCACCGGTTTTAGTGTGGAAAGAACTGTAACACTGCTAGATTTTTTAGTTTCCCATGTGCGCCAAGATTGGTCCACCATCCAAAGGACATCCAACCAACTTGACACAACTGTGGGAGGCATTGGAGTCAACATGGGCCAGCATCCCTGTGGAAGGCTTTTGACACCTTGTAGAGTCCATGCCCCGACGAAATGAGGTTGTTCTGAGGGCAAAAGGGTGTGCAAATCAATATTAGGAAGGTGTTCCTATTGTTTTGTACACTCAGTGTGCGAGTAAGTGTGTGCACAAGTCTCTTTAGATTACTTGAATGCAATTATTGTTGCTGGATCGACCCACCCTGGGAAACTAATACTTGATATTTTAAAAGAAGAAAAACTGTATTACCTCTTCAGGTCTCTCTGAGGCTTTTCGTCTGCAGGAAAAGCAAATTCAGGCATTTAGATAATGAAAAAGACAACTCCAGTCATTTTGTGTTATTTCACAGGCTAGTAACCTAATTACTTACAATCACATCAAGAAATACCTTTTTGAACTCCAGAATGTTCATTTAAAAAAAGTGTGGTCTTTTGATGTGCTATAGCTGGGGTAGGGATTTTCAATTACATGTATTTCAATTCGATTAAATAAATATTTATTTCACACTGTTGTTTTCCTCTCACCTGCGTGCTAGAAGGGCGTTCATTTCCTGCATCAGCCCCTCCCCTCCAGCACCACTACCTCCACTCAAGCGGTTGGCATCGTTCTTGGCTCCACCTGTTCCTGGTGGACTGTTCTCATCCTGAGGAGACACAACATTGGTCACCATACGAGTTCCATTTTATAGAAGCCAACCAACAGGTAATGTGTATATAGTTAGAATGTCCAAGCAATTTTCACATAGATATGAATGGTCTTGTTCAGTGGGTCACACCGAAGCAAACCATTTTCAAACGTATTGCAAAGAAACAAAAAAGTTTCTTATTGGACATTTAGGTAGTACCTCCTTGTTTCAAAACTTTTCTTCTTACTGACCATGATCCAAGTCTAAGCTGAGATACTAACCCTTGCAACTTTACGGAGTTTGGCTCCAGCGAGGGCAGCCGCCAGTCCTGAGAGTGGCTGCGACAGCTCATTCCCTGCCTCCCCTACCGGTGGCCCTCCATCAACCGGCAGTGGAGGGGGCATGGGCGGTGGCACCGTGGCCGGAGGCGGGGGGCCTGGTGGAGGAGGTGGGGCCATGGATGCCATAGGGGCAGGGGGGGGCATAGGCATAGGTGGGGCCACTGGTGGGGCCAAAGCCAGCAATGAGGGAAGAGAAACCGGACCTGGGAGAGAAACAGCATAGGTTCACATCAGGTGACATCGGATTCCTCATTGGCTAACACTGTTGGCGAGCACTGATTGGAACTGATTAGATTAATGGTCTCAGATAAGAAGAATTTAATTTAAAGTTAATCAAAATGCAAAAGTACAGTAACAGATGGCAGAATTTTCTATGGGAACTGTTATTGTATTCATAATAGGTATATGCTTCCATCCACATAAGACAGATGCATGTTGTGTGTGGAGGTGTGTGGAGTCCCCACCCCCGACACACACACAGAACACACACTAGTTGTTCAAGTGCCTTGCTCATTGAGCTCTGCTTATACTTACTGCAGCTGGCCGTGGCAGCCTGAGCGACAGGAGAGGGTGTCTGCTTGGGCGAGCCCCCCTCTGATTGGGCTGTGGTGTATGAGGGGGGAGAGAATTGGGGTGCTGGTGGTGGTGGGGGCGTGGCCTGGTACATCTGCTGCTGGGGGTGAAAGGAGGACGGGTACTGGGGCTGGTGGGCAGAGACAGGGACAGGGCCCTGGGCAGACAGACCAATCAGAGGGGGTAAGGAAGAAGCCTCTCCGTAACCTAGCTGCTGCTGTTGCTGCTGAGCAAGGTTATAATAGTCTTCTGATTGGCCATTGGCGTGGGGGAGGTGGGACGGGATGTGTGGTTGGTCAGGCTGGTCTAGGGGGTGGGTGTTGACGCGGCTGTGGAGGGGCGGCAGAGTGTGGGCCACCGGGACGACATGCTGGGGCTGGGGCACGGGGGGCATGTGCACAGGCATCATGCCCACCAAGGGCGGCGTGGAGGGCACGGGGCCATACATGTGGGCGTGGGATGCTGACCAGGTGCCATGTTTGGGGGGCAGCACAGGGTCCTGCAGGGCATGACCCTGGTGGAGGGACTGGGTGTGGTGGAGGGCCCGAGCAGTGGGGGGAGAGAGGGGGATCTGGCGCACCTGCCGGGTCGGGGCCATGGGCACCCCTGGCTGCACGGGTGAGAAGGCCGAGGCCAGGGAGGTGGAGAGCTGGGAGAGCTGGGCTGAGTTGTCGCCAGTCCGTCCGCCCAGCACCTCTCTTTCCTGGGAGGAGGAGGAAGAGGAGGAGGAGGAAGGGGAGGAGTTGGAGGCCACTCGGGCGTAGGAAGGCGGCAGTGTGGCGGCCCGGTAGTGTCTGTACTCAGGAGGGGTGTTTGACGGGTGAGAGGGAGGGGAGGACACCTTATATTGGAGGGTGGAAACAACTATAACACACAGACGGAGGAGGGTGGGGTAGAAAACAAAGGATGTAAAAGAGAGAATAATGAGAAACTAAGCAAAGATGAAGAAATAAAAAAGAAACAAAGACAAACAATTACATAAGAAAAAGAAGCAGAATGCGAACTCTCAGGAAAGCAGGAAGTCGCATTGCCATTCAGCTGCCGATAGCACGCTGGCAGAATGAGTGTGGCTCCTGTTTGTGCATGGATAAGCATGAGTAAATAAAGAGGGGGGTGGGGGGGTTCAACACAAGCACAGATGTGTCCGAGGTAGCTCTCTCATGGTCGTATTCATTAGGGTACACTGTAGCACAACATTTTACAACAGAAAACCATAATGAGCATATCTTATTGGACATATTCAAGTAGTCCCTCCCTGTTTCAGTCTGTTGTCTCACCATTGGTGCAAAATGAATGCGACCCATATGCGCTGCTACACTAGGCTGTGTTTGGTTACCATGATTGTCATGCTATTCCCATGGAGAGAATAGCATCTTAAGATGCTATCTGACATGGGTAAAACGTATTGTGACTTGTGTGTTGACAGACCCTTGTCTAACATGGTAGTGTTTGTCCACAGTAAGTATGTTTGTCTGCAGGCCTTACCTGAGCCAGACGTCTGTCGTTCCCTCTCTTTGTGTGCCACTCCCTGCATCTGCATCTGATGCTGCTCCATCATTTGCCTGCAGATACACAGAGGATACAGACACAAGTTTTAGCCTCTCCCTATTTCCAGCCTTTCAATCTGGGCCCACGAATACATTGTTTCAGAGCGAGTGTGAATAGACACAGAGCATGGGCTCCTGAGTTCTTCTGCAAAAATATAAAATTAGAGTTGGATAAATGTAGATAGGACATATACAGGATACTAACCTCAACATCAAAACCTTAGTTCCAATTCACAATTCCATACCTAAAACCTTGACTTTGGACAAAATTACCTGAATGGACTATTACTACCAAGGCCTATCAAGAAAAAAAAAACTTCTAACAAGCCAAAACCTACAGAAGAAACACAGCGGAACCTGGAAATACCATCCAACACAAAATTGAATGAGTAATGTTCAGTCTGAACCTACTTTCTGAAGCCAAAAAGTAAAAGACAATTACCTCTAGGTAAGTTTGTTATATAAAGCTTAAATAAGGCTACCAAGCTGCTAGGAAAGAATCTGACTGAAATTAGCACTTAAGTGTGAAGAGAGAGGTGTGAACTCTTAAGGCTAACAACGGCAGGAGAGTTTCACAGCCCCTCCCGACCTAAATGCAGAGGCCTTTGAAGTCCCCTCCATCTTTGCAGAGAAGATATCCTCCTCAGAATCCCCAAAATACAACAGCCACAGGACAACTTTGTTTGGACGTTGTAAAGGATCATTCGCCGATACTGGAAAGATATAGCTTGTTAACGATCTCCTTTTCCACGTGGAAAAGACTGACAGAGACTTGCGAGCAACGTTAGCTAGCTAGCTGGGATTTTCTACAAGGAATCTGCCTCCCAAATAAAGCTTCTCCGAAGTGGGTGTGACACCTAATCCCGGTGCCATCTGCCCTGGCCTGTCTCCCCCTGTCTGGTATAGGTACCCGCGCCACACTCCCCCCTCTCTCCCGAGCTTTCGATCGCCTCCAGCACATATGCACTGTTGAGTCGAGTGACTCTGAACTTGCAATGGCTAGCCTCAAGTTGTTATATTTTTTACTTGTACTCTATGCAATTTGCCTTATGACTCCTGTGTCCTTTGTTGACTATGAACTTACTTGTTTACCCAACCGGGGGACAGTCTGTTTATTCCCACACTCGGGACTCTGACTCTCTTGTTTACACAGACTCTTGGACTCTCATCCTATTCTAACCACCTCTTGTCGGCTTTGTGATCATGTTACCTGATGAAATTGCTGTACAATATGATCTTGTTGCCATCTAATGCACATTCAAGTGTTATAAATCAACACTGCAGAGCAGTCCTCTGCCATGCCCTGATTGTATTACAGTTGATTATATATGGAAATTTGCACGTATACCCTGGCCCATCTACTGTTGCTAGCCCCAATTCTGATTTGTGCTCTGATATCTGCTTCACTGATTTCTGCTCTCGTAAAAGCCTGGGTTTTCTGCACGTTAACACTAGACGCTTATTACCTGAAATGTATAAATTGAAAGTGTGGATTCACAGCTCCAATCCTGATGTGTTGGTCATTACTGAGACGTGGTTAAGAAAGAGTGTTTTGAACACTGATGTTAACCTTTCTGATTCTAACCATTTTGGGCAAGAAAGATCTTCCAAAAGTGGTGGAGTGGCAATCTTTACCAAGGAACACTTTCAGTGCTTGGTTGTCTCCACCAAGTCATTCCCCAAACAATTTGATTTGCTGGTTTTACGCATTAAGCTTTCAAATAAATCTTTGTTGACTGTTGCTGGGTGTTATCGGCTACCATCAGCTCCTCTAGTGTTATCTTCACATCTTCTGGTATGGTATGTTAATTCTTAGTGAGTCCCTTTAAGCACTCTGGTCCATCACACTGACGCTCTCTTCTGACCTCATTCGGGAAGTGGCTACTTAATGTGCAAAGGTCATAATAAAACATTATCTCATTAGAAAACCAAAATCACATTCCTATCTTAGCAATAAAAGTTTAATGGTTCTTCATATTTTATTCACAATGTATTAGATGGAAACTTGACAGCCAAGGGGGGTTTCTTTCCTAAGTTACAGTATTTAGTTCATACAGTTTTTAATAACATCACAAAATGACAAGTAATATGACATCATTATTCTTTAGATCTGCACTGACCATTCCTATCTTAGAAATATTATTCCAGTATTCACTTTCTGGGTGTTATAGTTTTGGCTGCAAAAGTCTTCTGGGGGACAAAGGCATTCCTTTGGTTGATACTGAAGAGCAGGAGGGAGATTCCCCTCCTCCCTAATTTATGACAGTGTTAAGGTGTCAAAACCGGCCCAGTCCCCCCTTTCCTCTTCTGTGGGTGAGAGGGGTGTGGTCATCATCAGCCATTTGCCAAGCTGATCTGAGGCCTTGGCTCCTCAGCCAGGAGAGTCATGACAATGCATACTCAGGCTGACTAGCTATCGTCCAGGCAAATTAGAAATAAGTGCACTCAGGCTATCCGGAAGGGAAAAGTTAGTTACTTTAGGAGCAGTTCTCTCTCTATGGGTCTAACCCCAAGAAGTTTTGGAATATACCCTCCTCCTCACGGCTGCCCATATCCCTTAATGTTGACAATGATGAGCACATGTCTGAGCTCTAATCACCACTTCATTAAGTCAAAATTCCTATTTGACTATGCCATGCCTCCTTGCCTGTCCAACATTTCCTCATCTCCCACCCCTTTTAATGTGACTATCCCCAATCATCCTCCCTCTTTTTCCCCTGCACCGCAACAAAGTTTCTCCCTGCAGGTGGTCACTGAGTCCGTGGTGCTAAAGGAGCTCCTTAAACTTGACCCCCAAAAAATATCTGGTTCAGACCCTTTCTTCTTTAAGGTTGCTGCTCCTATCGTTGCCAAGCCTGTCTCTCCTCCCTGGGGAGGTTCCCATTGCTTGGAATGCAGCCACGGTGTGTCCTTTATTTAAAAGGGGAGATCAAGCTGATCCTAACTGTTATAAGGCCAATTTCTATTTTGCCCTTTTTATCAAAAATGTTGGAAAAACTTGTCAATAATTAAGTGACTGGCTTTCTTGAGGCCTATAGTATTCTTTCGGGTATGTAATCTGGTTTCGGTTCAGGTTATGGATGTGTCACTGCAACCTTAAAGGTCGTAAATGATGTCACCATTGCCCCTGACTCTAAAATGTTGGACTGCTATTTTTATTGACTTGGCCAAAGCTTTTGATACGGTAGACCATTCCATTCTTGTGGGCCGGCTAAGGAGTATTGGTGTCTCTGAGGGGTATTTGGTTTACTAACTACCTCTCTCAAAGAGTGCAGTGTATAAAGTCAGAACATCTGCCGTTTCGAACCACTGCCTGTCACCAAGGGAGTACCCAAGGCTCGATCCTAGGCCCCACGCTCTTCTCAATTTACATCAACAACATAGCTCAAGCAGTAGGAAGCTCTCTAATTCATATGCAGATGATACAGATTTATACTCAGCTGGCCCCTCCCCGGATTTTGTGTTTAAAAGCTTTACAACAAAGCTTTCTTAGTGTCCAACAACATTTCTCTGCCCTTAACCTTGTTCTGAACACCTCATAAACAAAAGGTCACGTGGTTTGGTAAGAAGAATGCCCCTTTCCCCACTGGTGTGATTACTACCTCTGAGGGTTTAGAGCTTGAGGTAGTCACCTCATATAAGTACTTGTGAGTATGGCTAGACGGTACTCAGCACATCAAAGCTGCAGGCTAAGCTTACATCTAGACTTGTTTCCTCTATCGTATTCGCTCCTCCTTCACCACAGCTGCCAAACTAACCCTGATTCAGATGACCATCCTACCCATGCTAGATTACGGAGACATAATCTATAGATTGGCAGGTAAGGGTGCTCTCGAATGGCTAGATGTTCTTTACCATCCGACCATCAGATTTGCCACCAATGGCCCCCCGAGTGGCGCACTTGTCTAAGGCATTGAATCGCAGTGCTAGCTGTGCCAGTAGAGATCCTGGTTCGAGCCCAGGCTCTGTTGCAGCCGGCTGTGACCGGGAGACCCATGGTCGGCACACAATTTGGCCCAGCATCATCCGGGTTAGGGGAGGGTTTGGCCGGCAGGGATGTTGTTGTCCCATCGTGTACTAGCGACTCCTGTCGCCAGGAGCACAGTGTTTCCTCCGACACATTGGTTCGGCTTAGCTTGGTTGTGTTTTGGGGGACACACGGCTCTCGACATTCGCCTCAACCGAGTCCGTACGGGAGTTGCAGCGGCGGAACAAGACTGTAACAACCAATTGGATACCACAAAATTGGGGAGAGAAATACAAGATTTGCCGCCAATGCTCCTTATAGGACACATCACTGCACTCTATACTCCTCTGTAAACAGGTAATCTCTGTATACCCGTCACAAGACCCCACTGGTTGATGCTTATTTATAAAACCCTCTTGGCCTCACTCCCCCCTATCTGAGATACCTACTGCAGCCCTCATCCTCCACATACAACACCCATTTTTCCAGTCACATTCTGTTAAAGGTCCCCAAAGCAGGGAACATTTTATCTCCATCTCTTAATTCAAAGACTCAATCATGGACAGTCTTACAGACAGTTGTGGCTGCTTCACGTGATTGTTGTCTCTACCTTTGTGCTGTTGTCTTTGCCCAATTAATGTTTGTACCATGTTTTGTGCTGCTGTCACGTTGGGTTGCTACGATGCTGTGTTTTCATGTGTTGCTGCCATGCTATGTTGTCGTCTTAGGTCTCTCTTTATGTAGTGTTGTGTTGTCTCTTGTCGTGATGTGTTTTTACATTTTTAATCCTGAGGGGGAAAAGGTTTGGTCGTGCCCTCTTCAAGACTGTTTTGGTGTATTTGGACCATGATAGTTCATTGTTGATGTTGACACCAAGGAACTTGAAACTCTCGACCTGCTCCACTACAGCCCCGACGATGTTAATGGGCTTTTCCTGTAGTCCACGATCAGCTCCTTTGTCTTGCTCACATTGAGGGAGAGGTTGTTGTCCTTGCACCACACTGCCAGCCTGTACTGCAGGGCCATCACCAGAGTTTCATAACATTTGCGGCCAAAATATATTCTATATATATTCTATATGTATATGTTCTAGATTTATACACTATATACTATACAAAAGTACGTGGACAACCCTTTTTATATTACTGGATTTGGCTATTTCAGCCACACTCATGGCTGACCGGTGTATAAAATTGAGCACACAGCCATACAATCTCCATAGACAAACATTAGAATGGCCTTATTGAAGAGCTCAGTGACTTTCAACATGGTACTGTCATAGGATGCCACCTTTTCAACAAGTCAGTTCAGCAAAATTCTGCCCTGCTAGAGCTACCCCGGTCTGTGCTATTATTGTTATGTGGAAACGTTTAGGAGCAACAACGGCTAAGCCGTGAAGTGGTACGCCACACAAGTTCACAGAACGGGACCGCTGAGTGCTGAAACACGTGGCGCTTAAAAATCGCCTGTCCTCGGTTGCAACACTCACTACCGAAATCCAAACTGCCTCTGAAAGCAACGTCAGCACAATAACTGTTTGTCGGGAGCTTCATGAAATTGTTTTCCATGGACGAGCAGCCGCACACAAGCCTAAGATCAGCATGCGCAATGCCAAGCATCGGCTGGAGTGGTAATGGAGTGGCAATGCTCGTCGCCATTGGAGCAGTTGTAATGCGTTCTCTGGAGTGATGAATCACGCTTCACCATCTGGCAGTGTGATGGACAAATCTGGGTTTGGCAGATGCCAGGAGAAAGTAAGCCAGTCAAGTTCTTCCACACAGATTTCGACAAACCATTTTGGGTATGGTTTTTCCCCAGACTGTTGCCACAAAGTTTGAAGCACAGAATCGTCTGGTATGTCATTGCATGCTATAGTTTTAAGAGTTCCCGCCACTGGAACTAAGGGGCCTAGCCCAAACCATGAAAAACAGCCCTTGACCATTATTCCTCCTCCACCAAACTTTACAGTTGGCACTAGGCATTCGAGCAGGTAGCGTTCTCCTGGCATCCAGATTCGTCAGTCGGACTGCCAGATGGTGAAGCATGACTCATCCCTCCAGAGTCCAATGGTGGCGAGCTTTATACCACTCCAGCCGACAATTGGAATTGTGCAGAATTGATCTTAGGCTGCTCAGCTATGGAAACCCGTTTCATGAAGCTTCCAAGTTGAGTCACAGCTCTTCAGTAAGGACTTTCTACTGCCAGTGTTTGTCTACGGAGATTGCATGGCTGTGTGCTCGATTTTTATACACCTGTCAGCAACGGGTGTGGCTGAAATAGCTGAAACACTCAATTGGTGTCCACATACTTTTGTTTATATAGTGTATGTATTGGATAGTGGGACAATCATTTGGGCTTTTTTAAAATCTATTTAATATATGGCTCAGGTAGCATCAGGTTTTAATTTTCATTCTGATCAAAGCTCTAATCAAATCCAGACATATTTATTTTCTTTTGAATGACACTTCCGGTTTTAGCAAAAAATACTAGGTTACGCAGGAGAAAAGTGATTTATTCTCGGGATGGAACATTTGTAAAATACAGGGAAAATATTCAACCCTAATGTGAGTTTAGCACCTCTTTCCACTACTAGAGTGAACTAAGAAAACAACACGAGCCACTGGGTGTGTGGTAGGCCTGATGTGTTTTGTATCCTTAAACAAACTACCTTCAGACAAATTAAATGAAGAACACTTTCAGTGATGGATACAAGCAAGTTTTCAAACCAGTTTCTTTATCAATGTCTTTTGTTTTGTGAGTTCTACTGTGCACCACGCTTTGTCATCACTATTTGGTGTTTTTATGAAGGTCAGAGGGGCCTTACCTCCTGTGTGCATCGGGGTCTTCTGAGGAGGGCCCATTTTTACGTTGGACAGCAGGGCCTGAGGTGAGGAACAGAAACAGATTTTTAGCTTTTAGAAAAAGACAACCTGTACGGAAGGACATATATTCGTGTGTATCGTTGGTGTTTGTGAATAGTTTCTTCACATGCCACACCATCCCCAGCAGTAATAGAGATATATATTTAGCATATTGAATGTAGGCCTGAGGTTACATACAGTATAACAATAACCAACAGATAATGATGTAAGGGTCCGGCAGCAGTGTCTATTTTGCCTGTGGGTCTGTCTTTTTACAACACTGAGCACATATTATACTGTATTTGTACAGTATACAGGTGCTGATCTGGTGAGATGTGTCAATTTAGTTTAACAAGAAGTCGTGACAACCACACTATTGCTTATGGCGCTGCCTTATCTTGTTCAATGTAAAAAATAATGACAATACGACCTAACAGCCAAAATAAACGCCTCAAATGCAGACAGGGCTTTGACAGACAGCCAGTTAATTCCATAAATTGCATGCTAGGTCAAATGGCATGTGTCATCTCACAAGGGAAGTGTGTCCCTCCCCCATCCTCTCTTGCTGATACTGTGTATCCTCACGCACTCCTCTCCTCTAAATTCTCCCGAGAAAGACACATGATTAGCCATGGCATGTCTTGGTCGTTGACATTAACATATTAGCATTACCATGGGGTTCAATACATTTAGCACTAGACATTTATTAGTATGTCTTGCTTGTTTACATTGGAAGTGGTGTATTGTTGTCTGTCAGCTTATTTTGACATTAGGAATTATTTTACAAACATATGCCGGGTTTGGAACCTGCCCAGGCATAAATAGTTGTCCTAATGATGATACTGAGACTTTTTGAGACAGTCTTAATAAGTACAAGGAGTTCATGTCTGGAGTGGGGTGGATGCAGGGTAACCTGGTCCGAGATTTGTTTGTGCTGTCTTGTCAACTCCTATGTGGTCATTGGCATGACAATGACCATAGGAGTTGGCTATCCAGTACAAGCAGATCTGGGACCAGGCTATGCGGGTAGGAATAGTCAGTTGTGAAACACACCACACATCACATGAGGTGCTATGCCTCTGCCCTGAAGAGACAGACTGTGTTTTTCCCCATAGCATGATTGATGTAAATCACAGGCATTTCCACAGGAAACCTCAACTAAACAGGGCCAGCAGCACCGTGGACCAGAATAGACCAGACCTTCCCTTCCCTCCCCTCCTTCCCATACACATCTGGGTACAATTTCTACAGTGCATTCTGCATTCAACATAACAAATGCATGAATCCCAACCTTCCTTTATTGCCAATCCTAAACCAGATTCAAGGGCAAACATTATTGTATTGGATTGAATGTAATATTCTTAATTTCCATTGGGAAAAACGTCTAACTTCACAAGTCTTTGTCAAAATATTCAACAGCAGAATCAACAATGACGGACATAGATGGACAATGGCCCAGTGCAAAAAAAAAAAACTGTGGACAAAACTGTCATTATGACATCATGGTGAGGTATACAAGACATTTTTAGACATCTTTTTAGTGATCAGACCAAAATAGGCCGTCTTTGCTTGAAGTCGTTATGACGTGCCTTGACATCACTGGTAGTGTATACTGATGGGGTACTGCATAGTGTCAACTAAGTGGTTACTGAGTCATACCCTACTGCCCCTACTGAGGATGAGACCTTATTCTGAGACCGAGCAGTTAAAAAGGGCTATCCGGGAGATCACGTATTTCATATCAGGACTGCCGAACAGTAAACTCTAGACTAGACGCCCCTTTGCAACACTTGTGTGCCCTTGGGTGTCATTTCCACTGGGTGTGTTCGGCATGAGGGACATGTGGAACATCTTTATATGGATACTGCTTACCCAGTGAGCACAAGATATTGAAAATACTTATTTTCAACCAAAAATACGTCTTTTCAACGAGTCCTTACCATATCCAACCATCTGTAGGTTTGGAATCTTGGTTTGTTTTCAGAATTCACTTGACATTACTGATGTATTCCAGTTGGCTTTATAATACATTAATCTAATTCTTAATGAGCAACTAAGGCGAGGATGTTGGCTTCATTTGTGCTGATGGCTGTTTTTTAATAAGGTACTGTAACACTTTCTAAAACTAGATTAATTCCCAATCCCAAACAGTCTTTCATGTTTCATCTCCCACAGTCATCGTCTCATGAAGGGGAAATATTTTAATATTCTATCATCATCAAACAGACCCAATCATAGGCTTCACATTTCTGCCACCTTTTTCAGAATATAGCGCATAAATATAAATCATTCCCTACTGTACATTGTGTCATCACTACACTGCCTATGAGGAGTTTAGTTGTGTGTGTGTGTGCTGCTCTTCTTTGTTCTCTCAGCCTTCAGCTCTCTGATAGGTGATATCTTGTTTACATTCTTCTTGACACTACTCTGAATTCCCCTTGTTAGCAGCTGATGATTATCTGTAATGCTTTGGCACCTAATGTTAGCACATATCCAGCTAGCGCTTATGTCATAAAACAGCCAAAATACTCATAATCGCCATTGAGGGCAGTAATCTATCATGATGTCTATGAACCAACCTGAGCCAACCTCCAACCTGATCTTTTCACGATTTTGTTTGGAATACATGAAACCAAGAATTTGAACTGTATACTGTATAGTATTTGCGATCAAAGGAAACCATTGCAAAGCTAATATGCTATCTTTTGGTATACATACTTTTGTAGCCACTAGGGATGCACGATATATCGGTGAACATATCGGAATCGGCCGATATTAGCTAAAAACGCCAACATCGGTATTGGCCCAATGTCTAGTTTAACGCCGATGTGCAAAACCGATGTCAAAGCTGCCGTGCATACCTAAATAACATATAATTTTGCGCTACACGTGCAACACAGCATTCCTAACCTAGTCCACAATGTCTGCTGTATGGATCCAGCATTCAACAAATCGAGCAGTCATTTGAAAGAGTAAGAAAATTTCAGAGAGACAACTCAAAGGCTAAATCCATTAACGCCAAGATGATGTAATTCACTGCCCTTGACAATCAACCGTTCTCTGTAGTGGGTGATGTTGGGTTTCGCCACTGGTCGAGCACCGGTACACATTACCAAGTGCGCTATTTTTCAGATGTTGCCCTACCGGAGTTACACAGTAATAGCGTCGCTGCTATTAGCTTCATGGCACACTATTGAACGCCGTTTGGATCTATGCGTGTCAAAAAGGTACACGTGAAATAACACCATAACGCGTTAAATACGTTTTTAATTTGACATATCAAATAACACAGTTCTATTATAAAATGTTGTGTGTTCTGAATTTGCACATGCAAGCCAAGCACCACCACTACTATCAGTAGCACTGTAAAAACTGTACAAAAAAGTCTGCAAACACTGGCCACGAACAATGTGTTTACAATACCGCATTGGTAATAAAGCATAATTTGACTGACTGCAACTTCTGGGGTAGCTAGCTAGTTTTAGCTTGGTACCTAGCTAGCACCAATACAACCAGCCTGAAAACAATGACCAGTAGAAACTGCAGTCAATTTAATTAATCTGAGCAATGATTTAGGAATTCTTGTGAGTAAGAATTAGCTAGGTAGCCACTTGTTTGCCTAATGAAATTGAACTTCAGTTCATGAAAATAAATAGCTAGCCAGCTACTTTTAACCCTGTTGCCCAAAGTCGAACATTATAAGACACTAGCTAGCTTCATCTGGCTAGTGACGCACGACCAGACCGGGTTGTGTTGTGAAGCTCGCCACATTAAGGATTGGTCACAATAGTGGAATTTGCGGTTTGCCTTAAAAATAAAAGTACATCTTTGAAAGTGATGCAGAAAGTTACAATTGGTGGAATCATGCCATATTTAGACTAGATACTGTTAAACAAGGTTGGAATGTGAAGCAATGAAATGGGGTATCAGTCTACTCGATGACACCCACAGAACCCAACTGTGAAGAATTTACGCAAATATTAACGTTGGAGCTCTTATCGCGGGACTGTGAATGTGTGAAATCACCTCCCCAGTCAGCCTATTGTCTGTATTGACATTCATATTGCACTGTACAGCTTTACCTAAGGAGTGGGGATCAATGAAATGGGGTATCAGTCTACTCAATACCCAATATATTTTTTCCCAACATCCTCCTCAGAGTTATCATGTAATAACTAAGTAAAAAATGTATGAACACGTTAAATTATGTGACGTGTAGTCATAGTCAGGTCCTGATTGGTCAACAAGCTTATTTAACACGTCAAATAGTGTTATTTGACATATCTTTTTTGACACGCAAAGACCCAAAATGGCGTTGAGAATGAAACAGAACAAATAAACAATGAAACAGCACAGCAAGTAAGTGAAAGAAATAGGTTTTGATTATTTTTAGTGGTTATGGGACATATGTAGATGCCAACAAAATAACTTGTTGGTCTGAGTGTGTGTGTGTAACCTTTATTTAACTAGGCTAGTCAGTTAAGAACAAATTCTTATTTATTTACAATGATGGCCAAACCTGGACAAAGCTGGGCCAATTGTGCGCTGCCCTATGGGTACTCCCAATCACGGCCGGATGTGATACAGCCTGGATTTGAACCAGGGACTGTGGTGACACCTCATGTAGTGCCTTAGACCGCTGCGTCCGTGTGTGTGTTAACTATTTAACTGTATTAGAATGCTTAAGGCCCCTAACATTTTTAAATATCGGTAATCGGTATCTGTTTTTTTTGGCAAGGAAAATATTGGGTATCAGACAAAAATGTAATATCGGTACATCACTATTAGCCACTTACTTTCTGATCCAGACACAACAAAGTAACTAAACATAAGATACGTTGGTATTAGGCTGGTAAAGAGTTGCCTGATATTTCAAATACAACAAAGTGGACCACTCGTCAATATCACTTGGCAACTGCAGCCGAGCGACTGCACAATTAAAGGCTTTTAGATTACACAATAGCCAACACCATTAACACAATCGAGGGTTATTATGAACGCTATACAAGGCCTGCTTTTTCTCACACTCTCTAACTCAGATGGTGTTTACCTAATTGCCTATATGTAAGTTGAGTGAAATATGATGCTAAAAAACAGTATTCCAAACCTCAGGACCCCCACATCTAAGCACCCTGTGGTGCTGTAGCCCCAAAACATGATCAAATATAAATGCTACTTTGCCCCTTAGGGCCACCATGGTGTTTAAATGGAAAACTTTCATTGGCAGTCAACAGAAATGCATACAGCTTAAGCTTTACATGATTAGTGATGATTAACAGCTCACACATCTGCATAGTGATTTCCAGAACATCACCTCCCATTTTAGCCCTACAATGCCACCCAGAGAGGTGTTGCCAATTCCATCAGCCTCACATTGCCAGTAGCACCCTCATGCAATAGATCACCCTGATTACCCCCCCCTCCCTCTATCACCTACTCTACTTACTGAGGGTGATCTTCGCAGAAGTGCACCTTCTGATAGTGGCTGGTGACATCTCTGGAGTAAGAATAATCGTGAGACACTCTCTGCTGTTCTTAGTGTCTTTAGCAAGCTATTACTGTATGCAGTATACGTACTAACTATGGCTTCTAGTCAGGCAGCTGGCCAGACTACTGGAATAGCATTAGCCACGAGTCTGGTGATCCAACATGGGACCGTAGCATGTATAAAGCAGAAGAATGCTTGCGACTGCGTTCCCTGGACCAAAGAAGTACCTTGGGTTTGCTTGAGGAGCCCCATAGCTCAGCTCACCTCCAACATGGCCCACTCCGGTCACCTCAAAGGTTCCCCAAAAAAGGAGAGTGCCATGTGAGATTTGGCAGTCAAAGACAGTTTGGCTCCATGGGTATTTTAGCCAGGCTGTGCACCAATAGGAAGGCTAGAGGACGGAATGGAGCCGTCACCGGACTCCCCCTCCCAACCGGTATAAGTAGCAGCCTGTAATAGGAGAGGCACATGTGCTATTTGTTAAGTATGGGTAGAGTCAGACAGGCTTCATATAAATACCTCACTACATTTCTGTTGTCATAAACTAGCAGGACCATACATCTCCTCCAACTACAGGTCTTTACATTGATGTATGCAAGTGTCTTTCCTGGTGTGATAGTGTTAATAGTTGCAATGGTTAGTTTGGATAGTGTTGCATTAGGCATGCAGTATTGTCACAACTGTCTGCAATCAGCCCTCATACTTTATGCTTAAATGACCAATGACCAGGCTACTGAACATATCTAAGTCTGGCAGCCTGGGCCCTAGCCTGGGTTGTGTTCAGTAGGGAAAAACATTTTGAAACTAAGTGAAATGGGGATGTACTATTTGATCTTGTCCAATAAGACCTTTTAAATAATTTTCCGTTGCATAACATTTTTAAACGTTTTGCTACAATGTGCCCTACTGAACAAACCATAGAACCCTGCTTGACTATAACTCAGTGACCTTTGTTTTGTATTACCAATTTCCCACACTTTGCTGAAAGATTTCACCCTGAGCCATAGAGATACACTAGTTATGGTTCTGTTTTCACCTTAGAGCATGATATCCAGCAGAGGGAGGTTGAACGGCGGCAGGTGGTTCGTGTTGGGCCAGTAACCAAAAGGTTGCTAGATCAAATCCCCTAGCTGGGATTGTATGTTGTTCTGCCCCTGAACAAGGCAGTTAACCCACTGTTCCTAGGCTGTCATTGTAAATAAGAATTTGTTATTAACTGACTTGCCTAGTTAAAAAAAAGAAAAGAAAAAGAACTCAGTTGAGATCAACCCAGCAACCAGACTGACTAGCACCTACAGCCCTAATGTCATTGGCTGAACCAAGTGTAAACTGAAAAGGTTGAAATCCTTTCTGAAAATAGATTATATCTATAAGAGATATTATATCTTACAACAACCTAAACATGTTCAACAAAATATTTTGTTGTTCCAACAATCCTGGGATGATAGTGGAGTTAAACTGGCCACAAATGACTGGCTAAAAATATTTGCATTTTGACTGACAATTAGTAGCTAGCGTGTCGAGTACAACTGACAATTAACATTCATCAGTTTCAGCTACAGCCCAGCTAAACCCTTTGACTGTGACATAAACAGACTGACATACAGGTTATTGCCACACTGGAAAGGGTCCCACCTCCGTCTTGCGAGCTGAGCACATTGAGGGCAAACATCATGGCGGTGGAGAAGGTGGTGGCCTCCTCCTTGCTGGCGAAGTTGAGACCGTACACCTGCCTGGCATCACGCCACTGGTGGAAGGTGGGTGTGGCCTGATTATACTTCAGCCCCTTTACTATGGAGTAGTTGATCACTACCTAAGAGACAGACAGACAGCCAAGTACTCATCAATTATTCATTATTTGCCAAATACTATTGTCAGCTTAGATCAGTGTACAAGATGGAATTCCATCAATAGTGCCATAAAGATTACTGGTACATTTCAAAAACATTATTTGCATTTTTATTTTTATCACAGTGCTGAATTTGAAAGAGATTGTTCTTGCATAAGAGATGGACTCTATCTCTATTATCCTTAAGCCAGTGTGTGTGATGAATAGGCTTGCAGTGAAATGTCTTCCCCCATTGTGCTGCCATCCTGTTAGAAGGTAACAGATTATTTTATTAAAATGGTTAAATTGGATTTTCATTGTGTTCAATGGTGTTATTTGCCCCCTAGTGGCGCTTTCTGGTACTTAGAAAGACGACGCAAACAGGAAGTACATGTCAGGATTTGGCCAGGGTTGTTCCGGGTTTTGGTCAGTAGATGCCCCCATTGTGCTTTTTGTCCCTATGTTTTTCCCTTGATCCCCATTATTATTTGCACCTGTGTCTCGTTTCCCCTGATTGTATTTAAACCCTTTGTTTCCCTCAGTTCTGTGCTCTGTGTTTGTATGTTAGCACCCTGCCCTAGTGTTCTGTGTGCTCTTGTCGATTCCGGGTGACGTTCTTGTGGTATTCTGTTTTTTGTTTTTGTTTATTTTTGGTGAGTTTCTTTTGAGGTCTTTTTGTGTTTTACCTACCACCTTTTGGATTTGCCATTTTTTGTATTTTAGGATTTTTTCTTTATTAAATACACCGTCTTAAGTACTGCTGTGTCTGCTTCATCTTCTGGGTTCTGCTGTCTATTCGTGGCTCAGTTGGTTAAGTGACTGTTTCTCACTCCGGAGACCCAGGTTTGAAACCGGGTCCTGACAGAAACACAGAGCCAAAAATGAACCCAGAGGCAGCCAGTTCCCAGGACCTTTTGGCCACGCTGTCCACCACCAGGAGACTGTCCAACGCCACGAAGCCGCCCTGGTTCAGCAAGAGGCCTTAATGGCTAGACATTCTCATCTTCTGTCGGAGATGCTGACTTCCATTAAGCAAATATCTGATCGACTTACCCCGGCAACAGTTCCCGTCCCAGTACCTCAAGTTCACGTACCCATGGCAGTTAACCCCCTGGCTGAACCTCGTCTTCCACCTCCCCAACGGTTCTCAGGTGATCCAAGTGCTTGTAAAGGGTTTCTCACTCAATGTTCTCTCTCCTTTGAGCTGCAACCCTCGTCGTTTCCCACCGACCGGTCTAAGATCGCATATATCATCACCCTGCTGTCGGAAAAAGCCCTGGCCTGGGCTACTGCTGTGTGGGATGCCCATAGTTCCTGCTGTGCCAGCTACTCTGCCTTTGCTGAGGAATTCAAACGAGTGTTTCAAGGCCCAAGCAGTGGTTCTGACTTAGCCAAACAGCTCCTGACTCTCCAAGGTTGGCGCAGCGTGACGGACTATGCCATCCAGTTCCGCACGGTGGCAGCAGCGAGTGGCTGGAACAACGAGGCGCTCACGGTGTGCTTTCTGAAAGGCCTTTCCGACACTATCCAAGATGAACTGGCCACTCGGGAACCACCGGACAATCTCGAGTCCCTGATCAAGTTGGCCTCACGCATTGACCAGCGTCTGAGAGAGAGAGAACTCAACCGTAGACCTCTAGCTCCTATCAGTCCCAGCTCCGAGTCCCCACCTTTATCATCGCTGGCTCCACCGGAACCCATGCAGATTGGACGCATCTCCCAGGCTGAGAGAGACCGCCGGATGAGGAGCGACGCTGTCTATATTGCGGTAAACCGGGCCATTTCCGTTCCACGTGTCCCGGGCTCCAGGGAAACGCTCTGTCCCGTACAGACCGGGGGGAACTGTAACGGGAAACAACCTCCTCCCATCCGTCCAACTCCCGTCTGCTCATTCCAGTCACCCTCTCCTGGGACAACCACAAGCTTCACCTTCAAGCCTTGGTAGACTCTGGAGCCGCAGGTAACTTCATGGATGGTGTCTGGGCGAAGGAGAATGGCGTTCCCTCTGAACCTCTAAGTGACCCCATGAGGGTTACTACATTGGATGGAAGCCCTTTGGGATCTGGACTTGTCACTCATGTCACTACCTCCTTGAGACTTTCAGTTTCACAACACCAGGAATTGATGAACTTTCATTTGATCTCCTGTTCCGAGTTCCCTCTCGTCCTTGGATACCCCTGGCTTCACAGCCATAACCCTCACATCGACTGGTCTGTGGGCACTATCAAGCAGTGGGGTCCTACGTGCCAAGCTACTTGTATTTTCCAGAATTCCCCGAGTTCTACTCCCGAGTCTTTAGAATCCATCGACCTGACCCGAGTTCCCGAGTGTTACCATGACCTCAAACTGGTGTTTAGCAAACAGAGGGCCACCATGCTACCACCCCATAGATCTTACGATTGCCCCATCGACCTGTTTCCGGGCACTTGCCCCCCCAGGGGTCGGATCTTTTCCCTATCTCCACCCGAACGAGCTGCTATGGATACCTACATCAAGGACTCTCTGGAAGCAGGTCTCATGCGTCCATCTCCCTCCCCGGCGGGAGCAGGGTTTTTCTTTGTGGCCAAGAAAGACGGTGGATTACGTCCTTGCATCGACTACCGGGGACTCAATGACATAACCGTCCGTAACCGTTACCCGCTACCCCTTATGGCCACAGCCTTCGAGCTGCTCCAGGAAGCAGTTGTTTTCACTAAGCTTGACCTGCGGAACGCATACCATCTTGTGCGGATCAGACCTGGTGACGAGTGGAAGACCGCTTTCAACACGCCTACTGGTCACTATGAATACTTGGTGATGCCCTTCGGCCTGACCAACGCCCCCAGCGGTGTTCCAAGCGCTCATAAACGATGTGCTTAGGGATATGCTTAACATATTTGTGTTCGTTTACTTGGATGACATCCTCATCTTTTCGAGCTCCCTTCAAGAACACACTAAGCATGTCAGACAAGTACTCAAACGTCTCCTGGACAGCCATCTGTACGTTAAGCCGGAAAAATGTGAATTCCATTCATCCCGAGTACAATTCCTGGGATTCGTAGTGGAACCCGGTCGAGTCCAAATGGACCCTAGGAAGGTAGGGGCGGTAGCGGATTGGCCCACCCCCAAATCCGTTAAGGATGTTCAGCGTTTCCTGGGCTTCACAAACTTTTACCGCAAGTTCATCAAGAACTTCAGTTTGGTGGCAGCTCCTCTCTCAGCTTTAACCAAAGGTGGCAATGCAAGGTTTTTTTGGGGAAGAGAAGCTGAGACGGCCTTCCAAGGACTCAAGCAGCGCATCCTCTCTGCTCCCATCCTGATACTACCGACTACGGATGAACCATTTGTGGTGGAGGTAGACGCATCAGAGGTTGGTGTTGGAGCTGTCCTGTCTCAGAGGGGTGAAGACAAGAAGCTTCATCCGTGCGCTTTCTTCTCACACCGGCTTACCCCGACTGAGAGGAACTACGATGTGGGGGATCGTGAACTCCTAGCGGTTAAGATGGCATTGAAGGAATGGAGACACTGGCTCGAGGGGGCTTCTCACCCGTTTCAAGTGCTTACGGACCACAAAAATCTGGAGTATATCCAGCAGGCGAAGCGATTGAACTCTAGACAAGCTAGATGGTCTCTTTTCTTCAATCGATTCCAGTTTATCCTCACCTATCGGCCCGGGTCGAAGAATCTCAAACCGGATGCCCTGTCCCGAGTCTACGCTCCTGCCATTCGAGATGACACGGACATGCCTGTCCTTCCTGCTGCTAAGATTGTGGCTCCGATCTCGTGGCAAGTTGAGGATACCGTGAGACGTGCTCAAGCTAGCGAACCGGACCCTAAAGGAGGCCCTGCCAATCGGTTGTTTGTCCCCAAGGCAGTGAGGACTCAGGTCCTTCTGTGGGGGCACTCCTCTCGCCTCACCTGTCATCCGGGCGTAGGTCGCACCTTGGAGTTCATCCAGCGTAAGTTCTGGTGGCCTACCATAAGAGAAGACGTTGCCACTTTCGTCAATGCCTGCCCCGTGTGCTGCCAGGGCAAATCTTCTCACCTCCGCCCTCAAGGACTCCTTCACCCTTTACCTGTTCCCCACAGACCCTGGTCCCATATCTCATTGGACTTTATTACTGGACTTCCTCCATCCCATGGCAATACTACTATCCTAGTCATAATCGACAGGTTTTCAAAGGCGGCCAGGTTCGTCCCTCTGACTAAGTTACCTTCTGCCAAGGAAACGGCTGAGTTGGTAATTAATCATGTGTTCCGAGTCTTCGGCATTCCTCAAGATGTGGTTTCTGACAGAGGTCCCCAGTTCGCCTCAAGGTTTTGGAAGGCCTTCTGCCAACTCATGGGGGCTTCTGCCAGTCTATCTTCAGGGTACCATCCGGAGTCCAACGGCCAAACAGAGGATGAATCAAGAGCTGGAAACCACCCTCCGATGTATGACTCGTGACAACCCGTCCACATGGTCATCCTTTATTGTTTGGGCCGAATACGCGCACAACACCTTGCGCTCCTCCTCCACTGGTATGTCCCCGCACGAGTGTCAGTTTGGCTATGCTCCTCCATTGTTCCCGGACCAGGAGGCAGAAGTCAGAGTGCCTTCAGCCTTGAGGTTCGTCAGACGCTGTCGGCTTATGTGTAGGAAGACCCGTCTTAATCTGATGCGTTCCTCACAGAGGTATCAACAACAAGCCAACAGACGTCGCCGTCCCGGGCCTACCCTGCGCCCCGGCCAGAGAGTCTGGCTCTCCACAAGAGACTTACCTCTACGGGTGGAGTCTCGCAAGCTGTCCCAAAATACATCGGTCCCTTCAAGGTTGCCAGGAGAGTTAACCCAGTTTCTTATCGCCTACACTTACCCAGATCCCTTAAGATTAATCCCACATTTCATGTGTCATTGTTAAAACCTGTTGTTTTTTCTCCCCTTGTCCCGGCAGACAGACCTCCCCCTCCGCCTCGTGTCATTGGAGGCCAGCCGGCTTATACCGTCCACCGGATACTGGATTCCCGCCGGGTGCAGCGGTCCTGGCAGTATCTGGTGGACTGGGAAGGCTACGGTCCTGAGGAGCGCTCCTGGGTTCCTGCCAAAGACATCCTGGACCCTGACCTCATTCGTCAGTTCAGGGTTCTCCACCCTGAGAGAGCTGGTAGTAACGTCAGGAGCCGTTCCTAGGGGGGGGGATTCTGTCAGGATTTGGCCAGGGTTGTTCCGGGTTTTGGTCAGTAGATGCCCCCATTGTGCTTTTTGTCCCTATGTTTTTCCCTTGATCCCCATTATTATTTGCACCTGTGTCTCGTTTCCCCTGATTGTATTTAAACCCTTTGTTTCCCTCAGTTCTGTGCTCTGTGTTTGTATGTTAGCACCCTGCCCTAGTGTTCTGTGTGCTCTTGTCGATTCCGGGTGACGTTCTTGTGGTATTCTGTTTTTTGTTTTTGTTTATTTTTGGTGAGTTTCTTTTGAGGTCTTTTTGTGTTTTACCTACCACCTTTTGGATTTGCCATTTTTTGTATTTTAGGATTTTTTCTTTATTAAATACACCGTCTTAAGTACTGCTGTGTCTGCCTCATCTTCTGGGTTCTGCTGTCTATTCGTGGCTCAGTTGGTTAAGTGACTGTTTCTCACTCCGGAGATCCAGGTTCGAAACCGGGTCCTGACAGTACAGAATTTGTTCTGCACGCATAGAAGCAGCGACAAACAACGCTACAGTGCAGGTCTTTCAATGTAATTATTTCTTGTCAAAATATTTGTTTGTAAGTTCGATTCAAGCATTTAGCTAATGATGATAATCTTGTTATTGATAGAGTTGCTTACATATAAATGTTGGTTGCATTTACTCACAAATTGCAATGCCTTTAATGTATGTCGTTAGCTGTATTACTTTGCTCATGCGTCATGCAAACGAATTGTAAAATATACAATACTGTAGTTTTGTTACTGTTTCTAGTGTAATATGCTTTGTTATTCTACATAGATGGTTGTACATTATTAGAGTAATGAAAGGAGCCAATTACCATATGGTTAACAATTAGCTATATGGTTTGGCATCATGCCAGATGCATGGTACCTTAGCGCATGCTTTGTATTTATTCAACTTCAAATGTTTAATGTACAGCTACAGTATGTCGGTGTGAATTGAAAACTAAAGTATATTCTTTTCTGTATTTTGCAGTTTCACAACATAAACATTTTCAATATATTCATTCAAGAAAAGTCACGCCTTGGGAGTTTTATTGAAGACTTAGCTAACAACTATCTGTCTAGTTTTGCATGGGAACGCAACTCAAGGGCAGAATAGTGAAAAAACATCATCACATCGAGCCCAAGCTCAAGTATAACCACGCACGGTGGTTTTGTTTCTACGTTCATCAGCAAACAAAGCCTCTCTTCCTAGGGAAGACCAGCAGTCTATGATGCAGCAACCAGAGCCAGGTGTTCAACAGAGTGAGATGGAAGAGCCTCTTCAGCACATTGGGACCAAGTCTCAATCTACAAGATCAAGGTCATCAAAACAGTCAAGCAGATCCCCAACGGCGAGTTCTGCAGCCATCAAAGCCCGCGCCAAGGCTGACGCAGCACGCGCACAAGTTGCTTATGCTGAGAAGGAAGCTTCTGTGATGAAACAAAAGGCAGAAATAGAGGCAAGCTTGTTGAAGCAAAAAGCTGACCTCGAGGCAAGTTTAAATGTTCTCCAAGTTGAGAGAGCAGCTGCTGCTGCATTGGCTGAAGCTGCAGCCTTTGAAGAAGTTGTAGGAGCAGAACGCAGAGAGCTTCGCAAAGAACTAGACACAGGGACACAGCCCTTAAGTCCAGTCCAACGTACATGTGAGTATGTGCAACAACATGCTAGGCCCTACTTTGCTGAACTTCCATTTGAAGTGGAGAAACAAGAGCTTAGTGTTGACCCAGCTACATGCCATAATCCAGAAAGTAGCAAACAACAGAACATGAGCAGAGACTCTCCGTTCAAAAGAAATGAACAGCAGCATGGTGGAAATGGAAAGCAAGCCCACTTCCAGTCACACACACACAACTTCCCTGAGTCACAAGTGGCACCAGACCTCATCAAGTACCTCCTATGACGTGAGATGGTGAGTTCCGGACTCCTGAAGTTTGATGATCGCCCTGAAAATTATTGGGCATGGAAAGCATCCTTTCTCAATGCGATCAGAGACTTGAATTTATCAGCCAGGGAAGAGTTAGATCTAATTACCAAGTGGCTAGGGGCAGAGTCGTCTGAGCAAGCAAACAGAATTAGATCTGTCCATATTTTCAATGCAACAGCAGGGCTTAACATGGTCTGGCAACGACTAGAAGAGTGCTATGGTACACCCGAAGTGATCGAGAATGCACTGTTGAAGAAAATTGATGATTTTCCAAAACTGGCTAACAAAGACAATCACAAACTAAGAAAACTAGGTGACATTCTTCTCGAACTGGAGTGTGCTAAAGTAGAAGGGTACCTTCCAGGCCTCGCTTATCTGGACACATCTCGGGGGGTAAACCCTATTGTAGAGAAACTTCCATTCAGTTTACAAGAAAAATCGATAGCACAGGGATCCAAATATAAGGAGGACTATCGGGTAGCATTCCCACCATTCTCGTTCTTCTCGAGATTCATCAGGAACCAGGCGAAAATTAGAAATGACCCCAGCTTCACCCTCTACACCTCAACTAACCAGGTGTCCATGAAAAGTGAGAAACCTGCCAGGTACAGCAGCAAGACACCTGTGACTGTATACAAGACAGATGTGTCATCTGAGGCCTCAGACCACCAAACCAAACCCAGTAAGACAAAGGTTGAAAACCCTGGCCGTCACTGCCCAATACATAACAAGCCTCATCCTCTTAAAAAGTGTTGTGGGTTTAGATACAAAACTCTAGATGAGCGCAAATCATATCTCAAAGATAATGGCATTTGTTTTCAATGTTGTGGGTCAACTCAGCACAGAGCTAAAGACTGTAAGGTTTCAATCAAGTGCTCTGAGTGCGACAGCGACAGGCATCTTGCTGCTCTGCATCCAGGCCCAGCCCCTACAAATACAGACACCGCTACAGCAGAGACAGAGCATGGCGGGGAGCAAGGTGACGATGCTCTTCTATCTGTCACCTCAAAGTGTACAGAGATCCGTGGTGAGGCAGTCAATCCAAGATCATGTTCAAAAATATGCCTAGTCAAAGCTTATCCGGCTGGGGAAAGAGAGAAAGCTGTCAAAATGTATGTAGTGCTTGATGAACAGAGTAACTAACAAATCTCTGGCCAAGACAGATTTTCAGTCTCTTCAACATCAATGACAACTCTGCTCCATACACCATGAAGACGTGTTCTGGGGTAATAGACTTCAGGCAGGAGAGCCGTCAACTTCATGGTGGAGTCTATAGACGGACACATGCAGCTCACTCTCCCTACTCTGAGTGTCATATGATGCCAGACGATAGGATGGAGATTCCCTCCCCCGACATTGCGTATCATCATCCCCATCTGCAACCAGTTATGGACAGAATTCCAGCTGTGGACCCAGACGCTCCCATCCTCCTGCTCTTAGGACGAGACATCTTAAGGGTACACAAGGTATGAGAGCAAATCAATGTGCCCCACGACACTCCTTATGCCACAGCGACTCGACCTCGGGTGGGTCATTGTGGGTGAGGTCTGTCTGGGAACGGCTCACCGACCAGCCAATGTTAACGTGTTCAGGACAAACATACTTCAAAATGGTCTTACATCCTATCTGAGCCCTTGCCCTGACATCATCCAGGTAAAAGAGAACTACAACAGCGTAGCTCAGAAACACATCTCTCCATCTACAGTGCACTCGAGAGATCCAATCACAACTGTGAACACAGACAGCCTGGGATGTTCCGTGTTCGACAAAACACAAGACGATGATAAACCAGCACCTTCAGTGGAGGACAAAGCCTTCTTGGACGTTATGGACAAACAGGTTTTCCAGGATGATGGAAACAACTGGGTGGTTCCACTACCCTTTCGCCCCACTAGACGTCGCCTTCCTAATAACAGGGATCAGGCCATGAACCGTCTCACATCACTTCGCAGGACTTTAGACAAAAAGCCTGACATGAAGCGTCATTTTATTGACTTCATGCAAAAGATGCTGGATAACGACCAAGCCGAACCTTCACAGTCACTAGAGGGAGACGAAGAACGTTGGTATCTGCCCATATTTGGTGTTTACCATCCACAAAAGCCTGAACAAATACGAGTAGTATTTGACTCCAGTGCTAAGTGTCAAGGCGTGTCACTTAACAATGTTCTGCTCAGTGGTCCAGACTTAAACAACACACTCTTGGGTGTCCTAATGCGTTTCCGCAAGGATTGCATTGCACTAACAGCAGATGTGCAACAAATGTTTTACTGTTTTGGTGTATGTGAGGATCACAGAGATTACTTAAGGTTTCTCTGGTATGAAGACAACAACCCAGATAGAAACATAACTGAGTACAGGATGAAAGTCCATGTATCTGGGAACAGCCCTTCACCAGCCGTAGCCATCTACTGCATGAGACGAGCAGCGCTACAGGGTGAGAAGGAACACGGGTCAGAACCCAAGCAATATGTAGTCAGGAACTTCTACATCGCTGATGGTCTGACATCAGTAGCTAGTAGGAATCTAAGAACTGACTAAATACCTCTCAGATAAGGGATGTACTTGGATATTTAATCCTCCACACTCGTCTCATATGGATGGTTCTTGGGAGAGACTCATTGGGGTTGCCAGACGTATTCTTGATGCTATGTTGTTTCAGACGGGCTCCACTCGTCTCACACATGAGGTCTTGAGCACTCTTATGTCTGAAGTTATGGTAATAATTAATGCGAGACCCTTAGTGTCAGTATCCACCGACCCTGACATGCCTACCATTCTCACACCCTCAATGTTACTTACACAAAAGACCAGCGCTACCTCAGCCCCTTCTGGATACTTCAGCATGAACGACCTTCATGGAAAACAGTGGAAGCAAGTCCAGTGTCTCGCTGACACCTTTTGGAAAAGGTGGAGACAGGAGTACCTGACAACGCTGCAGAGATGCAGAAAATGGACAGCAGAAAAGCCAAATGTAAAAGTGGGAGATGTTGTCTTATTGAAAGACAGTCAGGCACACAGAAATGACTGGCCAGTCGGGCTTGTGGTAAAAACCTTTCCCAGTACTGACAAAAAGGTTAGGAAAGTAGAACTAAAAATTGTCAAGCAAGGAGCTGCTAAGGTGTTTCTGAGACCAATCTCAGAGATTGTTGTTCTTCTTTCTGAAGCATCCTAGAGACAAAAGATAAAAATAGAAAGGACATTATTTGTTTCTTGATATGTTTTATTTCATAGTGGCACAATTTCATTATACCAGGCGGGGAGTGTGCTGCCATCCTGTTAGAAGGTAACAGATTATTTTATTACAATGGTTAAATTGGATTTTCATTGTGTTCAATGGTGTTATTTGCCCCCTAGTGGCGCTTTCTGGTACTTAGAAAGACGACGCAAACAGGAAGTACAGAATTTGTTCTGCACGCATAGAAGCAGCGACAAACAACGCTACGGTGCAGGTCTTTCAATGTAGTTATTTCTTGTCACGCTTCAGCCTTGGGAAAATATTTGTTTGTAAGTTCGATTCAAGCATTTAGCTAATGATGATAATCTTGTTATTGATAGAGTTGCTTACATATCAATGTTGGTTGCATTTACTCACAAATTGCAATGCCTTTAATGTATGTCGTTAGATGTATTACTTTGCTCATGCGTCATGCAAACTAATTTTAAAATATACAATACTGTAGTTTTGTTACTGTTTCTAGTGTAATATGCTTTGTTATTCTACATAGATGGTTGTAGATTATTAGAGTAATGAAATGAGCCAATTACCATATGGTTAACAATTAGCTATATGGTTTGGCATCATGCCAGATGCATGGTACCTTAGCGCGTGCTTTGTATTTATTCAACTTCAAATGTTTAATGTACAGCTACAGTATGTCGGTGTGAATTGAATACTAAAGTATATTCTTTTCTGTATTTTGCAGTTTCACAACATAAACGTTTTCAATATATTAATTCAAGAAAAGTCACGCCTTGGGAGTTTTATTGAAGACTTAGTTGTTAGCTATCTGTCGAGTTTTGCATGGAAACGCAACTCAAGGGCAGAATACCCATATCTACGTCACATACAGTGCCTTGCGAAAGTATTCGGCCCCCTTGAACTTTGCGACCTTTTGCCACATTTCAGGCTTCAAACATAAAGATATAAAACTGTATTTTTTTGTGAAAAATCAACAACAAGTGGGACACAATCATGAAGTGGAACGACATTTATTGGATATTTCAAACTTTTTAACAAATCAAAAACTGAAAAATTGGGCGTGCAAAATTATTCAGCCCCCTTAAGTTAATACTTTGTAGCACCACCTTTTGCTGCGATTACAGCTGTAAGTCGCTTGGGGTATGTCTCTATTCGTTTTCCACATCGAGAGACTGAAATTTTTTCCCATTCTTCCTTGCAAAACAGCTTGAGCTCAGTGAGGTTGGATGGAGAGCATTTGTGAACAGCAGTTTTCAGTTCTTTCCAAAGATTCTCGATTGGATTCATGTCTGGACTTTGACTTGGCCATTCTAACACCTGGATATGATTATTTTTGAACCATTCCATTGTAGATTTTGCTTTATGTTTTGGATCATTGTCTTGTTGGAAGACAAATCTCCGTCCCAGTCTCAGGTCTTTTGCAGACTCCATCAGGTTTTCTTCCAGAATGGTCCTGTATTTGGCTCCATCCATCTTCCCATCAATTTTAACCATCTTCCCTGTCCCTGCTGAAGAAAAGCAGGCCCAAACCATGATGCTGCCACCACCATGTTTGACAGTGGGTATGGTGTGTTCAGGGTGATGAGCTGTGTTGCTTTTAAGCCAAACATAACGTTTTGCATTGTTGCCAAAATTTCAATTTTGGTTTCATCTGACCAGAGCACCTTCTTCCACATGTTTGGTGTGTCTCCCAGGTGGCCTGTGGCAAACTTTAAACAACACTTTTTATGGATATCTTTAAGAAATGGCTTTCTTCTTGCCACTCTTCCATAAAGGCCAGATTTGTGCAAAATACGACTGATTGTTGTCCTATGGACAGAGACTTGATTACACACAGGTTGATTGTATTTATCATCATTAGTCATTTAGGTCAACATTGGATCATTCAGAGATCCTCACTGAACTTCTGGAGAGAGTTTGCTGCACTGAAAGTAAAGGGGCTGAATAATTTTGCATGCTCAATTTTTCAGTTTTTGAATTGTTAAAAAAGTTTGAAATATCCAATAAATGTCGTTCCACTTCATGATTGTGTCCCACTTGTTGTTGATTCTTCACAAAAGAATACAGTTTTATATCTTTATGTTTGAAGCCTGAAATGTGGCAAAAGGTTGCAAAGTTCAAGGGGGCCGAAAACTTTCGCAAGGCACTGTATGTAGGTCCATAGAAATTACTAGAACAGACAAATTCACCTTAGTGTGTGTGTGTGTGTGTGTGTGTGTGTGTGTGTGTGTGTGTGTGTGTACCTGCTGGTCCTGTAGTTTGACCCCAACCACGCGGAAGGTATTGTTGGCCGTGTTGTGGTAGATGTTGATGCGGCTGAAGCCCTGCTGTCCCGGCTTGATTGGCACCCACTTCTTACTGGCGTCATCGTACACCATGACTGAGGCGCGGGCTTGGCAGATACTCTGTTCACTGTGAAGGAGGAAGACACAAGGGTTAGAGGTCAACAACAAAGACAGGGTTAATCTAAAAAAAAAAATCCTAAATTTCATCTGTTCTGGCAATTTATAAGTTGCAGGAAGGTTCTGAGAACGTTTTACTCTGGTTCCTTGAAAGTTTCCCTGGGAGGTTTTATTAATGCTATGGGAACAGAAATTATGGGTTATTTGGAGGTTTTTGTATAACTTTCTTAAATCTTTCACTGAATGTTTCAATAATAATAATTGCTCCGGTCTACTAACTGCTAGTTTCCGGCCCCGGCCTGCTAACTGCTAGCTTACCTGCTCGGTCTAACTGCTAGCCCAAGTTAACTGCTTGCTTGCTAACCAGGCCTGCTAAGTGCTAGCTTGCCCCGGTCTGCTAGCTTGTTCAGCCCCGGCATCGGCCTGCTAACTGTCTGAATCGCTGTGTCCCCAGCCAGCCCAACCACTCACTGGACCCATATATTCACTTGGCTACGCATGCCTCTCTCTAATATCAATATGTCTTGTCCATTACTATTCTGGTTAGTGATTACTGTCTTATTTCACTGTAGAGCCTCTAGCCCTGCTCAATATGCCTTAACCAACCATGTTGTTCCACCTCCTACATGACATCACCTAGTTTAAACATCTCTAGAGACTATATCTCTCTCTTCATTACTCAATGCCTAGGTTTACCTACAATGTACTCACATCCTACCTTACCTTTGTCTGTACACTATGCCTTGAATCTATGCCCATTGTGCCCAGAAACCTGCTCCTTTTACTCTCTGTTCTGAACGTGCTAGACGGCCAGTTCGTATAGTCTTCAAGCGTACCCTAATCCTACTTCTTCTCTGTTCCTCTGGTGATGTGGAGGTTAATCCAGGTCCTGCAGTGCCTAGCTCCACTCCCACCCCACAGGTGCTCTCATTTGTTGACTTCTGTAAACGTAAAAGCCTTGGTTTCATGCATGTTAACATTAGAAGCCTACTCCCTAAATTTGTTTTACTCACTGCTTTAGCACACTCTGCCAACCCAGATGTCTTAGCCGTGTCTGAATCATGGCTTAGGAAAATCACCAAAAACCATAATTTCCATTCCTAACTATAACGTTTTCCGCCAAGATAGAAGTGCCAAAGGGGGCGGTTTTGCAATCTATTGCAGAGAGAGCCTGCAGAGTTCTGTATTACTATCTTAGTCTGTACCCAAACAATTTGAGCTTTCCAGAAACAAGTCTCTCACTGTTGCCGCTTGCTATAGACCTTCCTCTGCCCCCAGCTGTGCCCTCAACCATATGTGAATTGATTGCCCCCCCATCTATCTTCTGAGCTCGTGCTACTAGGTGACCTAAACTGGGACATGCCGGCCATCCTACAAACTAAGCTTGATGCCCTCAATCTCACACAAATTATGAACCAATGAACCTGCCAGGTTCAACCCCAAATCAGTAAACACGGGCACCCTCATAGATGTCATCCTAACTAACTCGCCTTCCAAATACACCTCTGCTGTTTTCAATCAAGATCTCAGCGATCACTGCCTCATTGCCTGCATCCGTAATGGGTCTGCAAACAATAGACCAACAATAGACCACAATAGACCACCTCATCATTGTCAAATGCTCCCTGAAACATTTCTGCGAGCAGGCCTTTCTAATCGACATGGCCGGGGTATCCTGGAATGACATTGACCTCATCCCGTCAGTAGATGATGCCTGGCTATTCTTTAAAAGTGCCTTCCTCACCATCTTAAATAACCATGCCCCTTTCAAAGAATTTAGAACTAGGAATAGATATAGTCCTTGGTTCACTCCAGACCGGTCTGCCCTTGACCAGCACAAAAACATCCTGTGGCATTCTGCATTAGCATCGAATAGCCCCCGTGATATGCAACTTTTCAGGGAAGTTAGGAACAAATATACACAGGCAGTTAGAAAAGCTAAGGCAAGCTTTTTCAAACAGAAATTTGCATCCTGTAGTACTAACTCAAAAAAGTTCTGGGACACTGTAAAGTCCATGGAGAATAAGAGCACCCCGTCCCAGCTGCCCACTGCTCTGAGGCTAGGGAACACAGTCACCACTGATAAATCCACTATAATTGAGAATTTTAATAAGCATTTCTCTACGGCTGGACATGCTTTCCACCTGGCTACCCTTACCCTGGTCAACAGCCCAGCACCCTCCACAGCAACCCGCCAAAGCCCCCACCATTTCTCCTTTACCCAAATCCAGATAGCTGATGTTCTGTAAGAGCTGCAAAATCTGTACCCCTACAAATCACCCGGGCTAGACAATCTGGACCCACTCTTTCTAAAAATATCTGCCGAAATTGTTGCAACCCCTATTACTAGCCTGTTCAACCTCTCTTTCGTGTTGTCTGTGATTCTACCCTGTCTTTCCTACCCTGTCTTTCTAAGGTCTTCGAAAGCCAAGTTAACAAACAGATTACTGACTATTTTGAATACCACCATACCTTCTCCGCTATGCAATCTGGTTTCAGAGCTGGTCATGGATGCACCTCAGCCACGCTCAAGGTTCTAAACGACATCATAACCGCCATCGATAAGAGACATTACTGTGCAGCTGTATTCATCGACCTGGCCAAGGCTTTCGACTCTGTCAATCACAACATTCTTATTGGCAGACTCGACAGCCTTGGTTTCTCAAATGATTGCCTCACCTGGTCTACCAACTACTTCTCTGATAGAGTTCAGTGTGTCAAATCGGAAGGACTGTTGTCCGGTCCTCTGACAGTCTCTATGGGTGTGCCACAGGGTTCAATTCTCGGGCCGACTCTCTTTCATGTATACATCAATGATGTCACTTTTGTGGCTGGTGATTCTCTGATCCACCTCTATGCAGACGACACCATTCTGTATACTTCTGCCCCCTCCTTGGACACTGTGTTATCGAACCTCCAGATGAGCTTCAATGCCATACAACTCTCCTTCCATGGCCTCCAACTGCTCTTAAACACAAATAAAACTAAATGCATGCTATTCAATCGATCACTGACCGCACCTGCCCGCCCGTCCAGCATCACTACTCTGGACGGCTCTGACTTAGAATACGTGGATAACTACAAATACCTGGGTGTCTGGTTAGACTGTAAACTCTCCTTCCAGACTCACATTAAGCATCTCCAATCTAAAATTAAATCTAGAATCGGCTAACTATATCACAACAAAGCATCCTTCAATCATGCTGCCAAACATACCCTTGTAAAACTGATCATCCTAACTGATCCTCGACTTCGGTGATGTCATCTATAAAATAGCCTCCAACACTCTACTCAACAAACTGGATGCAGTCTATCACAGTGCCATCCGTTTTGTCACCAAAGCCCCATACACTACCCACCATTGCGACCTGTACGCTTTCGTTGGTTGGCCCTCGCTTCATACTCCTCGCCAAATCCACTGGCTACAGGTTATCTACAGGTCTCTGCCCCGCCTTATCTCAGCTTAATGGTCACCATAGCAGCACCTTCTCGTAGCACGCGCTCCAGCAGATATATCTCACTGGTCACCCCCAAAGCCAATTCCTCATCTTGTCGTCTTTCCTTCCAGTTCTCTGCTGCCCATGACTGGAACGAATTGCTATGCTTTATCTTGGCCAGGTCGCAGTCGCAAATGAGAACTTGTTCTCAACTAGCCTACCTGGTGAAATAAAATAAAAATAAATAAAAATAATACTTGTAATAATACTGCTAGCTTATTTTGGGTTAACTTTTTTGAACTACAAGCATAGATAGAACACATGTAAATTCCTTTCCTTCGGCATTAATCATGCAAACACATTTATTTTTTTATTGTGAATCAGTGAGATTCAAACCTATAATCTTATGTTCTCTGTCTATGGAATTAGTCCACTGGGCCACCAGGATGGAACTGCCATGCCATGTTTTTTACGCATACAAAACTTTATTTTAATTGCTGAGAACGGAATTGATGTTTTTATGGAATGTTTCTTTTTTTGTTTAAACTTGTGATATCCAATTACAATCTGTCTCATCGCTACAACCTCCCAACCGCCACGGGAGAGGTGAAGGTCGAATCATGCATCCTCCGAAACATGACCCTTCTAACCGCGCTTCTTAATTAACACCTGCCTACTTAACCTGGAAGCCAGCTGCACCAATGTGTCGGAGGAAACACTGTTCCACTGACAACAACAAGTCAGTCTGCAGGCACCCAGCCCACCATAAGGAGTCGCTAGAGCGCGATGTGCCAAGTAAAGCCCCCCGGGCCAAACCCTCCCCTAACCCGCACGACGCTGGGCCAATGTGTGCCCCCCTATGGGACTTAAGTCACAGCCAGTTGTGACACAGCCTAGAATCGAACCCGTGTCTGTAGTGATGCCTCAAGCATTGATATGTAGTGCCTTAGACTGCTGCACCACTCGGGAGGCCTATGGAAAGTTCTCTTAGCGTTCTCTGAACAATTTAAGAACATGACCTTAAGTAGAACCATGAGGAAACATGCAGGAAATGTTTTGCTTGATGTACTGAAATTCCCACAGGAGAAGTTTTTCTTAACGTTCTCTGAAGTATTTGAGAACATTCCCAATGTCAAACCAGTTAGAAAATGTTCCTAGAACATTACCAAAATTGAAATGAAATGTAACCATGTTTGAACTGCTCTGACACGTTCTGTGTCAGAGCAATGAAATGCCAAAAATAACATGTTTTTTTGGGGTCAAGTTTCTTAAATGTGCTGAGAATGTTCCAAAGCCAAGCAACTATCCCAGAAAGTTGTGGGAAGGTTGTATCAAAATAACCATAGGACAACCATGCTCTCACCAAGCTCTAAGAAATGCTTGCAGTGCCAGGGTTGTGGGTTCGATTCCAACGAGGGACCAATACAAAAAAGTATGCACTCACTACTGTAAGTCGCTCTGGCTAAGAGTGTTTGCTAAATTACTAAAATGTAATGGTTCTCGGAACATGCGCTAGTTGGTATATGTCAGAATGTTTGGAGACATGGGCGGAGAGGTGTGTGTTGCTGATCTATGATAATAACACGGTGAGTGAAAACCAGTGTCTAATAACTATCTGATCACCAGATGGGAGGAATGAATCTGTTTAAAAGTAAATGAGGATACCAGGAGTTCAAACCAGAGGAATGGTGAATTTGCATCCACAAATAATCATGGTTTTGGTCCAGGCAGAGACTGACTTGATTCCACACTCTCCATCCCTTTCGACAACAAGAATTAAACAATTGACTTATGTGGTGAACAAGAACATTTCAAAGCACTAATGATAACGCCTTGGAAGTGGTGTCGGAGTCCTGGAAAAAACATGTATCTCCATGCGTCACTTTCAATGACTTCTTTCAATCTATGTAAATAAACATCTACATTGAGATGTTGATACAACCCAGAGAGAACTAAATACACATTTTAAAAGTCTTTTCAACCCAAAATATGTATTTTCAACATCTTTTGCTCATAGGGAAAATGTTTCCAGTACACCAACAGCCTGGTCAGCAGGGCTTCACAAAGTCTTTCCTGGGGCACCCAGGGTGCACGTTTTGGTTTGTGCCCTAGCATTATACAGCTGATTCAAATAATCCAATCTTGCTAATAAGTTTGTGCCTCAGCCGTGCACCCGGCGGGCGAATTTAAGAGTATGAATAACAATATGGTGTGATATTCCTGACAGAATGACAGGGTATTGGTGTTACACAAATGGAGCTCAAAAATGCGAGATTTGCTTATGCCCTCAGGGGACTGTGAAGTGACAAAAAGTTTTAAAATGTTCACCTTGATTACCAAAGGGACAGCGAAGCTCTGCTATTTGAGCTAACTGCTTTAAATAATTATCTTACTCAGCTACTTCAGGCGACCCAACATTCTTAGTCTTTACCAAACTGGAAGTCTTCCGACTAGCTTGGAAAGACAGTACCATGCCGTACCGAAGAGCCCTTACTGCTGCTCGATCATCCTATTTTTCTAACTTAATTGAGGAAAATAAGAACAATCCGAAATTCCTTTTTGATACTGTCACAAAGCTAACTAAAAAGCAGCATTCCCCAAGAGAGGATGGCTTTCACTTTAGCAGTGATAAATTCAACTTCTTTGAGGAAAAGATCATGATTATTAGAAAGAAAATTACGGACTCCTCTTTAAATCTACATATTCCTCCAAGGCTCAGTTGTCCTGAGTCTGCACAACTCTACCAGGACCTAGGATCAAGAGAGACACTCAAGTGTTTTAGTACTATATCTCTTGACACAATGATGAAAATAATCATGGCCTCTAAACCTTCAAGCTGCATACTGGACCCTATTCCAACTAAACTTCTGAAAGAGCTGCTTCCTGTGCTTGGCCCTCCTAAGTTGAACATAATAAACGTCTCTCTATCCACCGGATGTGTACCAAACTCACTAAAAGTGGCAGTAATAAAGCCTCTCTTGAAAAAGCCAAACCTTGGCCCAGAAAATATAAAAATCTATCGGCCTATATCGAATCTTCCATTCCTCTCAAAAATTTTAGAAAAGGCTGTTGCGCAGCAACTCATTGCTTTCCTGAAGACAAACAATGTATACGAAATGCTTCAGTCTGGTTTTAGAACCCATCATAGCACTGAGACTGCAATTGTGAAGGTGATAAATGACCTTTTAATGGCATCAGACCGAGGCTCTGCATCTGTCCTCGTGCTCCTAGACCTTAGTGCTGCTTTTGATACCATCGATCACCACATTCTTTTGGAGAGATTGGAAACCCAAATTGGTCTACACGGACAAGTTCTAGCCTGGTTTAGATCTTATCTGTCGGAAAGATATCAGTTTGTCTCTGTGAATGGTTTGTCCTCTGACAAATCAACTGTAAATGTCGGTGTTCCTCAAGGTTCCGTTTTAGGACCACTATTGTTTTCACTATATATTTTACCTCTTGGGGATGTCATTCGAAAACATAATGTTAACTTTCACTGCTATGCGGATGACACACAGCTATACATTTTAATGAAACATGGTGAAGCCCCAAAATTGCCCTTGCTCGAAGCATGTGTTTCAGACATAAGGAAGTGGATGGCTGCAAACTTTCTACTTTTAAACTCGGACAAAACAGAGACGCTTGTTCTAGGTCCCAAGAAACAAAGAGATCTTCTGTTGAATCTGACAATTAATCTTAATGGTTGTACAGTCGTCTCAAATAAAACTGTGAAGGACCTCGGTGTTACTCTGGACCCTGATCTCTCTTTTGAAGAACATATCAAGACCATTTCAAGGACAGCTTTTTTCCATCTACGTAACATTAAAAAAATCTGAAAATTTCTGTCCAAAAATGATGCAGAAAAATGTATCCATGCTTTTGTCACTTCTAGGTTAGACTACTGCAAAGCTCTACTTTCCGGCTACCCGGATAAAGCACTAAATAAACTTAAGTTAGTGCTAAATACGGCTGCTAGAATCCTGACTAGAACCAAAAAATTTGATCATATTACTCCAGTGCTAGCCTCCCTACACTGGCTTCCTGTCAAAGCAAGGGCTAATTTCAAGGTTTTACTGCTAACCTACAAAGCATTACATGGGCTTGCTCCTACCTATCTCTCTGATTTGGTCCTGCCGTACATACCTACATGTACGCTACGGTCACAAGATGCAGGCCTCCTAATTGTTCCTAGAATTTCTAAGCAAACAGCTGGAGGCAGGGCTTTCTCCTATAGAGCTCAATTTTTATGGAACGGTCTGCCTACCCATGTCAGAGACGCAAACTCGGTCTCAACCTTTAAGTCTTTACTGAAGACTCATCTCTTCAGTGGGTCATATGATTGAGTGTAGTCTGGCCCAGAAGTGGGAAGGTGAACGGAAAGGCTCTGGAGCAACGAACCGCCCTTGCTGTCTCTGCCTGGCTGGTTCCCCTCTTTCCACTGGGATTCTCTGCCTCTAACCCTATTACAGGGGCTGAGTCACTGGCTTATTGGGGCTCTCTCATACCGTCCCTGGGAGGGGTGCATCACCTGAGTGGGTTGAGTCACCGATGTGGTCATCCTGTCTGGGTTTTTTAAAATTTTAATTAAAAAAAAAAACTTTTATTTAACTAGGCAAGTCTTGGGTTGTGCCATGGCGGAGATCTTTGTGGGCTATACTCTATAAATATGTATGAAGGGCTATATAAATAAATTGGATTTGATTTATTGTACAGACTGGCAAATTGGCACAGCATTCACAGCTGTCATTTCAAGATCCAAAATAAGTATTTAAAATATCGCAGCTAAATCAAAAGATTCCACCACAGACAGACAATGGGTCATCTTGACTCTAAGGCCCCTAGGACATCACTAGCATTCAAATGCCAGCATGTGGCCTTCCTCTGTGATCTCCTTCCTCCCTAGAAGGTGGAGGACATGGAGACTGACACTTCAGCCATGTCTCAGCACAGCGAATGGGTGAGGCAGTATGAGTGCAGGATTCAGAACCTCTTGCACCAACATCTACTACCTTTTTCACACTATTGTGCCATCCCGAACCGAACAGCTCAGATAGTTAATTTTCACACGGTGCTTTCCAGTAGCGTTCCAGCAACTATGACAGATGTGTAATCAGGCCAGCGCAGTACACTACAACAATATTAGAGGGTCAGGCTCTGAAAGAATGCCGTAGGACAGGGACCGACAGCTGTCCCTCCTTGAGTACTAACCTACTGTAAGCCTTGCACTGACACATTCTCACTACACTTCAGTATCAACCATCAGACAGTCATCACACAACCAGTCACCATCACTATCCTTGCAAGTGCTTTTCAAATTAAATTGACGCGCGGTGTGGTAATCAATTACAGATAATCTAAAAATCCAATCATTGCACAGTAAGTTCTTGAGGAGACATTGAGCATGCAGTAGGATATAGCAAGTTTGGTTTACCCTTTATGTGACATCTCAGCCAGTTAGCGCAGCAGGCAACAGTGCTGTGCTTCATTTGAGCTTTTGAGTGAGGTTTAGTTTGACACAGTAGGTGAAATAATATCTCAGCAACGGAAGCAAAGGCTAACAGCTAATAACTGAAGGCTAACAGCAATAAATGGAGGAGAAGGTTTGAGAGCATCTTCATCTACCACATTCAAAATAGGGTCTTGGGCTCAATTGAGTCATTAACTAAATCAATAAAAGCCATACAAATAAATCCAAAATAAAGCCTTACAGAAAACAAGCTTATGCCTCTCTGATATCCTGGCAACCACAGGTAGACCCCAACATGTTTTAGACTCAACTGTGGGCATAGTTCACCAGTCATCTTACTCAGTCAAGTAGGACTTAGCAATGGAGGATATCCCGAGTCTACACAAGATGGATTTCCTTACTCAAAGCTTTCAAAGACATTACTGGGACTTAGAATATATCTTTATGCTCTATCTGGTTCTAAATTGAGTTGGGCTCCATCTAATCACATAACAGGTGCTTCTACACAGTACAGAGACCACCCATGTCCCTGAGGAGATACTCAGTTCTTTAGTGTCTGACAGATCCCCTTACAAAAACAAGCCCTATTTCTGGAGTCATTTGGAGTCGAGGGTTTATATGCCTTCTCTGTGAAGCATTGGTTTCAGTACCCCACCAGGCTAAGTCAGAAATAAAGCATAGCGCCGTCAATTTGTCTGACTGACATTGCTCAATCATCGCATGTGATGCAACTTAAAGCTTAACGACTGTAGGCTCCTCGAATGTCGCTGAGGCCGAGCTCCCTGCCATCCAGGATCTCTTACCAGGCGGTGTCAGAGGAAGGCCCCAACAATTGTCAGACTCCAGCCACCCAAGTCATAGACTGTTCTCTCTGCTACCGCACGACCAGCGGTACCGGATCGTCCTAGTCTGGGACCAAAAGGCTCCTGAACAGCTTCTACCCACAAGCCATAAGACTGCTGAACAGGTAATCAAATACTTACCCAGACTTTTCTTTTTGCACTGACTCTATGCGCACACACACATATTGACGCCACACACACACACATACATACACACTTTCACACACGCTGCTGCTACTCTGTTTATTATCTATCCTGATTGCCTAGTGACTTTTACCCCTACCTACATGTAGATATTACCTCAATCACCTCGACTACCTCGTAACCCCAGCACATTAAATCGGTACCGGTACTCCTTGTATAGCCTCATTATTGTTATTGCATTTCAAAAAAATATATTTTTAGGGTGCAAATGTTCACAATTTTTCATACTTTTTACATGTTTTTATTTGATGTAGGCTTGTCACTCTCAATTCAGATTCCTGTCTTCTACCAGACTTCTACCAGACTTCCACCACTACAGAAGATAGTGCTATTGTAACCACATTAGAGCTATGAATATAATTTGGGTTATGACCACTCTTAATGAGGATACTTGCTGTACAACAACCACATGTGTCACGCCCTAATCTGTTTCACCTTTACTTGTGCCCGTTTCCACCCCCTCCAGGTGTCACCCATCTTCCCCCACTTATCCTCTGGGTATTTATACCTGTTTTCTGTCTGTCTGTGCCAGTTCGTCTTGTTTTTCAAGCTTACCAATGCTTGTTCCTGTCAGCTCCTGTCTTTCGCCAGCCTCGCTTTTTCTCGTCCTCTTGGTTTTTGACCCTTGCCTGTCCTGACCCTGTACCCGCCCGCCCGACCACTCTGCCTGACCCTGAGCCTGCCTGCCGTCCTGTACCTTTGCTCCTACTCTGGATTATTGACCCCTGCCTGCCTTGACCTGTCGTTTGTCTGCCCCTGTTACAATAAACATTGTTACTTCACACAATCTGCACTTGGGTCTTACCTTGCTTCCTGATAACATGCTTTAAAAGAGACACAGATCTCTTATTAATAGTCATCTGACACTAGCGGCTGTCTCCAAAGCCATTTTTAAAGAACTCAAATACTTTGCAGTCGCTGGGGACGTAAAAATAACTTAGACAAAAGGGCAGCCTGACAAATACAACTAAGCTAAAGGGAGCTACAGCACTGCAAGTTAGGGTGACAGAGTGGGCAATGTCTACATGACACAATGGGAATGGTCAAATCATACAGACTGCAAACTCATGCACTGCCCCTGACGAACTATGAGCATCACACTTTAGCACAATGGTAACAGTATTTGCACTGGAACTAATACAAAGGCATAGTCATACAACTGCAGCACATTTTTAACACATTCTATATTGGGTTAGCCTCCACTGACTGGTTTGTGGTTAGAGAATGCTAATATTAGCACTTGGTGGTAGTGGGTGTGTATACAAACATCAACATCTTCCTGATCCAAGACCGATTCTCGTAGGTCGCATACTGCACTGCACCTACAAATCATAAACAGTATACAATGAGCTCAAAGTATTGGGACAGTGACAAATGTTTTTTTTGTTTTGGCTCTGTACTTCAGCACTTTGGATTTGAAATGATACAATGGCTATGAGGTTAAGGTGCAGACTGTCAGCTGAGGGTAGTTTCTTCCATATCGGGTGAACCGTTTAGAATTTACAGCACTTTTTGTATATAGTTCTCCCATTCTAGGGGACCAAAAGTATTGGGACAAATTCACTTGTGTATTAAAGAAGTAAAAAGTTAAGTATTTGGTCCCACATTCATGGCACACACTGACGACATCAAGCTTGTGTGTTGGATGCATTTGCTGTTTGTTTTGGTTGTGTTTCAGATTATTTTGTGCCCAATAGAAATGAATAAAAAATGTATTGTGTCATTGGAGTCACTTTTATTGTAAATAGAAAATAGAATATGTTTCGAAACACTTCTTCATTAATGTGGATGCTACCATGATTACAGATAATTCTGAATGAATCGTGAATAATGATGAGTGAGAAAGTTACTGACGCACAAATATCATGGTTGCATCCACATTAATGTAGAAGTTAAGTGAGGACGTAAGTGGCTCTCCTTGTCAGTCACTATGGGCTTAAACCCTGTCAGTCTTCCTTATATTCAAGACCTTTAAAAAATGGATAAGCACTTTTCATGTCCAAGTCATGAATACTAGTCAAAAATATTGATAAAAAACACAAATTAACAGAATTATCAGGGGACCTGTAATGGCTTTCCTCTTCCTCTTCTGAGGAGTAGCAAGGATCGGAACAATGCGCAGCGTGGTAAGTGTTCATCCTTTTAATAAACTGAACTGAAATACAAAGTAACAAAAGAGAACAAACGAAACATCTCCATCAGGTGCAACACACACTAAACAGAAAATAATCACCCACAACCTAAAAGTGAAACCAGGCTACCTAAGTATGGTTCTCAATCAGGGACAACGATTGACAGCTGCCTCTGATTGAGAACCATACCAGGCCAAACACAGAAATCCCAAATTATAGAAAAAGGAACATAGACTGCCCACGCCAACTCACGCCCTGACCATACTAAAACAAAGACAAAACAAAGGAACTAAGGTCAGAATGTGACAGGAACAAAACAGACAATAATATGAGGTCTTTGTTTCTAAACATCCCTGAATAATTAAATGACCATTGACAGACTATGTGTGTGTAATATCTATTGGAGACTTTTGTGTGACTTATTTCATTTTAAGGAACATCCATTCAATATAACACTCAAAACAATATAGCCAGTCAATAACAATGTAGTTAAATACAATTAAAATCACCCCTGTACCTGTGTAAGTGTATAGGCCTATCCCACTGAGCAAAACCAGTTGAAAATATGTACTTTCAACCAGTTTTGCAGTTGAAATGACATCTTTACAACCAGCTTTGCTTACTGGGATTGGACAGGAGTGCTCAGACACATCACTATTATAATATGGTATTTGCGTTTTCTTTGGGGATACCTTGAAATAGCTATTACACAGAGGTAGTACAACATCCATTATGATGGCTTATAAGGATCTTGAGGCAGGAGTTGTGATAATGCTAGCCTCCAGACATGTTCTAGCTAGAAGAGTGGGAGTGAGATGCTGGATGGAGGCTTCTGCTACATTGAGTGCTTAACCATGTCAAATAAGCCTCATGGGTGAACTGGATAAAGGAGGCCACCATGTTTCTAGCCTTTTGAATTAAGCAAGCTCTGCCCCCCCCCAACACACACACACACACACACACACACACACACACACACACACACACACACACACACACACACACACACACACAGCAAGCCTCTGCTGTACATACGCACACGCACATACACATGGTCTTTCATGTAACATGGATGTTGGGTTTCGGTGTAATGTACTGTATGTACCCCATCCGTTAGCTGAGTACTTTCTGGAAGTACAGTTCTGGGATGTATTCACTAGGAACCAAACGGAAGCAAACGGCAGATACAGGGATGTACTAACCTGAACTTGTCCAATAAGAAATGTTATTTTTTGTTGCAAAATGTTTTTAGTTGGACACCGTTTTTACTACGGTGTGCACACTCCTGGTTTACCGGCTTTTTCCAGGGATACTCAAATTGGGGATGGGTTCAATTAATAGTAAGCAGCGTTCAATTTGAGCAGCGTTTTTTCTAAAAGCAGGATGCCGGTTTGGCACAGAAGTTGTTGGCCTAATTTCCCCATCATGACAAATAAATAACATTTTGCCTGGGACCAATTCAGGGTTTCCATGGGAACCATGGAGGTAGAGTGGGCATCAAGCGGTGAGAGGACAACAACCCTAGGTGATGACCAGCCAGCCAGTGGGAAAACCCTTTGTTGACAGGCAGGGTATTTGTTTAATGCTGCTGGTTCAGTGGAACGTACCCGAACAGACCCAAATAATAGAACACAACACAGCATCACTCTCTCTGTCTGCTGCATCATGTGATTGATTTGTAAGGCCTTTCTCGCTCACTCCGTTTACTGGGTAACAATGATATGTCTGCTATTCTGCTAATTGTAGTTCACATTTCAGTCACATCAAGTGCAAAGCCAAAAATAAAGTATGAGACCTGTAATGAAAAATGTGTAAGGCAGATTAAGAAATTCCACAGTTGCCTCCAAATATAATGCTGATGATAAAAAATGAATATCCAGGGACACTGACTTATTATTAGACTTCAAGGATTAATTAGAGACTATCGAGCCTAAAGGGGACAAATAAAATACAAAGAATAATAGCAGAGATCGTGCACCTGCAGTGGCACCAAAATCTAAGCTGGAGATCTCCCAGCAACCCCTGCTCTATACTTCAGAGCCAGAGTCTACGTGGAGTACAGCACTGTCTCTTGTCTTACACAGACAGGTACTCATCCTCAGGTGTAGTAGAGAGACCAGTGAGAATGAAACCAGAGCTTCCAGTCCCATCAGCAGTAGAGGGGGACTCCCATTAGAACAGCAGACTTAATTAAAGTTTCCTCTCCCATTCAGTCTGTATTCTGTACCCTCCCTGACTCCTTGCTCGACACACCGACGATGAAGAAAAACAGCAGCATGCACATTTTGGTGAATGAGTTAAAAAAGGAGAAGTGGAGTTCCTTCGCTGTTATTAAAAAGAGGGCAGCAGGGAGGGGATAGAGTGGATTATACACTAGTGTTTTTCCCAGAGTGCAGTGCAGTATAATCATTTTTGGGCAGCTCCACCACACACACACGCACCAGCTGACAGAGAGCAACTCAGTGGCGGGATTACAGGCGACTTCCGAGTGGATTATACACTAGTGTTTTTCCCAGAGTGCAGTGCAGTATAATTATTTTTGGGCAGCTCCACCACACACACACGCACCAGCTGACAGAGAGCAACTCAGTGGCGGGATTACAGGCGACTTCCGAGGAGATCGTTACCTCACTCCTGTTTTAAGGCTAAATTAACTAGGGTTTATCTCTCATTTAGGCACCAGGCTGTAATCTCAGCACAGAGAAAGTCCCACTGGAAGGGAGGGCAACTTCCCAGAAGGCCTGGGTGGTATTCATTAGGCACCAAATGGTAGAAAATGGACAGAAACTGGGATGGACTACATGATTTTGACCAAAAATAAACACTTGTTTTCCATTACAAAATGTTTTGTTACAGTGTAACCTATTGAACTCCACTCTGTTGGAAGACCTGGTGGCAAGTGTGGTTATATAGAACAGAACAGATTGCCAAGACCATTTTCGGACAATGGTAAACTTCTTTGAGACTTTTTCAAATATTGCACAATAATGCCATAAAGTATGAGGATTTACCTAGCTGTAAACTGAGCATTGAAATAAAAGATAAGTAAAAAAATAAACCTTTGTGCTCATTAATGCACTGCATTTTTTTCAGCAAAAAATACAGAATACTCTGTGACCAAACTCCAACTTCAATCCCTAGGAATCACTTTGATGGACACCACATGATAGACAAGCTCAATGTTTTACCCTGCCCCCACCACTCTTACATATGAAAGTATAGCACGTTGAATGGATGAGAAATAAGCCATATATAGGAGAGAGGGATGTGGTCCTTAATGGTCTTTTCCTCCTGCTCCATTAATGTGCTTATCTTCTTAGCTAAATGTCCCTGCTTGTGAAAAAAACAGCACACGCACACACGCACACACACACACAGTTCTAAGCCTCCTCCACCACAACCCACCAGCCAATTTACCACCCAAATTGCAGTGTCTAAAACCAATGATGTTTAATAACAATCAGATACTGTGATATCATGTTTTGTCAACTATAACTCCCACTCAAACGAACAGAAACAGCTAAAGCTGACTTGGACCACTTTGTATGTAGGTCAATGGCTGGCACATTCGTGTTTGGCATGAGTGACACTGACTTCAGCTGAAGTGAAACAGAGTCACCATATTGCTGGGATGATTTTGGTATACATGCATGCTATTCAGAAAGAACTTTAAATTAACATTGTAATGGTAGATAGTTTGTGCAAATTGTGTGTGCCTCTGTCCTAAATGAAGAACCATCGAATGGTGTCCAAACTAGAGGTCGACCGATTATGATTTTTCAATGCCGATAACAATACCAATTATTGGAGGACCAAAAAAAGCAGATACCGATTAAAATCGGTAGATCGTTTTTTATGTATTTGTAATAATTGCAATTACAACAATACTGAATAAACACTTATTTCAACTTAATATAATACATCAAAAAAATGTACATACATTTTGCCTCTAATAAATAATGAAACATGTTCAATTTGGTTTAAATAATGCAAAAACAAAGTGTTGTAGAAGAAAGTAAAAGTGCAATACAGTATGTGCCATGTAAGAAAGCTAACATTTAAGTTCCTTGAAAGCTGGTGGTTCCTTTTAACATGAGTCTTTAATATTCCCAGGTAATAAGTTTTAGGTTGTAGTTATTATAGGAATTATAGGACTATTTCTCACTATACGATTTGTATTTCATATACCTTTGACTATTGGATGTTCTTATTAGAGGTTGACAGATTAATCGAAATGGCCATTTCAAGTTTTCATAACGATCAGAAATCGGAAATTTTGCGTTTTGCCAGCAGCTCTGCTGTTTATAACTTCAAGCCTATCAACTCCTGAGATTAGGCTAGTGTAACTGATGTGATGTGAAATGGCTAGCTAGTTAGCGGGGTGCCCGCTAACAGCGTTTCAAACGTCACTCTCTCTGAGACTTGGAGTAGTTGTTCCCCTTGCTCTGCATGGTCGTTGTGTTCCTGGTTCGATCCCAAGTAGGAGCGAGGAGAGGTACGGAAGCTATACTGTTACACTGGCAACACTAAAGTGCCTTTGCAGAGCAAGGGGAACAACCATTCAAAGTCTCAGAGCGAGTGCCGTTTGAAACGCTATTAGCGTGCACCCCGCTAACTAGCTAGCCATTTCACATCGGTTACACCAGCTTAATCTCGGGAGTTGATAGGCTTGAAGTCATAAACAGCTCAATGCTTGAAGCTTTGTGAAGAGCTGCTGGCAAACACACGAAAGTGCTGTTTGAATTCATGCTTACGAGCCTGCTGATGCCTACCACCGCTCAGTCAGACTGCTCTATCAAATCATAGGCTTAATTATAACATAATAACAAACAGAAATACCAGCCTTAGGTCATTAATATGGTCGAATCTGGAAACTATCATCTCGAAAACAAAACGTTTATTCTTTCAGTGAAATACGGAATTGTTACGTATTTTATCTAACGAGTGGCATCCATACGTGTAAATATTCCTGTTACATTGCACAACCTTCATGTTATGTTATGTCATAATTACGTAAAATTCTGGCAAATTAGTTTGCAACGAGCCAGGCGGCCCAAACTTTTGCATATACCCTGACTCTGCGTGCAATGAACGCAAGAGAAGTGACACAATTTCACCTGGTTAATATTGCCTGCTAACCTGGATTTCTTTTAGCTAAATATGCAGGTTTAAAAATATATACTTCTGTGTATTGATTTTAAGAAAGGCATTGATGTTTATGGTTAGGTACACGTTGGAGCAACGACAGTCCTTTTTCGCAAATGTGCACCATTATATCCATTATATGCAACGCAGGACCCGCTAGATAAACTAGTAATATCATCAACCATGTGTAGTTAACTAGTGATTATGATTGATTGATTGTTTTTTTTATACGATAAGTTAAACGCTAGCTAGCAACTTACCATGGCTTCTTACTGCATTCGCGTAACAGGCAGGCTCCTCATGGAGTGCAATGTAATCAGGTGGTTAGAGGATTGGACTAGTAACCGTAAGGTTGCAAGATTGAATCCCATAGCTGACAAGTTAAAAATCTGTCGTTCTGCCCCTGAACAAGGCAGTTAACCCAACGTTCCTAAGCCGTCATTGAAAATAAGAATGTGTTCTTAACTGACTTGCCTAGTTAAATAAAGATGTAAAAAAAAATAATAAAAAAATTGCCAAATCGGTGTCCAAAAATACCGATTTCCGATTGTTATGAAAACTTGAAATCGGTCCTAAATTAATCGGCCATTCCGATTAATCGGTCGACCTCTAGTCCAAACTAGTGTCACGCAAACTAGACAAAAGTCGAGGTAACAGTTAGGTGAGCAAATTTCCATTTGACGCTACAAAAACATATTCTCGACTTAATCAGGTTTAATTATAAAGTCTCTAATGTATGTGTAGCACACGTGTGAAACTTACTCCTCAGCTTGAAGAGTCCCAACTTGCACCAGCAAATAGCTAGCTTTTCAAGTGTTGCTGACTGGTAAGATGCTTTGGGAGGGTGGTTATGTGTGCTAGCAAGGCAGATGTCCTGGGTTTGAGCCTTGGTGCGAGCCAAATCAGGAGGAAGCAGTACTCACTAAGCAACCAGCATGATGTCATATACACAATGCATGCTTAAAGGAAAGTGAAGGCTACTGTAAGCCTGGTCCCAAATCAGTTGTACTGTATTCATGATCAGTTGTGCTGTATAGCCAACTCCTAATATAGACAACACAAACAGATCTGAAACCAGGTGAACAGTAGTCTTCACTGTATACAGCCATCTCCATCTGGGACAGCAACAAAACATTCCATCTTTTCAGGAGGAACATAAGAAGGGCATTGGAGTTGAGTTTAGCCTGAAGCCGTGCTTCAATACAGTGTCTTTTCAGAGATTCAGAGAATATAGTGCACCCTGAAAATAAATTGTTCAGTGTAGCATTCACATGCTGTTCTATTCTTATCATGATCAGTGGGTGGATGTTGGTTGCTTTAACATATAATGTTTTAACACCAGGGGGTTAATACATTAGAATGATTAGAGAGTATATTAGAAGTATTCCTTTGGATGTGTCATTTCAGCCACATGGTCATTTTAGTCAGGCAGTCATTTCAGTCACAAGGTCATTTCAGTAATTTTCCATGTCATTTAAGTCAAGTCCATCTGTCATTCCCTGGATGAAGACGCTACCTTTGTTAGTACTCAGTAGGTCAAAATAGAAATGTTCAAAAGTTCTGTCAACCACTTACATCTGAAAAACATTTGTGTTTGCATTACAATTCCAGTGAAATAAATGCCTTTCAATCAATAATAAAATACTGTTTTTAAATGGTAGAATACTAAGAGATGAATCTAGCATATTTAAGGTCCATTTAACATTTTAACACCAGGGGATTTTCTGCTGTATGCATTATAATCTATAGTGACATTAGCATTAGAAGTTTACAATGTTTTAGTTTTTTCTTTAGAATAACTAAATCACTCTCATGAACTCCCTAACATTTGCCAATTGGCCATAGTAAAATGTGTTGGTTACTCTTCTTAAAAACATTAATGAATTAGACATTACAAATGCTAATGCATATGTATAAATGCTTATGAATACTTTTTAACAACTTGCAAACTGTTTAGACAAACATGTATTAATGCTTATTCATTAATGATCATGAAGTGTTGCCAAATGAATGCACAACCAACCTGGCTGAGTAGTTGCTGTAGAAGAGTCCAGAATCACTGACACTCTGAGTCATGTAGAACTGTAGCGCTTGGAGCTGGTGGCTATCCATATTGATTACAAAAAAAACACTTCTTTTTTAAAAACACCTTCTTTGTTTTTGTTGCAAAACTGTCACATTACTGGGCTTGCTTCCAGAATGCCATACCACGCTTTAAAATGTAACTCTACAGATCAGTTGTGTTATTATCCTCAAACGATTATTCAAACCTATCAGGGAACAACTTGACAGTAGTCATAAAACTGTTTTTTTTATTAAGAGGGGACTCTCACCCCCCCTCCCCCCAAATATGCCCCTTTTTTCTAGTCTGATTGCAGAGTAAACACAAATCTAGCAACAAAGAGATTAGCGACGAAGAGGTCACTGAAAGGCCTGTTGTAGGGCCTGTTGCAGACGGCTTGTGATCATATTACAGATGGCTGATGCTCCTAGTGGTGCTGCTCCTGTAGGCATCACCCCCTGAGTGCTGTTGTCCTCCTGTTGTTCTTCTGTTTGCCTCTGGGATATTAGCCTATATCCCACCCCAACCCCCCACCCAGCTGTGACAGGGTGTAGACCAAACATACACACACTGAGAATTTACAGATTGCTTGTGTCACGGCTTTCGTTGTGGGAAGGAGGAGTGGACCAAAATGCAGCGTAGTTGTGATTCATTTTATTTAATAAGGAAACTATACCCGATTAAACTAACAAAATAACAAACGTACGAAAACAGCCCTATCTGGTGCAAAACACAGAGACAGGAACAATCACCCACAAACACACAGTGAAACCCAGGCTAACTAAATATGGTTCCCAATCAGAGACAATGACTAACACCTGCCTCTGATTGAGAACCATATCAGGCCAGACATAAAAATAGACAAACAAGACATCCAACATAGAATGCCCACTCAGATCACACCCTGACCAACCAAAACATAGAAACATACAAAATAAACTATGGTCAGGGTGTGACAGCTTGCGCATGCGCACACACACACACACGCACACACACGCACACGCACACACACACACACACCCTTCCCTTAAACCAGCCAGCAGCCAGCTGTCGCCATGGCCACCCAGCATGCAGGGCCTGTTTGTATAGTCTGTTTTAGTTGGGATGCCCCTTGCTGTGCCATCCAGCACTGGATTTACAATGAAGACAATAGGACAATGATGGAGTGATGAGTGTTTGCACTTTGCATTTGTCACCTTGTGGAAGGGGGCCATCTGAATAAGGTCAAATACATATAGTTGATCTGTCTGGCACGCAAGTTAATTAATCTACATACAGACAATCATATACATTGCATTCGGAAAGTATTCGAACCCCTTGACTTTTTCCACATTTTGTTATGTATCAGCCTTCATCAAAAATCGATGAAATAAATACAAATCCTCATCAATCTACACACAGTACCCCATAATGCCAAAACAAAAAAAGGTTTTGAGAAACGTTAGCACATTTTTTACAAATAAAAAAAACAAAAATACCTTATTTACAAGTATTCAGACCTTTTGCTATGAGACTCGAAATTGAGCTCAGGTGCATCATGTATCCTTTGATCATCCTTGAGATGTCTCTACAACCGTATTGGGGTCCACCTGCGGTAAATTCAATTGATTGGACTTGATTTGGAAAGGCCCACACCTGCCTATATACAGGTCCCACAGTTGACAGTGCATGTCTGAGCAAGCCATGACTTCGAAGGAATTGTCTATAGAGCTCTGAGACAGGATTGTGTTGAGGCACAGATCTGGGGAAGGGTACAAAAACATTTCTGCAGCATTGAAGGTCCCCAAGAACAGATTAGACTCCATCATTCTTAAATGGAAGGAGTTTGGAACTACCAAGACTCTTCCTAGAGCTGGCCACCCAGCCAAAACTGAGCAATCGGAGGAGAAGGGCCATCGGGTGACCAAGAACCCGATGGCCACTCTGACAGAAAAACCTTCCAGAAGGACATCTCTGCATCACTCCACCAATCAGGTCTTTATGGTCGAGTGGCCAAACGAAAGCCACTTGACAGCCCGCTTGGAGTTTGCCAAAAGTTACCTGAAGGACTCAGACCATGCGAAACAAAATTCTCTGGTCTGATGAAACCAAGATTGAACTCTTTGTCCCGACTGCCAAGTGTCACGTCTGGAGGAAACCTGGCACCACCCCTACGGTGAAGCATGGTGGTGGTAGCATCATGCTGTGGGGATGTTTTTCAGCGGAAGGGATTGAGAGAACAGTCAGGATTGAGGGGAAAATGAACAAAGCAAAGTATAGAGAAATCATTGATGAAAACCTGCTCAAGAGCGCTCAGAACCTGAGACTGGGGGGTTCTTCCAACAGGAAAACGATCCTAAGCTCATAGCCAAAACAACGCAGGAGTGGCTTCAGGACAAGTCTCTGAATGTCCTTCAGGGGCCCAGCCAGAGCCCAGACTTGAGCCCGATCTAACATCTCGAGAAAGACCTGAAAATAGATGTGCAGCGACACGCTCCAGCCAACCTGACAGAGCTTGAGAGGAACTGCAGAAAGAATGGGAGAAACTCCCCAAATACAGGTTTGCCAAGCATGTAGCGTCATACCCAAGAAGACTCAAGGCTGTAATCGCTGCCAAAGGGGCTTCAACAAAGTACTGAGTAAAGGGTCTGAATACTTATGTAAATGTGATCTTTAAGCTTTTTGTCACGCCTTGGTCTTAGTATTTTGTGTTTTAGTTTATTAGTTAGTCAGACCAGGGTGTGACATGGGGTTAGTATGTATTGTATTTTCGTATTGGGGTTTGTAGTGTTTGGGATTGTAGCTGATTAGGGGTGTGTGTTAAATAGGTTGGCTGCCTGAGGCGGTTCTCAATCAGAGTCAGGTGATTCTCGTTGTCGCTGATTGGGAACCGTATTTAGGTAGCCTGGTTTTCGCCTTGTATTTCGTGGGTGATTGTTCCTGTCTCTGTGTAGTGTGCACCAGTCAGGCTGTAATAGGTTTCACATTCCGTTTGTTGTTTTGTATTATTTAGTTGTTCATGTATATTTCGTTCGTTTGTCTTCACTAATAAACATGAGTAACCTACACGCTGCATTTCGGTCCGACTCTCCTTCAACAAAAGAAGAACGCCGTTACAGAATCACCCACCACACTCGGACCGAGCAGCGTGTCAACAGGCAGGAGCAGCGCAAAGAGGAGCCGTATTAAGGATTCCTGGACATGGGAGGAAATCCTTGACGGAAGAGGACCCTGGGCTAAACCAGAGGAGTGTAGCCGCCCAAATGTGCAGCAGGCGAAGAGGAAACAGGAGCTAAACGACAGGCAACGTCAGCTGGAGAATCAATGGGAGGTGGAATTATTCAGAGAATGGACATGGGATATAACGACGTGGGAAGAAATAGATAGGTGGGCGGCCGACCCAGAGAGAGTGCCGGAGCCCGCCTGGGATTCACTGGAGCAGTGCGAAGAGGGCTATAGAAGAATGGAGTTGAAAAGAAAGTCACGGCGGCGCAGAGCGAAACCCGAAAAGCAGCCCCAAATTTTTTTTGGGGGGGGGCTATCAGGGAGTATGGTTGCGTCAGGTAGGAGACCTGCGCAATCTCCCTGTGCTTACCGGGGGGCTAGAGAGACCGGGCAGGCACCGTGTTATGCAGTGGTGCGCACGGTGTCCCCAGTGCGGGTGCATAGCCCGGTGCGGTATATTTCAGCTCCGCGTATCGGCCGGGCTAGATTGAGCGTCGAGCCAAATGCCATGAAGCCGGCTCTACGCATCTGGTCTCCAGTGCGTCACCTTGGGCCGGTTTACATGGCACCAGCCTTGCGCTCTGTGTCTCCGGTTCGCCTACATAGCCCAGTGCGGGCTATTTCTCCTCACAGCACTGGCAGGGCAACCGAGAGTATTCAACCAGGTAAGGTTGGGCAGGCTCGGTGCTCAAGAGCTCCAGTGCGCCTGCACGGTCCGGTCTATCCAGTACCACCTCCACACCCCAGCCCTCCAGTAGCAGCTCCCCGCACTAGGCTTCCTGTGCGTGTCCTCGGCCAAATACCACCAGTGCCAGCACCACGCATCAGGCCTACAGTGCGCCTCGCCTGTTCAGCGCAGCCAGCGCTTTCTCCCTCTCATGCGCTGTCGGAGTCTCCCGTCTGTTCAGCGGTTCTAGAGCCTTCCTCCTCTACAGCGCTGCAGGAGCCTCCTGTCTGTATAGAGCAGCCTGAGCTGCCAGTCTACATTGAGCAGCCAGAGCTGTCAGTTTGCATAGAGCAGCCTGAGCTGCTAGTCTGCATAGAGCCGTCAGTAAGCATGAAGCAGCCAGATCTGCCAGACAGCCAGACTCTTCCAGATCTGCCAGTCAGCCAGACTCTTTCAGTCAGCCAGACTCTTCCAGATCTGCCAGTCAACCAGACTCTTCCAGATCTGCCAGTCAGCCAGACTCTTCCAGATCTGCCAGTCAGCCAGACTCTTCCAGATCTGCCAGTCAACCAGACTCTTCCAGATCTGCCAGTCAACCAGACTCTTCCAGATCTGCCAGTCAACCAGACTCTTCCAGATCTGCTAGTCAGCCAGGATCCGCCAGTCAGCCAGGATCTGCCAGATCTGCTAGTCAGCCAGGATCCGCCAGTCGACCAGGATCTACCAGTCGGCCAGGATCCGCCAGTCGGCCAGGATCCGCCAGTCGGCCAGGATCCGCCAGTCAGCCAGGATCCGCCAGTCAGCCAGGATCTGCCGGATTCAACTGCCTGGCTGGGCTTTTTCTCAGTACTGGGCTTTTTCTCAGTACTGGGCTTTTTCTCAGTACTGGGCTGCCTCTCAGTCCCGAGCTGCCCCTCAGTCCCGAGCTGCCCCTCAGTCCCGAGCTGCCCCTCAGTCCCGAGCTGCCTCAGTCCCGAGCTGCCCCTCAGTCCCGAGCTGCCCCTCAGTCACGAGCTGCTCCTCTGTTATGTAGGGTTCTGGGTGAGGACTATTCGGCCATGGTCGGCGGTTAGGGTGGATTATCCATGGACGCGAAGGGGAGGAACAATGACATTTATGAAGTGGGGTCCACGTCCGGAGCCGGAACCGCCACCATGGACAGACGCCCACCCGGACCCTCCCTATGGTTTTGAGGTGCGTTCGGGAGTCCGCACCTTAGGGGGGGGGGGGGTTCTGTCACGCCTTGGTCTTAGTATTTTGTGTTTTAGTTTATTAGTTAGTCAGACCAGGGTGTGACATGGGGTTAGTATGTATTGTATTTTCGTATTGGGGTTTGTAGTGTTTGGGATTGTAGCTGATTAGGGGTGTGTGTGTGTTAAATAGGTTGGCTGCCTGAGGCGGTTCTCAATCAGAGTCAGGTGATTCTCGTTGTCGCTGATTGGGAACCGTATTTAGGTAGCCTGGTTTTCGCCTTGTATTTCGTGGGTGATTGTTCCTGTCTCTGTGTAGTGTGCACCAGTCAGGCTGTAATAGGTTTCACGTTCCGTTTGTTGTTTTGTATTATTTAGTTGTTCATGTATAGTTCGTTCGTTTGTCTTCACTAATAAACATGAGTAACCTACACGCTGCATTTCGGTCCGACTCTCCTTCAACAAAAGAAGAACGCTGTTACACTTTTTATGTTTAATACATTTGCAAAAAAATCTAAAAACCTGTTTTTGCTTTGTCATTATTGGGTATTGTGTATAGATTTATGAGTAAAAAACACGGTTTAATCCATTTTAACGTAACAAAATGTGGAAAAAGTCAAGGGGTCTTAAAACGTTTTGAATGCGCTGTACACGCAAGCACACACACATACACACATCTCAGTAGACATAAAGTACCATGACACATACAACTTAATTGGAATGGAATGTTGTGATTTGAGTAATGGTGGGTGGCTGACATATGAGCCAGAGGGCCGTCTCTAAACTGCACTGTGTGGATGAGCCGTCCCATGCTTTGTCCTCCAACCCTCTACACCACATATGTCAGAGTCAAGGCCCGCGGGCCACATCCGGCCCGCGAGAAGGTTTTTTACGGCCCCTGGGATGATCTTGATTTATTATTAGAACCGGCCCGCAGACCGCAGCAAGCCGGCAGCCCGCAGATCTTTTACACGCACCAATACTACATTTCCCACAATGCAACGGTGACGCACCGAGCAGTAGGCTGCTTCATTTCAATATTTATTGGCACAGCAGTCGTCAGCATCACAGTAAAATTAACTTTCAGATACCCATCAAAAATGGCAAAACGGAAGGTGGACACTGAGAACCGGGGGTTTCAAACAACCGACGGAGCACCTGCGATGTGTGGACACAGGAGCGGACTGGTGGCGAAGATACGGGAAAAGATGCAAGAGGAAAACGCGACAGGTGAGCTGACAGCTTATCATTGTATCATACACCAGGAAGCGTTGTGCGGTAAAGCCTTGAAAATGGAGCATGTAATGAGCATCATCACGCGCACAGTTAACTTTATCAGAGCCAAAGGTTTGAATCACCGCCAGTTCAAGGCATTTCTGACGGAGTTAGAAACGGAGCATGGTGATTTGCCTTATCACACAGAGGTGCGATGGCTAAGCCAGGGAAAGGTGCTTCAAAGATGTTTCGAGCTTCGTGAGGAGATTTGTCTGTTCTTGGACAGCAAAGGGAAAGACACAACACAACTCCGAGACTAAATGTTTCTGTGTGAAATGGCTTTTCTGTGTGACATTACGAGTCATCTGAATGCAATGAACTTGCAGCTGCAGGGTCGGGATCATGTCATCTCTGATATGTACAGTACAGTGAAGGCATTTAAAACCAAACTGACTCTGTGGGAGAAGCAGATGCGGAAAGAAAATTTGAGCCACTTTCCCAGCTGCCAGACCATGAAAGAGAAGCTCTCTACCAGTGCGTTCCCGGCGCACAGTTGGCTGATAAAATAGGTATGCTTGCCGCTGACTTTCGACGCCGATTTGCTGACTTTGAAGCACAAAAAGCAGGTTGGAACTGCTCGGTAACCCATTTGCTGTTGACGTGGAAAGCTCACCACCAAACCTCCAAATGGAGTTGATTGACCTCCAATGCAATGATGCACTGAGGGCAAAATATGCGGCAGTGGGTGCTGCGGAGTTCGCCCGTTTCCTCCCCGACACAATGCCCCAGCTGCGCATCCAGGCTGCTCAAACGTTGTCTATGTTTGGCAGCACATACCTGTGTGAACAACTTTTTTCTTTGATGAACCTGAACAAAACATCACACAGAAGTCGACTTACTGCTGAACACCTCCACTCAATTCTGAGGATTTCCTCAGCTCAGAGCCTTACCCCGAACATTGATGAACTTGTGGAAAAGATGGGACACCACCAAGTATCACCCTCAACCTCAAACAAGTGAACATTACTGTGCAATCACATATTTAGAGTTTTTACTCAGTTCAAGTTTAAAAGTTAAAGTTTAATATTTGTTTTCACTGCATGTTACTTCTCCTTAAACAAAGTGTTGTTTTTGATTAATAGATTTTTGCACTTTATTTTATTGTATTTCAATCCAATTATATTTTAAAAATATTTCAGTTGAGTGGATGATAGAAAATTGCTATTATTGTTTTTTTTCTTTGAAGTAAATTTAGCCCACTTTTGCTAAAATAGAAAATATAGGCTACTGATGGTGCCTTGAATACCGGTTTCTTTCATTTAATGTTCATGTTATGGGGATTTTTATATAAAGGAAATTTGTCTTTTGTGTCTGTTGAAAATTAAAGATTACTGACAGAGCCATAAGAAAATATTGCTTTATTTATCTGATCATATTGGAATATATTTGTTAGGTTTTCAGTAGGTTCAATTAGGTTCACTAGACTATATGCGTCATTTAAAAAATTTTCAATGAACATTCGAACAGTCCGGCCCTCGGCTTGTAGCTAAATTTTTTATTTGGCCCTCCGTCCATTTGACTTTGACACCCCTGCTCTACACCCTCAATAACACAATTTCTTGTTGTGTCAGAAAAAAGCGGAGCAATCTCAAATGTCATTATGATAGCTACGCTACACTCTGACTAGTTGACATGGAGTCGCTGAGGGTGAGAGCACCACTATGGGTTGAACCACTGTTTTGGATTGGTTAAATTAGTCCTCCTCAGTTAGGATTGGTGGGCAGAGTATTGGGACGAACTAGGCTGAACATAGGCCATTGTCAAGCTGAATTACTATAAGTGACTCTGTCGCTCCAGGAATAAAAAAAAACTGATCCATGATGCTAACATATAACCTGTGGCAAAAATATTGTTGGTATCAAACATTGGAGAGAGACACATCAGAGATGGGTGGGTCATCTCAAGTCTTCCAAACTTTAAGGAATTGCAGTAATGACATGGTGTGTGATCACCAAGGATAAGAAAGGGGTAAGTAAGTAGTAGACACATGGCTACTGGATCCAGCCCTTCCCCCACCCCAAGCCCTCTGTAAGTGCAGGTCCCTATCTGTCACTAATCATTATCCTTAAAGGAAAATGCAGCCAATTTGGTACTGTAGCGACTAGCTAGTTATGGGCCTGAGGAAGCACTACCACTAGGGAGTTAGGCTAGCAGCTAACACAACTTATCTGTTTGATGTTATGGGTCAGTCGTCAACTGAAAGGTAAGGAAGATAGCAGAGGGGGAGAGAATGCCAGAGAGAGAGAGAGAACTAGAGCAGGGGGAGTTAGGGTTAGAGAGGGGGGAGAGAGAGGCTGAGGTAGTTTAAAAGCCAATAACTGCAGGTTCAGCAACAGCAAAGCTCCCCAGGGTTGTCAGGCCCTGTTGTGCCTCCTGAATGCAGATCCCTGACCAGAGTGAAATCTATACGCTTGTCATTCTATATGGACTGTTATTTTGACCAAATGCAATTTTCACAAGCTCATAAGGATAATATATATTATAAGCTTGTTATTATATCATTAAAATGTTCAGCGGTTTCCAACTGAGTTCACTTTGGCAGTAAATGCATTCAGTTTGTCAATTGACAATGTTCCTAAAACTGTTACTCCTTCCGAAGATTAGTTATGGCATCATTGTGACTACAGTCAGTTGTAAGATTTGTCCACAGTCCTATGTGTGAAACATGGCATTGGACCTTATCAAGAAAGTCATAAAACAGCTACATTCCCCTCCTTCAAATCAACAAACAATGCACAAACACAACGAGGTTGTAAAATCCCAGCGATGTCATATAAAGCATCCCTAGGTTATTCTTCCCGCATACTGACGACATCACCTGGGTTGTGTTCAATAGGGCACTCCAGGATGTCCTCCAGGATGTCCTTCCATGTTTTAACTCCGTTTTTTTCCTTCCGTTTGGCACTTAATGAACACAACCCTAAAAATCCAATCCTCACAAATCACCATGTCCTAGTCAGGGCCAATTCCATTTCAATTCAAGAAGTATTCCTGTTCCCCTATATTTCAGTTTACTTCCTGAATTGACTGAATTGAAATGGAATTGACCCCAACCCTGGTCCCAGTCTTTCTAATCTCCTTTGTTTTTTAGACCCAGCTAGCTTGTGGTGGGAATCCCACCATACTACACAAATTAGCATTAGCTTAGCATTCCTGAGCATGGACAGTCTGTACACAAGCATAAGATGGGATCAATCCTCTTTGAGGCAAAGCTGACACACTGATTGAAACTCATCTCCTTTTCCTCTGGGAAGAATGGAGAGATTTATCAAACTCATTCCTCTGAACATCTGGCTGCAGTCTCAGCTCAGTGGATTGAAGGAAACACCCCTTGGAACTGTTCAGTGTTTTTACTGACACAAACTGCCAATGGTTTCTTACCGAGCTGAAAACAGAGATTCCGTTTTGTATAGGAACTACCTACCAAAACCATTTTCTTCTAGGCCATAAACATTTGATATTATTGTATTTACATTGTTGTCCAATCACATCTCTGATCAATACACTTCACACCTGAATAGTAAAATGTTGAACTATTTATTTATTATTTAACTAGGCAAGTCAGTTAAGAACAAATTTACAATGACAGTGGGTTAACTGACTACTTGAGGGGCAGAAGGAGAATTTTTACCTTGTCAGCTGGGGATTTGATCTAGCAACCTTTTGGTTATTGGCCCAACACTCTAATCACTAGGCTACCTGCCACCCATTTACATTTAAGTCATTTGGCAGACGCTCTTATCCAGAGCGACTTACAAATTGGGGCAGAGAGCAACTTCAGTTTTATTTTTAATAACTAGCTACCAAAACCATTTCTCATCTTGGATGAGAAAGTCAAGCCTATTCCTGAACATATACTATAAACAGAAAATTCTGAGGCAGATGGACAAGGCAAAAACAACACAGTGAGAAAGGCAATTATCCTTACCCGAAGTCATCAAAGGAATACATGGTTGGCAGGTGGTGTCAATGGAGGAGGTAGAAGTGAAATCCTTTTGCATAAAATGAAAAGTGGCGGAGATTACATGGAAAGGAAAGCATTAGTGAGACTGGAGAGTATGTGGAACGCACACCTCGTTCTTCTATCTTCTTCAAACAGGTAAAAATAAATAATCATTCTAGAAGCACAAGGATCCTCATTAAACTGATGTGAAGGAAAAAAAAGAGTGCAGCTGGCTTAGAGAGTGAGTGAAGAGAAATGGAAGGAGTGAGCGTGACAGTGTGTTTGTGTGAGAGTGAGAGAGGAAGGGAAAGAGAGAGAGAGAAGGTGATAGCAAGTGCGTGCGAAAAAGTCAGTAAGAGAGAGTCAGAGAGAGAGAATGAGAGAGAGAACAGAGAACATGTGATCACGCCAGCCCAGTCACCTTGCCTATACCCACATCCACTCAAAGGATTGGAGGTCTGTCTAGCCTATCTGCTTCTGAGGAGTCTTGCCCATTGAAAGCACTGGAAGAGCCACATGATCTCTGTAACCAGTGTATAGCCTGGTCCCAGATCTGTTTGTGCTCTATAGCCAATGACTATAGTCTTTGTCAATGCCAAACAGCAGATCAGGGACCAGTCTAACGGCATGATAGGAACTTGTAAAAATGTCTCCTGGCAACACTGTCACACATGCACCTATCTTAGATTTAGTATTTTTGCTGAAATACCTACACAATTTCACATTAACATTTGATTAATTTCATTCTGTTGCCAAATAAATTTAAACTCTGGTCATTTAGCCTCATTTCTGTCAGATCCTAATATGCCTAATATGGAAGCAGGTTTTTCATGACTTTCACTTGACCTATTTGCTACTGCACAGCTTCTACACTTAGTGTTACTGCAGTTATTTATAGCATCTTTAATTAGGGGGATTCTTCCTCAATGAGATTCAATAAACTGCTATGCAACAAAGCAAAGTGTGGAAAACAAAAAGCATTCTCTCAGCCCTGCAAAGGAGGGTTTAGGTTCATTGCTTCAAGGAGCCTTCAAGGAGCCATATATAGGGTTAATTGCTACTACAATGAAACAATATGCTAGTGGGAATCTATAGTCCAACAAAACAATCGAACCAGGGTGTATTGGGTCTGTTCTGATGATGATCCTGACACACACACACACACACACTGAAAACAACATGCAAAATAAGGACTCTTCTACATGTATGGTTGGTTTCTACATGGAGTGGGAATACAAGAAGCAGAATCTGGATCTTCATCAATAAACTGCAGAGGACATCATCTTTAGTAGAATATGATGCATATGATAAGGTTAGGGCTCGTCGAGCTGGATCACACGAGAAGCCACTAATCTGAAAAGCCTGCAGGAAAACCTATAACTCAGCGTTTTCATATCGCCAGCTACCTTTTTTCCCGGCAGATGAGTCACCGTGGTAACCGCGCTCAAAAATCATTCGGCATTAACGTTTCCCAGGAGATTTTCTCCATATGCAATGACTGAGTATGGCTGGCAGGGAGAATACAAAGTCATCATAGCATGATAAAACACTAATGCTAAAGCTATAAATAGCCGTGCATAGGACAGCAGTGGAGTGCAGTGGCTGCAATGGAAGCACTGAGGTTGAATAAATCATTTAATTAAATATTTCCAGTCACCTTGTGTCCTTCTGAAGATGTAAGACTTCCCTTTGGCTTCCTGACTGAAAGAACAGCCTCAGGCCAGACATAGGCTACAGGACACATGGAGAGCTTCAAAAAGCATGATATAAGACACTTACACACATTCATCCCTCTATACAATGAGACCATATATGAATCATATAATACATGTATGCTATGGTGTTAAATGAGATGCATCAACTTGTCAAACATGTATCAACTGCGTTTCAGTGATGTTACACTCCAGCAGATTTGGAGGCATGGGGATGTATCCTTAGAACAATGTGACATTTTTCTGTGCAGTGTTTATCAGGATGTACCTTATCTATCTTTCATCATTTGGGGTAAATGGAAAGCTGTGCCTTAGGCCTATAACAACGTCACAGTGGTGCCAAATGGCTACAAAGAAAGCATGACCACACGTGGTGTGTGCATGTGTATGTGTGTGTACACTAGGGTTAGTCTGATAGCTACCCGTGTTTAATATTAGCCTGATGTACTTTGTGGGAACATAACATTTGACCGCTGTAGCGCATTCGACTGTGTTAATATAAAGCCATAACTCTTCGCTCTATACAGCTCTATGAGCGCATATACAGCCATACATGCCATCACTGTCACCATGAAGACAATCACATGTGCAACCACAAATAGTTCACACACAAAAGAGTGCCCTGCACATGCTGATGAGCGAATATCTAAAAACAAAGAATATAGGACAAGGAACTAGACCTGTGTTCATCTGTCAGAGAATATCCAAAGCTTCAAATCTGGGGCAGCAGGTAGCCTAGTGGTTAGAGCATTGGTGGATCGATTCTCAGAGCTGACAAGGTAAAAATCTGTTGTTCTACCCCTGAACAAGGCAGTTAACCCACTGTTGTCTGGTAAGGCATCATTGTAAATAAGAATGTGTTCTTAACTGACATGCCTAGTTACATTTTTAAAAATCTCTTGAATTATTGCTTTGGTTTTCACAAGCAGATAGAGATTGCACAGATAGATTTACAGAGACTCCCTACTGTATTTTTCCGTAGAGTATTCAGGTAGGCTATTCAGGTCTTGGTGACTGTATAGCCTGCTGCATACCAACATAACCGAAGGTCCCAAAATACAATTGACCCACAGGGCACAGGATTTATTTGACACTTTAAGGCAGTAGCCGTACAATATTCTTTCTCCACCCAGAGAGCTGAGAACTGTAATTTGTGTCAAAGCTCTCAATCATTCTATTGTCTCTACTAATCTTTAGGTGTGTTGTTGTTTGTTGACTGAGCTGATCTACCATAATGATGCAGCTCGATATTGGATCACTAAAAAATACAACTTTTACATTTACTGTGTAGTTTACCAATAAATAGTGTGATGGTGAAGTGGACATACTCAATATTTATATCCCAAAATAAATAAATGATCTTACTACAATACAGTTTAATAGACAGTTGGCAAAAATAGATAAGATCTTGCGAGATCTTCCACATTTTTAAGTTTAAGTTACAGCCTTATTATAAAATTTATTAAATTACATGTTTTCCTCATCAATCTACTCACAACCTATAATGACAAAACAAAAACAGGTTTTAGAATTTTTGCAAACATATAAAAAAATTAAATACCTTATTTTCATAAGTATTCAGACCTTTTGCTATGAGACTCAAAATTGAGCTCAGGTGCATCATGTTTCCATTGATCATTTCTACAACTTGATTGGAGTCCACCTGTGGTAAATTCAATTGATTAGACATGATTTGGCAAGGCACACACCTGTCTATATAAGGTCCCACAGTTGACAGTGCATGTCAGATCAAGAACCAAGCCATGAGGTCTTGAATTGTCCGTAGAGCTCTGAGACAGGACTGTGGCGAGGCACACATCTGGGAAAGGGTACAAAAACATTTATGCTACATTGAAGGTCCCCAAGAACACAGTGACCTCCGTCATTCTTAAATGGAAGATGTTTGGAACCACCAAGACTCTTCCTAGAGCTGGCCGCCCGGCAAAACTGAGCAATCAGGGGAGAAGGGCCTCAGGGAGGTGACCAAGAACCCGATTGTCACTCTGACAGTGCTCCAGAGCTCTTCTGTGGAGATGGGAGAACCTTCCAGAAGGACAACCATCTCTACAGCACACCACTAATCAGGCCTTTATGGTAGAGTGACCAGATGGAAGCCACTTCTCGGTAAAAGGCACATGACAACCCACTTGAAATTTGCCAAAAGGCCCTTAAAGGACTCAGACCATGAGAAACAAGATTATCTGGTCTGATGAAACCAAGATTGAACTGAATGCCAAATGTCACGTCTGGAGGAAACCTGACACCATCTCTATGGTGAAGCATGGTGGTGGTAGCATCATGCTGTGGGGATGTTTTTCAGCGGCAGGGTTTGGGAGACTAGTCAGGATCGAGAGAAAGATGAACGGAGCAAAGTACAGAGAGATCCTTGATGAAAACATGCTCCATAGCAATCAGGACCTCAGACTGAGGAGAATGTACACCTTCCAACTGGAAAACGACCCTAAGCACACAGCCAAGTGGCCTCGCCAGAGCACGGAATTGAATCCGATCTAACATCTCTGGAGAGACTTGAAAATAACTGTGCAGCGACACTCCCAATCCAACCTGACAGAGCTTGAGAGGATCTGCAGAGAAGAATGGGAGAAACTCCCCAAATACAAGTTTGCCAAGCTTGTAGCGTCATACCCAAGAAGACTTGAGGCTGTAATCCCTACCAAAGGTGTTAACAAAATACTGAGTTAAGGGTTTGAATACATATGTAAATGTGATCTGTTTTTTGTACTTTTTAAAAATAAATTTGCAATCATTTCTAAAAACCTGTTTTTGCTTTCCATTAATTGGGTATTGTGTGTAGAATGAGGGACAAACTATTTAATTCATTTTAGAACAAAGCTGTAATGTATCGAAATGTGGAACGTCAAGGGGTTTGAATACTTTCTGTAGGCACTGCATTTTATAGATTTACAAAAAATATGGGAGATTGGAAATGATGCAGACAGTTACATTGATGGAAGCCAGTCTATCTGCAATATTAAAGCTGATCTACCCCCTAAAGAAAAATAAATAAATGCAGCTAAACCAGTCAATAAAATAGTTTGTGTGGTCTCCTTTCAATGACAACATTGCTATTTCATGCAGACAATCCAATAAAGGAAATGAATAGATGTGTACAGAAGAAAGATGAATGGAATAGTATGCTATGGACTAGAGTAGGTAAAAAGGATGATTCCATAGTTCTGTAGGCTACTCTATAGACCCCTTTCCTGTACAGGACATTGACTTCACGCGCGACTATTGGCGGCAGTAAGAAAGCCATCACCATCTGTGGCCATTCAACATAGGCTAGATTTAAGTTATTACTTCCAAACAAAAACATTTTGGGGTTATGCCTACAGTGATGTTTTGCTTCTTGCTTGAACAATTGCTAAGACTATTTGTTTGGGATCTTTACAAAATGACTATTTTGGATGCATCAATTGTTAGCTAGACCAGTAAAATGGCCAAAGAGCCATTATACTTAACAAACAAACATATTAAGCAGGACATTCTTACGAGCCTCAAAAGTAATGTGAAATGCACACCTAAGCAACATGTAAATATAGTTTGTTTTGCTGGCGTTCTAGTAGAACAGCACCCTTGTTCTGCCACCAATTTTCGCGCATCGCCCTCGTACAGCAATGTTTGCAAACGCAGAAAGGGGTTTGTAGAATACCCTACCCATAGCAATTTGCTATGGGGTTCATTTTACCAGTGATCCTTCACAAATAATGGATTTGCCTATTGTTTAAATGATCTAATGTATGAATTGGCTACTTTGAAAATGTAGCCTACCATGTTGTGATGACTGATATACAATATATTGTGGAAACGTTCACATACACATTACTATTAAGGAACATGTCGCGTTCTGACAAATGATGCCACAATGCAAACCCAACACATGCGCAATTGCTTACCTCATTTTTCTCTCCTATTCAATGAGACGATGACATGAAAAAAATGGACGTATGTGGATGTTTACCTGTCAGACCGTTTGTAAAGCAGAACGTTCAAATTCACTATAAGTAAAAGATCATTCACCAATGTAGGCTACACCAATTATGTATGCCTATTGGCAATGCAATGTCAGTCTGTTGCTGAAATGCAATGTGAGGTTACGAACGTTCTCTTTCTCTCTCAAAAGCTTTGCACTCCGTTTATTCTCTTGCATCCTTAATTCCATGTTCAAAAGATGGTCGCTGTTGTCTCAATTAGAAGACGGGGGGGATTGTGGCTGACTGCGCCTCTGAGTTGCCATATTTTCCCCGTATTTCTGGTATTTTCGAAAGTGGAGATTTCAAAAAATAGCCGACATGAGCATGCGACCGGTCCATTGCTGCCCACTTGCGACGACCACCGAGAAAAGCATCTTCTTCATCTTCCTCCTCCTCCCCCTCATCTTTCTCTCTCTCTCTCACACTCTCTCTCAGAACAATATAATTAGATTATAATATAATCACTCATAATAAATATTATACCCTGCATCAATTGTAAATATCAGACCTTTCCTTTCCCAATCATTTCATCATTTCAACACACCTAAAATAAACTTTGGAATTTCAAAATGTAAATCAAGAAGAGGACACAAAATCTGTCCCCAAAAATTGTGTTTAATGTCAAACACTGTGTTTACTGAATTCATACGTGTATTCATAAACCATTTTACATTCACTCTGAATGGTAGTGTTCTGTATCCGTTTCATTACACCCAAACAACGACAACAACCAACCCTGCAAGGCTTCCAATGTCTTTAACCTGTTTGGGATAGGGTGCAGCATTTTCACATTTGGATGAAAAGCGTGCCCAGAGTAAACTGCCTGCTACTCAGTCCCAGTTGCTAATATATGCATTATTGGTAGATTTGGATAGAAAACACGCTGAAGTTTCTAAAACTGTTTGAAAGATGTCTGTGAGTATAACAGAACTCATATGGCAGGCGAAAACCTGAGAAGAATCCAACCAGGAAGAAGGAAATCTGAGGTTTGTAGTTTTTTAAAGCTTGGCCTATCGAAAACACAGTGTCTATGGGGTCAAATTGCACTTCCTAAGGCTTCCACTAGATGTCAACCATATTTATAAACTTGTTTGAGGCTTCTACTGTAAAGGAGGGGCTCATAAGAGCTCTTTGAGTCAGTGGTCTGGCAGTGTGCCACAAACTCGTGCCGCTCGTTCACGTGAGAGGTAGTTCATGTCCCATTGCTTTTCTACAGACAAAGGAATTCTCCGTTTGGAACATTATTGAAGATTTATGTTAAAATCATCCTAAAGATTGATTATTTACATCGTTTGACATGTTTCTACGGACTGTAATGGAACTTTTGGATTTTGTCTGGACCTAGTGCTCGCGACTCATGATGATGGATTACTGGGCTGAACGCGCTAACAACAAGGAGGAATTTGGATATAAATGATGAACTTTATCGAACAAATCAAACATTTATTGTGGAACTGGGATTCATGGGAGTGCATTCTGATGAAGATCATCAAAGGTAAGTGAATATTTATAATGCTATTTCTGACTAATGTTGACTCCAACATGGCGGATATTTCTTTGGCTGGTTTGGTCTCCGAGCGCCGTACTCAGATTATTGCATGGTTTGCTTTTTCCGTAAAGTTTTTTTGAAATCTGATACAGCGGTTGCATTAAGGAGAAGTCTATCTTTAATTCTGTGAATAACACTTGTATCTTTTATCAATGTTTATTATGAGTATTTCTGGAAATTGATGTGGCTCGCTGCAAAATCACCGGATGTTTTGGAAGCAAAACATTACTGATTTTAACACGCCAATGTAAACTGAGATTTTTGGATATAAATATGCACTTTATCGAACAAAACATACATGTATTGTGTAAACATGATGCCCTATGCGTGTCATCTGATGAAGATCATCAAAGGTTAGTGATTAATTTTATCTCTATTTCTGCTTTTTGTGACTCCTATCTTTGGCTGGAGAAATGGCTGTGTGTGTTTTTGTGACTTGGCTCTGACCTAACATAATCTTATGTTGTGCTTTTGCTGTAAAGCCTTTTTTAAATTAGACACGATGGGTAGATTAACAAGAAGTGTATCTTTCATTTGGTGTATTGCACTTGTTATTTAATATTTTTGAATTTCGCGCGCTGCCTTTTCAGCAGAATATTGTCGAGGGGTGCCGCTAGCGGAACCCCTAGCCACGTTCCACACCCACTCTAAACAAATCATCTTCTCTAATAATGATATACAAAAGAGAAGACCTGTCACACCCTGATCAGTTTCACCTGTCCTTGTTATTGTCTCCACACCCTCCAGGTGTTGCTTGTATTCCCCAGTGTATTTATCCCTGTGTTTTCCATCTCTCTGTGCCAGTTTATCTTGTATGTTTCCAAGTCAACCAGTGGTTTTCCTATTCTCCTGCTTTTTGCATTCTCCTTTTTCTAGGCCTCCTGGTTTTGACCCATGCCTGTTTCTGGAGATTGTAACCGTCTGCCTGACCATTCTGCATGCCTTGACCACGAGCCTATCGGCCACTCTGTACCTCCTGGACTCTGATCTGGTTTTGACCTTTTTGCCTGTCCACGACCATTCTTTTGCCTTCCCCTTTGAATAAATAAACATTGTAAGACTCCAACCATCTGCCTCCTGTATCTGCATTTGGGTCTTGCCTTGATAAGACCAGCCCAGTGAGCACAAGATGTTGAAAATACATATTTTCAATGTCTTTTCAACCAAAAATGTTTTTCAATGTCTTTTCAATCTCTTGTCCTCATAGGGAATGACCCCTCAAATTAAATAATTCCATCTTGGTTACTTTGTTATGGTAACTTGTCACATCTGCATATGTCCAATTATGTTTAGATCTGCAAAACAGGGCTTTGTTCAGGAGGCAAACATTGTGGAACATTGCTGTGTGGGTGAGCAATAGCCCCAAGACTGCCATGCAGCTCCCCTGGGACTGAAGAAATATCAGCACACAGAGATAAGTAGGAGATTGAACTTCACTCAACTTTCTCGAGCAGTTGTCACCAACTGGTCAATCACGCTCAACATGTCTATCTCCAAGCAATTCCTAACCGATTGCCAAACATTTATGTAAAAACCCAACATGCTGTTGGCGGTAGGTGCACCCGATTCCGCTGCCCTGTGTGCTGTGCTGTACCAGGCATAAAAGAAAGCTACAGTAAATTTGATACTGTGAGATTACAAAATGTTTAAAACCATGAGTAGCGAGTGACTGTCAATGACTACAGCAAAGAGCTGCTGTTTTTGAGTGAATTCCTGTTTACGTTCTTACTTAGCACTGTCACTACTGTATATTCAACACTTTTATAAGCCATAAAATGCACATTCTACTTATTTTCACACAGCACTACACTGCACCAGTAATGAATTGGTAGGAAAGTGTATCTATAGGCTTGTGTTATTATTAGTGGCTTGGGTCTTTTTTAATATCAAATAATATTTCCCTTTCTCTGTTTATAGGAGTAACAACATGAATTTGTGCACAAGGATGAAATAATGTGGTGCGACTCGAGTTTCGCCAGCAGCTGGAAGACAGTAACCCTTTTTGGTCAGTCTCGCGGTGAATGCACTGTACACTAGATGGCGGTAATATGCAGCATGCCACTTAGGCCGCCCACTGTGACACGCTGTTGGGCGTTCTGGCAGCATGTGGCAGCGTGTTCGATTGTGTGTCAATAATTCAGCATAGCAAGTTTGTATGAAGGTCTAGTTCAATAGTAATATCCTCTAAAATAAAATCAAATGAATTTATAACGCCCTTCTCACATCAGCTGATATCTCAAAGTGCTGTACAGAAACGCTCTGGTGACAAACAAACTTTGCTGCCCCTGTTAACAATCGTCCACATGGCTAGGAGAACCTATTCAAGTAAGGAAATACAATTTTGAAAATGTAAAAAAAACGATGTATTATTTGCTAACTAGCTACATACAGTGCAGTCTAACTCAAATGAGCTAGCTAATGTTAGCTAGTCAGTTAGCATGCTAAATCGCGATTTTCGTAAGTTAACTTTATGATTAAAAAAATATGTGTAATCATTTGTCTCTACATTAACTAACATATTCCTGTCAACTGTACATTTTTTTGCATGATTCCTTATGATGTTATAATCACTTACATTTGCTTCCATCCCAGTATTTGAAGAAAGTCTACAGCCTAGGGTCACATAGCGTCACATTCATCATGGGAACCACTCGATATGATCGGTCATTGCCCAGCGGTCGCTGCTGGTGATTTGCATGAAGTTGGTAAAAGTTCATATATTTCAGACTCCCACGCCACCTTTGCGCCGCTCAAAGGTCCCCCGCCCTCTCCTTTTCTCACTGCTTTCCTTCCATTGAAATGAATGGGAAGCGGTGTTTCACCACGCGGCATCCTGTGCTAGTGTATCATGCCCGTGCTGCTCTCTCCCTCTGCTGAGACTGACCATCAGATGCAGGCAACATCAGCCCAGTAAAATAAAGATAGAAAGCAAAAGATTTAAAGGTATGCTCACTCAGCTGTGCCTCACAAGTAATAAAACAACGAATTTATTACCTGTGATTATATAGCCTACCTCAAATGTTTTAATCAAATTTTAAAAAATGGCCCAAACAACAATGCATTAGCAGGGCAATTCGAACAAAGTCAATATGAGGTGATAATGTATTGGGCCTATAGCTTACTGCACAAATCTCCTTGCTACAGTACTGTTTTTAATTGGTTAGTGTTGCATAGGCTTATGTTTTTTAAGTCATGTTAAAAAAATCTGAGCAGTAAATCCCGGCTTTCATTTTGACTCAGAAAGTGATCTTGACTCAGAAAAGGTTGGTGACCACTGTTTTAGAGTTTTCCCTGTTAACACTGTCCCTTCAATGTGGCAATTGTGATCTAATTAATTAAATATTAGCCACTTTCAATGCAATATACCGAAACAAAACCAATTATGCAAGACATGTTGTTTTAGGCAGAATGCATGAGTAGAATTCTATTGCATTGATACACACTACTCATCCTGGTCCAGCATAAATAATCAGAGCTGCAGTAGACCTATATGCAAATATACCATTGCCATATATGGATCTGTGCCATTTACTTTGAGCTGGACTGTGTTTACAGCATGGGCGGTCGTGAGTGGATGCGCTTGTTTTGAGATCAAAGTGAAAGCTGCATCTAGCCACGTGTGCACATTTAGTTCATATCCTTTGTTAGTTAGTGAGTTATTAGCCCAGTTATAGATAATTTGTAGTCAGCAATAGGGGAGCGATTGCTTCCTACAATAGCACAAAACGTGTACATTTCTAGACATCTTTGAAAAGCGAGTCAGGTAAAGAGCAGTGTTGTGTTTTGAGACAGGCTTAAATAAGCCAAGTAGCCAATAGGTAGAGGGTAGTATAATTTGTCTGATTCTCTATAATAATGGTATGTGAATAAAAATGCATTTTATTTTGTAAAGTGGTTTCTTGCATCAAACAACACAACAACATATTCAGTCACCTCCTTGTCTGAAGGGCAAGTGTGTCACACCCTGGTCGAAGTATTTTGTGTTTGTCTTCATTTATTTGGTCAGGCCAGGGTGTGGCATGGGTTTTTGTATGTGGTGTGTTTGTATTGGGATTGTAGCTTAGTGGGATGTTCTAGTTAAGTCTATGGCTGTCTGAAGTGGTTCCCAATCAGAGGCAGGTGTTTATTGTTGTCTCTGATTGGGAACCATATTTAGGCAGCCATATTCTTTGAGTGTTTCGTGGGTGATTGTCCTTAGTGTCCTGATGTCCTTGGTCTGTGTTTATTTACACCAGTATAGACTGTTTTTGTTATGTTCTTTGTTTTGTAGTGTTTGTAATTGATTCGTGGTTTACGTTCGTTTATTATACATGGATTGCAATCTACACGCCACATTTTGGTCCGACTCTCCTTCCCACCTAGAAAGCCGTAACAAAGTGGATAAACAGGTTAATGTCAAGTCCTGCATGGAACACCACACATTGGCTGCTACTGGAGACTGAATGATAGAACAGCTATTTCTTTGTTAAAATGTTGTGGAATGCACGTTCTCCATTGTTTTTGATGGTAGGCAACTCTGGTAAGCCTATACTATGATCAAATAGCCACTAGCCAACTTGACCACTGTTAAAACTAACTTAAAGTGGGTACAGCCTAAGTGTTCACAGTAAACACGCGCTGGAAGTTGCACCAAATGTTCACAATGTTCAAGTTTGCGCTTAGCAGACATGGAATTTGCTCAGTGCCTATTTGTTTTTGAAGAAATTACATGAATAGAGCTGATGTGATTCTTCATCCTACATGTCAGAAAGGCATGTTTGTTCTTCGTAGTATATTTCTATATGAACGTTCCACAATGTTGTGCCCTTCTGAATGCAGCCCAGGTATAACCAATGTTATGCATGCTCTGGATACTTTTTATCACTATAAAGCAAACGCCAGATGAATGACCAGTCCATTTCAGACATTAGCAGTGTGGTACAGATAACTCTTGGTTCGATTGTTTTTCCTGGCTTTGGGAAAACTTTCAATATGAATTACATGTTTTGTTCATAGTAAACAAGAGGCATGAGTCAAGACGACAAGGTCAGTATGGTAGCTAAATCACAGGTTATTTTAAGCCTTGGAGAGATCAAAAACAGCTGTAAATATCAAGAGTGGGCCTTAAGCCTTGGGGTAGTGATTACTTGCCTATGGTAAACAGTGCACAATAGGGGAGCACACATTAGGACTTTTCACACTACTGAGCCAAACCGAGCCAAACAAGCTGTACTGAGCTAATCTGGTTAGCTTCCATGTAGTTACTGCAGCCGTGCTGAAAAGGACAATGTGAAAAGAAAATATTGAGTCAGCACGGTACGGATTGGTTCGGCACTATAGTGTGAAAAGGGTATTGGAGAGAAAACAATTACAGTGCAATGGTCTGATTAGTACAAACCTCTTATTACAGAACTAGTTTGAGGACCATACAGGAAGATAAGGGAGGCTCAGGAAGGAAGTGACATCGGCAGCAGATATATAACAGTGTAATCCAAATATGTTTGAAATGTAGTTGAACTTCAGTCATTTGTGTTCCAAAATGATGCTTTTCAACAGGTGTAAATAATTATTCATTTGTTTTTAAAGGGCTCTTTGAAATGCCAGTGTGATACTTTATCATGTATTATAGTTTGCAGAGCATTAGTGAAGTAGTCATTATGACACCATTCAATACCTCAGAAAGCCAGACAGTGGCAGCAGAGAGTTAATATCTTCATATTCCCATGTAGCGTCACAGAATTCACATCTATTCAACCGCACACTTGGCCTAGTAACAAACTGCCTGGGGTAAACCTGATGTATTCATTATAAAATAAACATCATATGATGAAAGAGTGTAATCATTGGAATATTGGTCATTTACTCTCTGTCAGCATCAGTTTGAACCAAATGTATGTGCACATAGTAAATGCACATAGTAAAAATGAAAACTTCCATTATGCATCCACTCTTACCCAGAGCAATTTGGCTAAAATGCCTTGCTCAACAGATTTTTCCCCTAATCAGCTTGGGGATTCAAACCAGCAACATTTTGCTCACTGGCTCAACACTCTTAACCACTAGGCTATCTGCCATCCACTTTCAAATGTGGAGTGCTATCTCTACCAGGCCAGAGTAGAGGCCATTGATATGGCAAAGGGAATAAATTCAACCCCTAATTTTCTATTGGTTTCCTGAGGTGTGAAATATACAAAATAAAGGAGACAGACGGAACGATAAAAGACGAAACAATAGGTACTCCCTGTTGTATCATCCTTTGTTGCGATGCTCTTCGCCCCTAACCCACCCACGACCCATCCCACCCACCAAAAAGCTAAACTCTGGAGTGAAGTCAACCCTAGCAACAGATCTAGAATCAGCCCTCCCCAAATCCTAACCCATTAATGGGGTAAATACAAAACTGATCCAAGATCAGCTTCTAGGGGCAACATCATCGTAAGCTCATTGTACAGGGAAGCCTCTATGAGTACAACCCTTCCCCTACCCACCCTACCCTGATCCATAAAGAAACTGTCAGTCTGTTGCCCCAAAATAGCCGCCTCACACTACCCGCCACTGCATGATGCTCATGTCCTTGCCCCCAGTGGAAACCAGGCAACTATCGTCAAACAGGAATTTTACGTTGGTCACATGACTGCTGTGTCCGCCATAAACATGACTGGGAGCCTGGAAGAAGAAGAAAATCAATCAATCAAACTGCAATCAATGGCCTCACATCATCTTCACAGGCTCTTCTCATCTAAATATTCAATAGATTTTCAATCTTACCCGGAATTGAGAGCAGGGGAATGAAAAAAGTTGGACTTTTCCGAAGTCGTCTCCTGTGACGAGCAGCCTTTTGTCATTGGATCTGGAGACGGCGTTGATGTCAGTCCCGTCGGAGCCGTCAGGCCATAACCCTGTGGATCAGGACCAGAGTTACAGTATCTATCTCATTAGGTTATACCCTACACAAAATGTTCAAAGTGAATGGTCATACAGTATGTAATCTTGGAAACCCAGAACAAAAATGTTGCGTACTCTAATTGCATCATATGCTCGATTTGGTTTTGAGGGGAGAAGTACTGACAAGACAAAGTCTCCACCCCCATAAATTAATCTCTCAGCCAAAGTATGGGTCAAATGGCCCCTCCCCTTCAGAAATTTGAAAGATGCGAAATCGTGATTAGTCCAAATGACCAGTGACAAAAAATCTGTGCACAGGGAAGTTCCTCATTAGTCGTCACGTCCCACAGTCTGTTGACAGATGCTACGATACCATCTAATGTTACGTCCATCTGTCCACGAGACATTGTACAGTATGTGTCCAGCACACACATATCCAGCTGCATTGCTCACCAAAGACTTGGAAGCCCAGAGTGCAGTTGGACGTGGCCCAGGGGATGTCCCGTGTGGTCTCCACACTCACCACCTGTTTACACACTGATGGGATCCCTGGAATGACACACAGCGGATTGAAATGTGGAGGTGCTACCTGAAGAACAATAAGAACACAGATTTTCATTTTCAGTTGCAAAACAGCTTTACTGAACATGACCATACTTACAATAGAGTATCTCATAGTCTCCTGAGTTGGACACCAAGTACTGAGAGTCCACTGACCAGTCCAGATGGGTGATGAAGCTGGAGTGGCCCTGAGAGACAGAAAGAGAGAGAGAGACAGAGAGAGATTGTATGCAGCTGTAGTACAAAGGCAAGAGAACCCTGCCGCAGCAGAACTTCACTAGATAATACATTTGCTGAACATTATTTGTTCAAAACTTGAATATATGTAATTTTTGGAACATAAATAGTATAACAAATATGTGAAGAAACCCTGCAGTTTTGAAACAGTGAACCGTTAAAGAACCAGTGCAGTCAAAACAGTTATTTTCTTGTGTTTTATGCAGTACCAGTCAAAAGTTTGGATACACCTACTTATTCAAGTGTTTTTCTTACATTTTTACTGTTTTCTACATTGTAAAATAACAGTGAAGACATCAAAACTATGAAATAACAGATATGGAATCATGTAGTAAACAAAAAATATTTTTTTTTAAATCCACAATTTGCATTGATGACAGCTTTGCACACTCTTGGCAATCTCTCAACCAGCTTCACCTGGAATGCTTTTACAACAGTCTTGAAGGAGTTCCCACATATGCTTAGCACTTGTTGGCTGCTTTTCCTTCACTCTGCGGTCCAAGTAATCCCAAACCATCTCAAATGGGTTGAGGTCGGGTGATTGTGGAGGCCAGGTCATCTGATGCAGCACTCCATCACTCTCATTCTTGGTCAAATAGCCCTTACACAGCCTGGAGGTGTGTTGGGTCATTGTCCTGTTGAAAAACAAATGATCATCCCACTAAGCTCGAGAATGCTGTGGTAGCCATGCTGGTTAAGTGTGCCTTGAATTCTAAATAAATCACAGACAGTGTCACCAGCAAAACACCCCCACACCATCACACCTCCTCCTCCATACTTCATTGTTGGGAAACACATATGCAGAGATCATCCGTTCACCTACTCTGTGTCTCAAAAAGACACACTGATTGGATCCAAAATGTTCCAATTAGGACTCATCAAACCAAAGGACAGATTTCCACCGGTCTTGTCACAACTTCGGCCGAAGTTGGTCCCTCTCCTTTTTCGGGCGTTTTTCGGCGGTCGACGTCACCGGCTTTCTAGACACCACCGATCCATGTTTCATTTTCGTTTTGTTTTGTCTTGATTATTTACACACCAGGTTTCCATTCCATTAATTATGTTCATTATTTAACCCTCTGAGTTCCTTCTCTGTTTTGTGCGTTATTGTTTGTCATGTGGGTTCTCGTTGTTTGTGCTTTAGTTTATTGTATATGTTCCTTGTTGGAATATTACCATTTATTGAGTAAATCGTCGATTATTACTCACAACTGTGTCATGCGCCTGACTGCCTTTATTCAATTTCACCAACGGCCTTACAGGTCAAATGTCCATTGCTCTTGTTTCTTGCCCCAAGCAAGTCTCTTCTTCTTATTGGTGTCCTTTAGTAGTGGTTTCTTTGCTGCAAATCCAACACACAGTTTCCTCTGAACAGTTGTTGTTCAGATGTGTCTGTTACTTGAACTCTGTGAAGCATTTGTGTGGGCTGCAATCTGAGGTGCAGTTAACTTTAATTACCTTACCCTCCGCAGCAGTGGTCACTCTGGGTCTTCCTTTCCTGTGGCGGTCCTCATGAGGGCCAGTTTCATCATAGTGCTTGATGGTTTTTGCGACTGCACTTGAAGAAACATTCAAAGTTCTTGACATTTTCCGCATTGACTGACCTTCATGTCTTAAAGTAACGATGGACTGCCATTTCACTGTGCTTATTTGAGCTGTTCTTGCAACAATATGGACTTGTTTTTTTAGGAAATAGGGCTATCTTCTGTATACCACCCCTACCTTGTCACAACACAACTGATTGGCTCAAACGCATTAAGAAGGAAAGAAATTCCACATACTGTATTAACTTTTAACAAGGCACACCTGTTAATTGAAATGCATTCCAGTTGACTATCTCATGAAGCTGGTTGAGAGAATGCCAAAAGTATGCAAAGCTGTCATCAAGGCAAAGGGTGGCTACTTAGAAGAATCTCAAATATAAAATATATTTTGATTTATTTATCACTTGTTTGGTTAGTACATGATTCCATATGTGTTATTTCATAGTTTTGATGTCTTTACTATTATTCTACAATGTAGAAAATAGTAAAAATAATGAAAAAACATGGAATGAGTAGGTGTGTCCAAACTTTTGACTGGTACCGTATACATTTCCACACTATGAGGTAGGAATAATAATGTGAAATTGTGAAAATTATGATAATGCACTTTGAGTGTAAGAGCTGTTTGAAAAGGCCGGCTGAAATGTCAACCTGTTTTGGTTGGATGGTCTATTAAATGTGTTAATAGACAAATAAGAAAGACAGTTCCAAACCTCTCTGCCAATGACAGCTACTTTGCAGTTTTTCCCCTCCCCACTCCCAGACAGTACTATAAAAATTATTGTTTGAGAAATTGCTCTTTGCTCAGAAGCAATTTTTTTGTTGACAATTTTTATTGAAAACAATCACAGTAAGGTACTTAATAGTTACCCAGAAATGATTTGATATTGAGATAAAAACGGCTGCATTGGGCCTTTAAAGGTCAACTACCCCTTAGCTTAGAACAAACCTCTGGTTTTAGATGGCCTATGTGGTATTGATATAAGTCAAACGTGAATAGGATACTTTTGCCATAAAGCCAGACGTGTCCAAAAATGAGTGTTGTTGGGGTGTGACTGCAGGGTTGGGTATGGATTACAATTATGCCCACTTGCCCAGTGCCCACTAACACGTGAGAAACAGCTATGCTGATTGTGCTCTATCAGCTGAGCACGCTCTATCGCAGGTATCATCATCTAAAAGCAGTCGCAGACAGATTTTTTTTCTCTAGGGGATGGCCGGGGGGTAGCATAATTACAAATCATTTGTAGTCTGCAAATTGTCCACAAGAAGCCCAAACGGATATAATGTTTGACTAAACATAATCATTTCAAACTTTGCTCACATTTGTGTATGATCACATGGAGTGTCTCTCTATTATGTGTGGGAATAATTGGGAGCAGATTTCTTATATAAAAATCACTCAGAGCTGATTTCCTGGTGTTTTTACAGTCTTAAAAAAATGTTTTTGCTCAGAGAACTTGGGGGGCCAAGTAAAACCACCAGCGAGCCAAATTCGGCTCATGGGCCACCAATAGGGGATTCCTGCTCTATCCAATCACAGCAGCCAGATCCTCCAGACAGTGCGACAATATGCATGTGTGTGTTTTGTGTGTGTGAGCGTATGTAGTGTGTGTATGTGTGTGTTAAAGTGTAGTATGTGTGAGTGTGTGGGTAGAGTCCAGTGAGTGTGCATAGAGCTTGTGCAAGAAGGTCATTGCAAAAAAGAAATTGCAATGCAAATAGTCTGGATAGCCATTTGATTAACTGTCTTATGACTTGGGGGTAGAAGCTGTTCAGGAGCCTTTTGGTCCCAGACTCCCAGAGAGAGCAGTCTATGACTTGGCTGGCTGGAGTCTTTGACAATTTTAAGGCCTTTCTCTGACAGCACCTGGTAAAGAGGTCCTGGATGGCAGGGAGCTCAGCCCCAGTGATGTAGTGGCACTACCCTCTGTGGCTCCTGCAGTCAGATGCCAAATCTTTTCAGCCTCCTGAGGGGAAAGAGGCATTGTCGTGCCCTTTTTACGATTGGGTTTGGACCATGATGGATCCTTAGTGATGTAGACACCGAGAAACTTGAAGCTCTCGACCCGCTCCACCAAAACCCCCATCAATATGAATGGGGGTGTGCTTCATGCTCTGAGTACGTGTCCTGGCAATCCGTCTGGCCCTGTGGCCTTGTGAATGTTAACCTGTTTAAAGGTCTTACTCACATCAGCTACAGAGAGCGTGATCACACAGTTGTCCGGAACAACTGGTGCTCTCATTCATGGTTTAGTGTTGCTTTCCGTGTCTACATGGCTTGCGTCACTGGACAGCTCGTGGCTGGGTGTCCCTTTGCAATCTGTGACAGTTCACAAGTCCTGCCACATCCGAAGAGCATCAGAGCTGGTGTAATAAGATTCGATCTTGGTCCTGTATTGATGTTTTGCCTGTTTGTTTGGTGTTTCACTCGTTTAGCCTGTTTGTTTAGTCCGGATTAGTGTTTCACTCCTTTAGCTCAGTTATGTTTCCATGGCTTCTGGTTGGGATCCATGGCTTCTGTTTGGGATATGTACGTACGGACATTGCACACACACTTATTAATAAAGCCGGTGACTGATGCAAATTCCTCAATGTCATCGGATGAATTCCGGAACATATTCCAGTCTGAGCTAGTGAATAAGTCCTGTAGCTTACTATCTGCTTCCTCAGACCACTTCCATATTGAGAGCGTCACTGGTACTTCCTGTTAGAGTTTTTGATTGTAAGCAGGAATCAGGAGGATAAAGTTATGGTCAGATTTGCCAAACGAAGCACGAGGGAGATCTTTGTATGGATCTCTCTGTTTTTATGTTTGTTGTTGTTTTCTTACCCCCTTTTCTCCCCAATTTCATGGTATCCAATTGGTAGTTACAGTCTTGTCTTATCGCTGTATCTCCCGTACGGACTTAGGAGAGGCAAAGGTCGAGAGCCATGGGTCCTCCGAAACACAACCCAACCAAGCCGCACTGCTTCTTGACACAATGCCCACTTAATCCGGAAGCCAGCCACACCAATGTGTCGGAAGAAACACCGTACACCTGACCATGTCAGCCTGCCAAAGGAGTCGCTAGAGTGCGATGGTACAAGGACATCCCTGCTGGCCAAACCCTTCCCTAACCCGGACAACACTGGGTCACTTGTACGCCGTCCCATGGGTCTCCCGGTCGCGGCCGGCTGCGGCAGAGCCTGGACTCAAACCAGGATCTCTGGTGGCACAACTCGCAACTGCGATGCAGTGCATTAGACCACTGCGCCACCTAGGAGGCCCACTGGATCTCTGTGTGTGGAGTAAAGATGATCTAAAGTTGTTTTGCCTCTAGTTGCACATGATATGCTGGTAGAAATTAGGCAAAATGTATTTCAGTTTTCCTGCATTAAAATCACTGGCCACTAGGAGATCTGCCTCTGGGTGAGCATTTTCTTGTTTGTTTATGGCCCTATACAGCTCATTGAGTGCGGTCTTATGCCAGCATCGATTTGTGGTGGTAAATAGACAGCTACTAAAATATAGATGAACTCTCTAGGAAAAAAGTACGGTCTACAGCTTATCATGAGTTATTGTAACTCAGGTGAGCAGAACCTTGAGACTTCCTTAATATTAGAGCTTGTGAACCAGCTATTATAAACAAAGAGAAACACACCCCCGGAGCTTCCCCAAAGCTGCCATTCTGTCCTGCAGATGTATCGAAAAAACATATAGATTTACAGTAGACATTCCATTAAAAAGCATCTGTTTCCAGCTACAATAGTCATTTATAACATTAACAATGTCTACACTGTATTTTGGATCAATTTGATGTTATTTCAATGGACAAAAATGTGCTTTTCTTTAAAAAACAAGGACATTTCTAAGTGACCCCAAACATTTGAACGGCAGTGTAAATGGAGATAGTTTAGTGCCTAAAAAAGGTGGATAAATACACATAAAAAATATATAAATAGTTTCCTGATCTTTCTTATATCGCTCAGATATATGACAGACACTTCCGAACAAACTTCCTGTAGAATTTTGTTTTCTGTTGTTCCATGTACAATATCTATTATTCAATGTGTTTCTATTGGCTAATATAGCAGCAATGCAAAATTCAAAGTTTCACCCAATAATTGTTCTATATATTGAGGGGTCTTTATATATTAAGCCTGACTTAGACAGGGCTTAGACTCAAGGGATATAATTAACACCAATACGTTTAGTCTCCTCTACTTGATCAACAGCCACATTATTCATTACCTGATTTAATTCATTACCTGTTTTAATACGTAGGGAATGATTTGTACCGAATACAATGCTTTTAGTTATGTTCAGAACTACTTTATTTCTAGCAATCATTCTACAACTGACTGCAACTTAGGTTTGCACTGATTTCACTGGCTGTGGGTGCAAGCTTTAACTTCCTGACTGATGTCTTGAGATGTTGCTTCAATATATCCACAGAATTTTGATACCATCTATTTTGTGATGTGCACCAGTCCCTCCTGCAGCAAAGCACCCCCACAACATGATGCTGCCACCCCCCATGCTTCACGGTTGGGATGCTGTTCTTCGGCTTGCAAGCCTTCCCCTTTTTCTTCCAAACATAATGATGGTCATTATGGCCAAACAGTTCTGTTGTTGTTCCATCAGACCAGAGGACATTTCTCCAAAAAGTATGATCTTTGTCCCCATGTGCAGTTGCAAACCGTAGTCTGGCTTTTTTATAGCGGTTTTAGAGCAGTAGCTTCTTCCTCAGCGGTTTTGGAGCAGTGGCTTCTTCCTGAGCGGCCTTTCAGGTTATGTCGATATAGGACTCGTTCTAGTGTGGATATAGATACTTTTGACCCTGTTTCCCCCAGCATCTTCAAATGGTCTGGGATTGTTGTTCTGGCATTGATTTGCACTTTTCGCACCAAAGTATGTTCATCTCTAGGAGACAGAACACGTCTCCTTCTTGAGCGGTATAACGGCTGCGTGGTCCCATGGTGTTTATAATAGAGTACTATTGTTTGCACAGATGAATGTGGTACCTTCAGGTGTTTGGAAATTGCTCTCAAAAATGAACCAGACTTGTGGAGGTCTACAATTTTTTTCTGAGGTCTTGGTTCATTTCTTTTGATTTTCCCACGATGTCAAGCAAAAAGGCACTGAGTTTGAAATCTAGGCCTTGAACTACATCCACAGGTACACCTCCAATTGGCTCAAAAGATGTCAATTAGCCGATCAGAATCTTCAAAACAATGCCAAATCAGGAGGTGCAGTCGCCCTTTAAGACCTTTCAAACAGTGAACCATGCTAAGGTCGTGTGGGACCCTAAATTCAAACCTAATGGAATTTTTGGAGGGCACCTGAACATCAGAAGTCTTACACCATAACATAGCCTATTAGAACAACTTCTGGTAGATTCCGATCTGAATTTTCTTTATCTTTCTGAAAAAACAATCTACAACTCCTGCTAGTATTTATACAATGCCAGGATTTAGTGTATTAAAACAGATATAGCTCATTCATTCTATTTCTATGGCAGCACATGCAATCAAGAGTGAAGGAAAGGAGAAAATGTACAGTGCCTTGCGAAAGTATTCGGCCCCCTTGAACTTTGCGACCTTTTGCCACATTTCAGGCTTCAAACATAAATATATAAAACTGTATTTTTTTGTGAAGAATCAACAACAAGTGGGACATAATCATGAAGTGGAACGACATTTATTGGATATTTCAAACTTTTTAAACAAATCAAAAACTGAAAAATTGGGCGTGCAAAATTATTCAGCCCCCTTTAATTTCAGTGCAGCAAACTCTCTCCAGAAGTTCAGTGAGGATCTCTGAATGATCCAATGTTGACCTAAATGACTAATGATGATAAATACAATCCACCTGTGTGTAATCAAGTCTCCGTATAAATGCACCAGCACTGTGATAGTCTCAGAGGTCCGTTAAAAGTGCAGAGAGCATCATGAAATATCCAATAAATGTCGTTCCACTTCATGATTGTGTCCCAATTGTTGTTGATTCTTCACAAAAAATACAGTTTTATATCTTTATGTTTGAAGCCTGAAATGTGGCAAAAGGTTGCAAAGTTCAAGGGGGCCGAATACTTTCACAAGGCACTGTATGTATACTGAAGTAATACTATGTTTTGTAGTAAGCTGTTAGTAGCCCATGTGCCTCACCCTAATAATGTGGTCCCTTTTCCCCTCATAATTTAGCTTACTGACTTGGTGGTGCACATGTAGCCTATAGCCTGTTTCAGAGAAATATCATCATCGAATATTGTAAGAGCTTTCATTGTCTGCCTATATGCCCCCTTTATTTATGCTAAGATTCTGACTTGTTGTACAGGGAGAATATTGTAAGAACGGCCCATGTTCTGAATTCTGTCGCTGTACATTTCATTGACTACGTCCGTCCTAGCTCTCTCATTAATGTCTTAATTGAAATTACGGATTGCTTTTTATCTACTCATCGTTCCCTTATGCCATAGTCTGTACATCTCAATTGTCAGTAGAAACCACATTTGTGTAAGCAAGTCAGCCATATCAGCTATGTTTTTTTTAAGTCAGTAAATGAGGCTGAATGAACTGTTTCACTGCCAGACAAGGCTCTGCTGATAGCCAGGTGTAACAGGTGTAAAGGTGTAGGGACTGCTATTGGGACTCCGCTGTTGGGACAGTTTTATGAAGGCTGTTCATGGCTCACATCAACACCATCATCCCGGGAAACTCTAGACACACTCCAATTCGCATACCGCCCCAACAGATCCACAGATGACGCAATCTCAATCGCACTCCATACTGCCCTTTTCCACCTGGACAAAAGGAACACTTGTGTGAGAATGCTGTTCATTGACTACAGCTCAGTGTTCAACACCATAGTGCACACAAATCACTAAGCTAAGGACCATGGGACTAAACACCTCCCTCAACAACTGAATCCTGGACTTTCTGACGGGTTGCCCCGAGGTGGCAAAGGTAGGCCACAACACATCTGCCACGCTGATCATCAACACGGGGGCCCCTCAGGGGTGCATGCTTCGTCTCCTCCTGTACTCCCTGTTTACCCACAACTGCGTGTCCAAGCAAGACTCCAACACTATCATTAAGTTGGCTGATGACACAACAGTGGTATGCCTGATCACCGACAATGATGAGACAGCCTATAGGTAGGAGGTTAGAGACCTGGCAGTGTGTTGCCAGGACAACAACCTCTGCCGCAACGTGAGCAAGACAAAGGAGTTGATCGGAAAAGGAAGGCCGAACTCACCCCTATTCACATTGACAGGGCTGTAGTGGAGCGGGTCGAGAGTTTCAAGTTTCTTGGTGTCCACATCACCAACAAACTATCATGGTCCAAACACACCAAGAAAGTTGTGAAGAGGGCACGACAACCCATTTTCCCCCTCAGGAGACCCCCTCAAGATTTGGCATGGGTCCCCAGATCCTCAAAAATTTCTACACCTGCACCATCGAGAGCATCCTGATCGGTTGCATCGCCGCCTGGTATGGCAACTGCTTGGCATTCGACCGTAAGTCTTTACAGAGGGTAGTGCATACAGCCCAGTACATCACTGGGGCAAAGCTTCCTGCCATCCAGGAACTATATAGTAGGCAATGGTCAAGGACTCCAGTCACCCAAGTATGGCACGGCAAGTGGTACCAGAGTGCCAAGTCTAGGTCCAAAAGGCTCCTTAACAGCTTCTACCCCCAATGCATAAGACTGCTGAACAATTAATCAAATGGGCACCCAGATTATTTACATTGACCCCCACTTTTATTATATATGCATAGTCACTTTACCGATACCTACATGTAAAAATGACCTTGACTAACCTGTACCCCCGCACATAGACTCGGTACCGGTACCCCCTGTATATATAGCCTCGTTATTGTTATTTTATTGTGTTACTTTTTATTACATTTTTTATTTTAGTTTAATTAGTTGATATTTTCTTCACTTTATTTCTTGAACTGCATTGTTGGTTAAGTATTTCACGGTAAGGTTTTATTAGGCGCATGTGACAAGTAACACATGTTTGTTGCACTGTTAGTCCAATTCAGGTATTGTTTATTGTTGTGTTGTGTTGTGTAGTGGCTTTCCTGGCATGCATCTACAATTGTTTGTGGAGTTTGCCCCACCAAGATTTACATGCTAAAATCGCCACTGGGTACAATGCATCTTTTCTCAAGTGTACTAAGAAGTATGTTCTGTTGTACATTGTCCTTGTTCAAATAAACTTAATCATAATATCAACAAATAATCTTCAATCCATTACATTTTCATCTCTCATAAAAATTAAGAGAACCAATAAATACATTTACTCAATTTACTAAAATTATCTTTCTCAAAAACATGGTATATTGTCCCATACAATAATGAATATTATTATAGAATAATAAATGTATTGTTCCCCCAAAACATTTTTGGGGATGAATTTATATTTAATTTTTTATATTGGCAATCTCACTGCAATTCCCCCTCGACCCTGACTTTGAATACCTATTTAAACCATAATACACTATGCTGTGAATGCGCATCATTTAGCATGCCCTCCTGATGTGATGCTGAGGAGAAGAGGGGTGTACTAAAAATAAAAGGTGCTCACCGAGCACTTTCCCACTCGACCGTACTTCCTGCCGCTCTCCCCCACTGCGTAGATATAGATGAAGTTGTCGTGAGAGCCGATCGCCAGGAAATTGCCATCTAGGAATAGGGACAGGAGATGTAGGTTAGAACGGATAATGTCCCCTACATAAATAAAACGTCCGTATCACAGTCAATCTACATTGAGTGTACAAAACATTAAGAACACCTGCTCTTTCCATGACATAGACTGACCAGGTGAATCCAGGTGAAAGCTATGATCCTTTATTGAAGTCACTTGTTGAATCCACTTCAATCAGTGTAGATGAAGGGGAGGAGACAGGTTAAATAAGGATGTTTAAAACTTGAGACAGTTGAGACATGGATTGTGATTGTGTGCCATTCCCGAGGGTGAAAGTTGCTGGCACAACATGGGCCGGCATCCCTGTGGAACACTTCCACGCCATGACGAATTAAAGCTGTTCTGAGGGCAAAAGGAGGTTCAACTCAATATTAGAAAAGGTGTGCCTAATGTTTTGTAGACTCATTTTTTTTACTGGATTCACCTGGTCATGGAAATAGTGTTTTATGTGTTTTACACACTCAGTTCATATGGAAGTAGTTTAGTGCCTAAAATATGTGTTAAATGTGTTAAATATGTGTTAAAAAAATGTATTTATAATTTCCTGATCTTTCAGATATAGGAGAGACACTTCAAAACATTTAGATTCGTTTTTTACTGCATGAATCTGTTATTCAATGTGTTTCTATGGGCTAAAGTCAAATGAAATGTTTTAGCAAATATTTTTTTCATATATATTTTGATACCTAAAGGGGTCCTAAAATTCAAAATCAAATAGCTAAATTATTGTTGGTATGAGCATCTTAAAACAATTCCATATGTTAGGTTAGTAAAACCCCCACGGTGAAGAAATGGAGATGAGATTAACAGCGTCAAAAAAGTCACAACACGTTCATTTAATCTATCATCTGATAATGATCCTGACTAAATGACAGCGGTTTTAATTAGAAGATTTGCTACATAGAGAGACGTAACCTATTATAATCCTTTTTATAAGTCATAATAAAGCCTCATGAATGCTTAGATCAAGTAATAAAGCAATATAAGAGCCTTAAGAACACTTACCCGGTGCAAAGCGTATAACAGACAACTGTTCATTCCCATCTGTGTGCACTGTGACTAGATCCTTAGAGTCAGTATCCAGCACCAGCCACCTGTATGAGGAAAGTTATCCATCCTCTCATGATTATCCACATCACATCTCTCCTGTAGTTTCACAACACCCTTTTGAGATTCATATTGTAATGAAAAGCACTATACAAACTACATGTGTTATTATTATTACTGGCAGATCTCTATGGCTTTTGTGATTTAATTGTCCTAACAATATTCTCCTCGAGCAGTACTTTCTCACCTGCCGGTCTGCGTTCCTATAGCAACCACTGCTCCAGAGGGATGGAATTCAGCAGACTGAGCTGCGTCCTGTAAATGAAAGAAACAAAGGATGTCTAATTTCAGTACTGCATCCTTATACATTTTACCGCACCCAAATAACCAGACTCAGTGAAGATCTATTGGAAGACAGAGAGACTGAAGCTTTTTGAGAGATTAATAAACACAAAGGATTTAGATAGTACCCTATGCATTTCTCCACTATTATAACTAGGGCAAAAACAAGAGTTTCTCTGAATCAGATCATGTGGTCAGCAAAAGCTTGTGGTAGCCTGGTCCCAGATATGTTTGTGCTGTATAGCCAACATACTTGGCATGACAGTTTATTTATTGTTATTCTTTTTTATTTAGGGGGTAGATCAGCTTTAATATTGCAGATAGACTGGCTTCTATCAATGTAACTGTCTGCATCACTTCCAGTCCCCCATATATTTTTTTGCAATTATATATACACTTGAAGTCGGAAGTTTACATACACATTAGCCGAAAAAATGTAATCTCTGTTTTTCACAATTCCTGACATTTACTCATTGTAAAAATTCCCTGTCTTATGTCAGTAAGGATCATCACTTTATTTTAAGAATGTAAAATGTCAGAATAATAGCAGAGAGAATGATTTATTTTAGCTTCTATTTCTTTCATCACATTCCCAGTGGGTCAGAAGTTTACATACACTCAATTAGTATTTGGTAGCATTGCCTGTAAATTGTTTAACTTGGGTCAAACGTTTCTGGTAGCCTTCCACAAGCTTCCCACAATACGTTGGGTGAATTTTGTCCAATTAACCCTGACAGAGATGGTGTAATTGAGTCAGGTTTGTAGGCCTCCTTGCTCTCACACGCATTTTCAGTTCTACCGACAAATTTTCTATAGGATTGAGGTCAGTGCTTTGAGATGGCCACTCCAATACCTTGACTTTGTTGTCCATAAGCCATATTGCCACAACTTTGGAAGTATGCTTGGGGTCATTGTCCATTTGGAAGACCCATTTGTGACCAAGCTTTAACTTCCTGACCGATGTCTTGAGATGTTGCTTCAATATATCCACATCATTTTCCTACCTCATGATGCCATCTATTTTGTGAAGTGCACCAAGATGATGCTCCCACCCCCGTGCTTCATGGTTGGGATGTTGTTCTTCAGCTTGTAAGCCTCCCCCTTTTACCTCCAAACATAACGATGGTCATTATGGTCAAACAGTTCTATTTTTGTTTCATCAGATCAGAGGACATTTCTCCAAAAAGTATGATTTTTGTCCCCATGTGCGGTTGCACACCATAGTCTGGCTTATTTTTTGGCGGTTTTGGAGCAGTGGCTTCTTCCTTGCTTCCTTGCTGAGCAGTTGCTTCTTCCTTCCTTTCAGGTTATGTCGATATAGGACTCCTTTTTACTGTGGATATGGATAATTTTGTACCTGTTTCCTCCTGCATCTTCACAAGGTCCTTTGCTGTTGTTCTGTGATTTATTTGCGCTTTTTTGCACCAAAGTACGTTCATCTCTAGGAAACGCGTCTCCTTCCTGAGTGGTATGACAGCTGCGTGGTCCAGTGGTGTTTATGATTGCATACTATTGTTTGTACAGATGAACATGGTACCTTCAGCTATTTGGAAATTGCTCCCAAGGATGAACCGGACTTGTGGAGGTCTATAATTTTTTATCTGAGTTCTTGGCTGATTTCTTCTGATTTTCCCATGATGTCAAGCAAAGAGGCACTGAGTTTGAAGGTAGGCCTTGAAATGCATCCACAGGTACACCAGCCTATCAGAAGCTTCTAAAGCCATGACATCATTTTCTGGAATTTTCTAAGCTGTTTAAAGGCACAGTCAACTCTAGTGTGTAAACTTGTAAACTCCCGACACACTGGAATTGTGATACAGTGAATTATAAGTGAAATAATCTGTCTGTAAACAATTGTTGGAAAAATGACTTGTGTCATGCACAAAGTAGATGTCCTAACCGACTTGCCAAAACTATAGTTTGTTAACAAGAAATTTGTGGAGTGGTTGAAAAACAAGTTTTAATGACTTCAACCTAAGTGTATGTAAACTTCCGACTTCAACTGTATATAGCTATTAGAAAACGAAATACAGTATATTCTAAAATCTTGTGTATATTAATTTCCATCATTAACAATTAATGTGCGTAATAATTTTGACAGTTTATGCAAAGGATTGATACCTATAACCTGGCTTTCCATTGCATTACATTTTTGTGAAACAATTATTATTTTTGCAAACACTTATTGTGATTCATACTATATTCTTGCTAACATCCCCACCCCCTAGCAATAGATGTGGGACGCACGCACGCACGCACACACACACACACACACACACACACACACACACACACACACACACACACACACACACACACACACACACACACACACACACACACACACACACACACACACACACGCAATCCCTTTCCCCCACAATTAATCATAAACTCAGATGCTCGATGGTTGAAAGGACTTGATTTACGATTGCATATACAGTGACAGTTGTTGGCTGTACAGCACAAACATATCAGGGAACAAGCTGAGCTTGTGGCCTTTTTACTCATACATTTCATGTTAACTGAGTATAACGTGTGAGGTTCAGAGTTGTCCCCAGGGAGCACTGCCTGCCTGTCTACCTCCATATTCTTGGTCCAGACAGGCTGGTGCGAGGAGGCGTCCCACAGGCTGACATGCTTGTCGTGGCCACAGGTGAGGAAGTGGGGTTTCCAAGGGTGCACGGCCAACCCCCACAGCTCATCGGTGTGACCCTGGAAGAGTTAGGAGCATAGTTAGCATCGTTTGCTATCAGTTGCTAGAAAGAGTACTTGCTTAATGTTGTCCCATTCTGTACTTTCCTCTAACTGGGTCCATCTGTTTCCATTAGCATTGATACATGCACCAAACATGCTAGCCAGGAGATGCTGGACATTACTAAATAACCAGCTAATGGGCTTAAAGAATGTCTGAATGAACTGAAAATACCCTAGGTCTGCATGAACTAGAATGTCAGATAATTATACCAGCAGCCATATATATATATATACATGGCTTTGATTTTACCCACTTGTGTGACGGGGGTAAATTCGCCATATAAACTGCCTTGTAGAACATAGTTCCTGGTGGTCCCAATAAGCACACTCTCCCTTTTGCCCTCGGCAACAGTGCGGACGGGGCCAAATAACTCAGGAACCTGGGAAAGGTGGGAAAATAAATATTATTGTGGTAAGCTTCCTCCCACCGTAAAGGTGAGGGTTGTTTTCTTTATTTTATCCATGTTTGATTTTTACAGATGGCTGGGTGGGGGTTACGGAGAAGAGAAATTGTAAAAGACAACATTGTTTTCCTTGTACAAATCATTGGTACTACTGTTTACATAAATACTTACTGTATACATGCATCAACCAAAACCCCCATATTTCTGAGAAAGCTAGCATCATCTTTTGCCAGGGTTGCAGTATGCAGAATCAGCCTTCTTTGAAAGCACTTATACTGTCGATGCATTAATAAAAAGTGTACTATAGAAATGGCCAAAATCATGGGACTACTTTTTGGGGTGTATGTACATGAATCCGCATGTGTCTCACCTCAACCGATTGGATCTGCTGGTAGCTCCCATCCCAAGAGAGGAGTTTCCGATCTTTTCCCCCTGACACCAGTGTGCTGTTCCTCAACATACACAGTGCAAAGATGCTCCCCTCGTGTGCACCCTGAATGGCGTGGCTAATTCGATTAGTGCCTGTAAAACAGAGAGAAAGACAAAACACCATTGGAGAAGGCAGAAGATAGCTAGCTGTTTGTTCTATAACACATGGTCAGGAGCAGTTCACTCACAAGACAGGCCTTGTTGTTCTATCCTAGGCATGACCATATTCTGACCCCAGCCACCTGACAACTCTCTCATAATAAAGAGTCTTTTGATGAGCAAAAAAGGGGAAAATAATGGGCCAGTAACTGAAAGGTCACTAGTTTGAAGGACCAAGCCAACTAGCTGAACAATCTGTCTGTGCCCTTTTTAAAAATATATATTTTAAATTCTGTCAATGTTCCCCCTTGAGCAAGGCACTTAACACCAATTGCTCCTGTAAGTCTATCTGGATAAGAGTGTCTGCTAAATGACTAAAATGTAAATGTAATAAACACAACTGGACAGGGACCTGCATTCTTAGAAAAGGAACCTAAAAAGGGTTATTTGGCTGTCCCCATAGGATAACCCTTTGAAGAAGCCTTTTTGGTTCCAGATAGAACCCTTTTGAGTTTGATGGTTCATTCTATCGAATGACAGTTTTACCTTTTCCCCACACCAGTATATTTCCACTTGAGTCTCCAGTTATGGTGTCTCCATTTTCTGAAAAAGTCACACACAAGACAAACTTGGGCTTCTCTTGTTTCTGCAAGGAACATAAATATGGCTTTATTTACTTGGGGGGCAGAGATAAAGCAGAGTTGTATTGTCAGAAAACAGACAGAGACAGACATGCAAGCTTCAATAACACTACAGAGAAACTAACTACTGAAAACCTGAAAATATGACATTCTCTAACATTGGGTGAAGAACTAAAGAGCAAAAGCAACACAGCCTGTTCAGGCTACATTGAATTTAAATAAAACATTCTGCAAAATGACATAAATTATATTGATTTTGGCAAATACATTTCCTCTAAAACTCAGATAATCAAGCAAGTGAACATGAGGCAGTATAAATGAGAAATCTCATGTCATACCTCAAACAAGCCTTGCTTCTTGGTAAGGGTACCCCTCTCCAGTGTCCAGAAGTAGAGGTGTGACTTCCCACTTGTGACTATAATGTTGGTGTCAGTGGGGTGGAAGTCGGCAGCAAACACTGCCTCGTTGGAACACTGTAATGGGACAGAAAAAAATATCGTTACACTTGTCAAACGTTTATGAGGATTAATAGAGCAACTCCAAAGCCAGGTAAGCTTTCCTGAGACCTGAAGACTTGCGTTGAATCCCCAAGCTAATGCCTAGGCTTCAGTTTAGAGGGCTAACAAAGTTTTGATGCGCACAGGTTCAAACCCCAGTCGGACACATAGACACTCACCTTGACATCAGCTAGTCTTTCCTCTCTCTGCCAGTCCCACACAGAGAGCACATGGTCATTGGAGTCGTCTACTACACACAGCGTGTTGCCTCCATTCTGCACAGACCAACAGAGATGGATCAGCCCTGTCCTCAGTTATTTAGCAAAGCTTTTCTGACCAGTAAAGGCAAACTCAAAATCTGGTTCACATATGAGATATGATATGTTTTCAGTTTTTTTTTGCCAAGGTCCATTGCTTACCGACTTGGAGAAGGCAAGACAAACCAGGGCGCGGTCAAAGAAACCTGTCCCCAGAATGTGGAGGGTGTTAAGGCTCACAGAGTCCCAAACCCGCACATGAGGAGCCAACTGCTGTCAGTACACACACACACACACACACACATACACACACATACACACACACATTATTTATTATTATTAAATAAGTGAACTGTTCATAGGTTCAAAGTTATTTGAGGGTGAGAGGTCACTTACTTTGCCTTCAGAAGAGGTGCCTGCCACCTGTCCCGTTGCTATGGTGATTTTATCAGGATGGACAGCCAGACTATAGAACACAAACAGAGGAACAGAGAGATGGCAAACACTTTGAACATCTGAAGGTCGATTTGAACAATGATGAAAAACCACAGAGACCTCAAAGCACATCAAAGAGAAGTGTTTTGTGTAGTCTGAAACTATGATTTGCTAATATATCAAATAAAATAAAATGTATTTATATAGCCCTTCGTACATCAGCTGATATCTCAAAGTGCTGTACAGAGACCCAGCCTAAAACCCCAAACAGCAAGCAATGCAGGTGTTGAAGCACGTATCATATATATCATAGATGTTGTTCTAGTCTGTCAGACCGAAGCTTATGGGATTCAGTTACAGTAGCCTAAGTCATGTGTTGTTGATTCTTACTAATGTTGACAAGACTATCAGCTTCCGATAGAAGGGCACAACAGAAGGGCACTATGCCTTACAAAGATAAGTGAAAGTCAAGATTATCTGTACGACAGTGAAAAAGAAGCTAACATTTTTCTATGCCCAGGCTTGACTCAACTCTAATTATTCATAATGAGCATGACCCCAGGGCGACCCCTCGAGTTTCAGCTTATTGTATTATGGACCACCCTTTTCTGTCTGAGATAATTACCTGGCCAACGCTATCACTGAGGACAAAGCAGCTGCAGGCCAGCCACCTGTTTACCCTAGCCTGCCTTATGGTGAAGGGGTTATTCCATGGGACTGTACGAGAATACTGATTAAAGCAGTGGTGTCACTGTCTGTACTGAAATAGGGAGGATTTTATATCAAAGGTAGTGTGACACAGTTGTGCAACAAGGTGGGTTGCAAAGCCCTTCCAACTTTGGATGCCAGAAACATACTGTAGATAAAAAAAATGTAATTGCTTAATAAATTACTCGACTCTACTGTTGGTCTGAGAATACATGGATGATGGTGAAAATGATTTATACTGTAGCTAGGTGAAATAGGGCAGTGTTTGATGAGTACTGTCACGACTTCCTCCAAAGTCGGTCCATCTCCTTGTTCGGGCGGCGTTCGGCAGTCGACCTCACCGGCTTTCTTGCCACCGCAGATCCACTTTACATTTTCCATTTGTTCTGCCTTTGTCTTATCACACCTGGCTTCACTTAATCAGTTACTTGTTTATTATTTAACCCCTTGTTGTACATGTTGTATTTGTGAGTGATTGCTTGTTGTATTGAGGTCTGCATTGTGTGGCCATGTATATTACGTGTTATGTTTGAATTCTTGAGTAAAGTATTTTATTACTCATATCTGCTGTCCTGCACCTGAATCATCTCACCAGCTACACACAGACGCCTTTACAAGTACAGTGTACATATTATGACAGCATCACACGTACAGCTCAGGTCAAAATTATTTCACAGACAAAGGTTGTACAGTACAGGAGAAATAAAGTGTTGTCACATTCTGTTTCTTCTCACCACTTGATGTCATCAGTGTGCCCGGTGTAGTGTCTCTGGAGCTGCTCGTCCACGTTGTACAGCACCACAACAGATGCAATGAAGTAGACCGTCTCTCCCGTGGGTAGCAGGTACAGGTTAGAGCGACAGTCACGTCCCCTGTACCCATAACTGTGCATCTTGGTCAAGATCCACATAACATCAATAGGACATCAACTTTAGCCTACATATTAACTTCTTAAGGTATAGGGGGCAGCATTTTCACTTTTGGATAAATAGCGTGCCCAATTTCAACTTCCTGCTTCTCATACCAAGAATATAAGATATGCATATTATTAATAGAAAATACTGAAGTTTCCAAAACTGTTTGAATCATGTCTGTGAGTATAACAGAACGTATGTAGCAGGCAAAACCCAGAGGACTAACCATTCAGAATTTTTTTCTCTGTCTGTTCAGTGAGGTCTCATTGGGAAACTGTATTTCTTACGCACTTGTTTGCAGTTCCTACCGCTTCCACTGGATGTCACCAGTCTTTGGAATTTGGTTGAGGTTATTCCTTTGTGCAATGATTAAGTACGGCCATCTAGGAACTGGGTAACACTGTTGAGAGTTGCGCAAGACTTGAAAAATAGCGTTGGTTTGTTGTCTTCCTGTATTGAACACAGATAGACCCGTCTTCAATTTGAACGATTATTAATGTTTAAAAATACCTAAAGTTGTATTACAAAAGTAGTTTGAAATGTTTTGGCAACGTTTACAGGTAACTTTTGAAATATTTTGTAGTGACGTTGCGCAAACTGAAAGCTATTTTTTTCTGGATCAAACTCGCCAAATAAATTGACATTTTGGATATATATGGACGGAATGAATCAAAACAAAAAGGACCAATTGTGATGTTTATGGGACATATTGGAGTGCCAATAAAAGAAGCACGTCCAAGGTAAGGCATGATTTATACAGACATCATTCAAACAGTTTTAGAAACTTCAGTGTTTTCTATCAAATACTAATAATAATATGCATATATTAGCATCTGGGACAGAGTAGGAGGCAGTTCACTCTGGGCACGCTATTCATCCAAAAGTGAAAATGCTGCCCCCTATCCCAAAAAGTTTAACAGAAAGCCGGTGTTGAGAGGCTTGCACTGGAGTAAAATGATCACATTTTTGGATTCTAGGCAAGATTCTAGCAGCCGTATTTAGCACTAACTGAAATTTATTTAGTGCTTTTTTTCAGGTAGCCAGTAGTCTAACCTAGAAGTGACAAAAGCATTGATTAGCTTTTCTGGATAATTTTTGGACAAAAAGTTTCTGATTTTTGCAAGGTTTCAAAGATGGAAGAAAGCTGCCCTTGAAATATACTTGATATGTTCGTCAAAAGAGAGATCAGGGTCCAGAGTAACGCCAAGGTCCTTCACAATTTTATTTGAGACGACTGTACAACTAGGAGGTGTGCATCACTTTGTGCCAGGCATTTTTCGCTATACTTGACTATAGTGGGTTGAGTCTCTTACGTGCAGTGTAGAAGATCACTGTGGGCTATCAGCCTCTCAGGGTAATACGTTGGTGATCTGATGATATCCCTCTAGTGGGGTGGGGGCTGTAGTGGGTGGGGTTATATCCTGCTTGATTGGCACTGTCTGTGGGTATCGTCGGATGGGGCCACAGTGTCTCCCAACCCCCCCCCCCCGGTCTCAGCCTCCAAAATCTATGCTGCAATAGTCTATGTGCCGGAGGGCTAGGGTCAGTCTGTCCTATCTGGTTTAATTCTCCTGTCTTATCTGTGGTCTGTGTGAACTTAAATATGCACCCTCTAATTCTCCCATCTCTCCCTCTCCCTTTCTCCCCTCCCGGAGGACCGGAGCCCTAGGACCATTCCTCAGCAGTACCTGTCTATCCCCGTCCCCAGTCCACCTGGTCGTGTTGCTGATCCAGTTTCTGTTGTTTTGCCCGTGGCTATGAAACCCTGACCTGTTTACTGGACGTGCTACCTTGTCGTGCTGCTGCTCCAGTTTCAACTTTTCTGCCTGCAGCTATGGAACCCTGGCCTGTTCACTAGATGTGCTACCTTGTCCCGGACTTGCTGTTTTGGACCCTCTCTCTCTCTCTCTCTCTCCCTCTTTTCCGCACCCGCTGAAACTTGTTGCACCCTCTACAACCACTGTGATTATTATTTTACCCTGCTGGTCATCTATGAACGTTTGAACATCTTGACGAAAGATTTGGTCTTAATGGCCATGTACTCTTATAATCTCCACCCGGCACAGCCAGAAGAGATTTGGCCACCCATAGCCTGGCTACCCATAGCCTGGTTTCTCGCTAGGTTTTCTTCCTAGGTTCCTGCATTTCTAGAGAGTTTTTCCTAGCCACCGTGCTTCTACATCGGCATTGCTTGCTGTTTAGGGTTTTAGGCTGGGTTTCTGTATAAGCACCTGGGGACATCTGCTTACCGTAATTACCGGACTATAAGCCGCTACTTTATTCCCATGCTTTGAACCTCGCAGTTTATACAATGACGCGGCTAATTTATGGATTTTTCCCGCTTTCACAAGATTCATGCTGCCAAAAAACTGAGCACCGTCACATAATGTGACGTAAATCGAGCGCGCTCAAACTTCCCATCATTCTGATTACGGTAGTAATTTTGTCACCCTCATCATGGCAAAGACACGGAGAAATGCATATGATGCAGCTTTCAAGTTGAAGGCGATCGATCTGGCTGTTGGAAAAGGAAATAGAGCTGCTGCACGGGAGCTTGGTCTTAATGAGTCGATGATAAGACATTGGAAACAGCAGCGAGAGGAACTGACTCAGTGCAAAAAGACAACAAAAGCTTTCAGAGGGAAGAAAAGCAGATGGCCCAAAGTATTTGCAGCCACTCGACATCAGTGTAAATTGTGCATTTAAGGTGGCGCTCCTTGTTCAGTGGGAGGCTTGGATGACAAGTGGGGAGAAATCCTTCACTAAAACGGGCCGCATGCGAAGAGCAACTTATGGTCAAGTCTGCCAGTGGGTCCTGACAGCGTGGAGCATTGTCAAAAAATCCACTATCATCAACGTGTTTCGAAAGGCTGGACTGCTGCGTGTTGAATGGGCAACATGAGCTCAGCAGGGTATTTGCCTCCGGATGAAAGTGAGGAGAGCGACAATGAAAACGATCCAACATCGGATGAAGCAATTCTGAGGCTATTCAACTCCGACACCGAAGGAGATGACTTCAGTGGTTTCAGTGCACAGGAGAAGGAAGATAGTGACCAAGTTCATTTGTTTCAATGTACCGGTAGGCACCTGCGGCTTATAGACATGTGCGGCTTATTTATGTACAAAATACATATTTTTTAATAATTCAGTGGGTGAGGTTTATTTTCAGGTGCGCTTAATAATCCAGCAACTACGGTATGTGAGAAGGGCTTTATAAATACATTTGATTGATTCAATTTTATTGATAAGGGAAAAAGATTTATTGGAACATCCAGATGTGACTTTCACACCTGTGCAATAGAATGCAATAAGAATATAACTTTGGCAAATGTGTAACCTCACAATACATAGGGGGTCACAATTGCGAGTCACAATACATCTCTGTCCTGAAAGCATGGACTTTCAAGCCTATTGTTATAAACATAACTCAAATGTTGTAATGCCACGTAACAAACAGTTTCTTATCTATTGAAATATACACCTAACTGTCTGAAAAGTACTGAACCTACAACAGTGATAAAAGGATACACCCAGTCCAGTTTGAGCTTTATGTTTGGCAGGTCCGATTTGGCTTCCAGGCAGTAGGTCTCCACAAGGTCTTTGGGCATGTACATGGTGATGGGTCGTCCCTTCAAATACATTTTCACATACCCTTCCTCTAAAAAAAGCAACAGATATTTTCAGTGGACAATTTGTCATGACTCATTGGTAACAAGGAAGGAGTGTTTGTGATGGTGAGAACAGTGTATGAGAGGAGTGAAAATGAAAGTGTGGTTCCGAGACTAATGCTTGAGAGGAAGATGCAAAGAGAAAGAAAGTATCAACAGTTATGGTTTGAGATGTTGATGTACAACACATTTCTTTGTTGCAAAGGAGTGAATTCATTTAGTAAGGAAAAGTATAGATTAGCAAACACAGAGATGGATGGGCTTTTGATTCCCTTTTATTATTAATTTCAAATATATTCAGACAATAACAATGAATGGTGCAAAATGAAAAGCAGGCAGTTTGCATTGTTATGTAGCATCATAGCATTTGTTTAATGTACAGTACAACACACAAGTAAACAAGAGAAAACAACGCAAGCAAAAACATAGGCTTATGGTGCCACAGCAGGGGAATGAAATGCAAAATCTGAACAAACCAACCAGAGGACACACAAATAAGAGTCAAATCCTTGTCAATGTGTGACCAAAAACAACAAGAAAGATGGAAAAACACACAACAAAAAAACAACGGAAATATGACAGTTGTGAGAGGAATGATTTTTGAAGTCTTTACATCCACAGTTACCACAGAACCTCTTTCAACCTAATTCCAAACGCTGGTATAGGCCTAGCTTAGTAACAGATTTGGAAGTACTGGCTGGGGGACTTGATGGGGCTCCTGTAGCTTGGCTTGTCTAAGGGGGAGTAGGGGGTGTAGGACGACTGGCTGACTGACTTTCTCAGGGGGAGCGCAAATGTTGGGGTCTTCCTGACTCCATTGGACCTGACAGACTTGTCAGATGCGCTCTTGGAGTCAGGCGCAGTGGGGGGAGCGGAGAAGAGGCCAGACACAGCTGCTGCGGTGGATTTGGACGCCTCAGCAGTTCCGGTCCTTTTTGACGGATGGGCCAGATATATCTGCACGGTTACTATGTAGGTGAGGTGGTAGAATTGGAGAGGGGCCAGAAGGAATGGGTAGGAGGGGTTGGTAGAATATATCCAAGTTAGATGTGATCGACAACTGGCTGCTATGCTACAATGGACGACCACAAAACACGGGACTGGTACAAGACAAGTTTCAGTATCTACTGGGTAACAACCGCAGGTGGGCTAAATTACTGGGGCTCTCACTCGTTAAGTCAAGTTTGAGACTTTTACAAAAAGAGTGCATCAGTAGCTCAACATATAACTATTGTCTAAGATAAATCTAACATAATGAAGTGACTCTTTTGGTATACTTTTTCTGGCATCAAGGTGAATTACATGAATTATTTAAATATGTTCACTTCACTTGACCCAGCATTTACCATGGACCTGCCATTTCTTTTCTTTTTTTAAATGTCTTTTTCCACTGCGAAAGATGACAGCCTGGCTAAAGGACCATGAGTTTCACAACACTCTGCTTCCAAACGTGTCTCTTTCTCAATTCATCTTTCTTTAGCCAAGCTTATGTAAATGACCCACAAGCTGTGCATAAAAAACCCATACTGAAAGCCAATCAAGAGATGGCTAAAGATTTCAAAAGCTATAAAGTAAAGACATTGCATCGGCTGGTAATGCAAACAGCCCTTTTGAAGATACATAATGCAAGCACAATAAAAATGGCTCGTTGTGCTCTAAAAAGGGTCTCTTAGAAGATCAGTGTGCACTGCAGGAAATATTTGGTGGGGTTTCTATGGTGACAAGGACAAAAGAGCGCTGCATGGCTGTGAGCAAACACATCTAGAAAGTGGCAATTCCACAATACGTTTGACAGCTAGTGTAACAGCAGCACTGCAATCAACCACACACAGTTCAAACTCTCAGTGTGTTAGAGAGTGTTTATTAGTCCACTGTTGGCTGACATATTGGGAAGGACTACTATCACACTCACTGTCAACCCAACCCTACCCCTACCATGGGGCAGCTCTCTGTGAATTGGGCCTATGAATCACTAAGGCAAAAGTATTCTGAGTCAGTAGCCTTTATTATACGTTCTCGCATGAGAAAATAACAATAGCTGGTAGTCTAACTCTAATAGCAGCAGATATGTGCAATGTAATATCTGGTCGACTATGCCACATTGTGGCATGGTGAGATTTTAGCTACCAGACAATATCCTTGGGCGCAATTCCCATGATGGTGGGATAGTCTGTCGGGAAAAACCCCTCCATGCCACAAATGGCTAATTTATGTGTATTTTAACGCTTTCTTCTAAGGCCTTAGGAGAACACAATGTCCAGAGAGCTGCTAAGGTAAGGGGGCTTGAGGACCAAGGCCTACCTTTGCAGTGTGTCACTCGTCGCATCCCTTGTGATTTCACAGAGAAGGGGACAGAAGGACCAGGTGAGGTTTTGCATTGGTTCCTGACCTGGACTTACTCATCATTGTAATTTTTTCCATTACATTTTTTGTGTCACCTCCGTTTTATGCCAGCACCGGTGTCTCAGTCTCTTCTTGGCAACACTTAGGCTATTGTGCTTAAGGTCTTTTCTGTATCTATCTATTTATGTATCGATCTATCTATCTATCTGATCTACCAGTCTGAACAGGAGCAGCTAATGATTTCCCATAGGCTAAGCATGCACTGTTTGTGTCCCTTGTTTGTTTCTTTAGGGATTATTGGAAGATTAGCTTATGATGGGCTATAGAGAGATTCTAAAAAACAGTAAACAATTTCACATATTCTTTGTGAGTACTATTTAGGTATCATCTCAATTGCTGTTATGTCTAATCAGTTATTTACATTGACTGAATGACTTCTCTTTAGGGTTGAACGTTCAAACTATGCTGGTTTTATCAGATTATTATAGGACAATAATTCATTTAAATCTTCAACAAGACTACATTAATCGTGGTTCCAGTACATTTTCTCTGCTTATCAGCATTCAAGCCAAAGTAACCCCAAGCCAAAGTAAGGTTCAGAGGGGTGATGATCTATCAGGGAGAATTAAACCAGGTAAATCAGCCTAATGGGTTACAGCAGTCTAATTTGCCCAGCGATCAATACCATTCTGGAGACGCTTCTTTCTCATCACAATTAATCTTATCTCATGGTGTTTATTGTTACTACTGCAGTATACAAACTCATACAGTAAAATAAATAAATAACACATGTGCATGACTCCTGTTATGGAAAGGAAAATGGAAATCATAGATGACAATGGAGGTTGAAATACTTCATAAGAACTTATGGTTGGATGGAAGTGGTTATGGATGGATAATTATTGGTTGAAGGATGAACATTTTCAATACGTTACAAGACAAGTGTCACCACTATACATCACAGCACATCACTGAACATCCTTGAGTGGTACTCCGTGAGCTGGGAATTGACCAAGTGGGCAAAAGTAGTTTAAATGATTTCATTACCACATCATTATAACCAAAAATGATGTGACGAAGACATCATTGCAACCAGTTTTGCCTGCTGGGACACAGGCCCTGGCTTTAGCCTGGCTTTAACCTGTAACATACCTTGTATTTATTTTGCACGTCTGACAAACAATGTTGACAAAGTGCATGAATCCAACCATTTAAACGAACAATGGCTCAAATGGTGAGTTGATAACATCTATCATATGTCTGTAGATCAAAACTAAAGCAAGGACATTTTCAAAGGTTATGTGACGGTATGTCTCTCAAAAGCTTTAAATCTCTCATTTACAGGGAGCCACTGAGTGCAGGGCCTCACTGATATAGTTGACTCTTACCTGCATTGAAAACGGGCTCCTTAAGTTTGCTGTGGAGTGAGTAAAAAAAAAAAACTGTCAACACTGAACCAGGCATTGCACCAGATAGGTTTAATCAAGTGCAGATAAAGTATTTGAAAGAAAACAAACACTACTTAATAATCCCGGGGTCATGTGCAGTAGGGTGAATCATTATGGAACTGACAATAACCTGTAGGTTTCCAATAAGAACGGCTTGTTTTTGTTTTCTGTTTTAAAACATTTTGCTACAGTGTGGCCTATTGTTATTAGGCTGGCTGTACCTTTCGCTGGCTCTCTTGCCGCTGGAGTTGCTCCCGGTAGAGCCGGTGCGGGTGCGGTTGCTCTTGGAGTCGCCGCTGTCTTTACGAGTCAGTGTCCCCATCGTTTCGTTGGAGTTGGTTCTCCTTACAGTGCTGGAGGAATAGATGGTAAAAAGGATGATAAATCTAGCTAATGGTGCATTTTGAATAAATAAAGGTGCTTAAAAGAAATTGGAAAGAAAGGAATTCTGATTATTTACTTGCAATCTCATAAAATAAGTACCCAAGATTTATCTCTCTGTGGGAAAGGTAGTAAAATGGATGATGCAATTACCTAATGGTGAACGAAGCATAGCCTTAACCGTCCGGGGAATAGTGTTAAACTAGGCTGTTATTTAGCTGTATCCCCTCAGAGTTGCAGTTCCTTATAATGAATATAATCTATCACCGGAACTATCAAAGACTTCAAACTTGATTTTGAGTGTAAGGGTAACGTCAAGCAAAGATCATACCAGCAACCTATCAATAACACTATTTACAACAAGTCCTCATATGACACTGTAAATACAGAATATCATAGTACACCAAAGAAGGCCCTATACTAAGAAACCAGATTACTGATCCATGACAGAGAGAGAATTTTCCCTCTTTCTCCCCTGTGACTCATTCATGGCCACATTTATGATGGTATTAGAGATGGTTGAAACATGTTAAAAAGCGGGCCATTAAAAATGCCTTCACAAAAGAACGGCCCAATCAGCAGTTCATTGGCTGGAATGTGTACCGGGTCTAATCCAGCCTGTTAGACCAAAGTCCATTCAATCCTCCCGTTTGTGGCTGATGTTATCCCCCTGAAACAGGGTTTGGGATGTGTGTGTGTGTGTGTGTGTGTGTGTGTGTGTGTGTGTGTGTGTGTGTGTGTGTGTGTGTGTGTGTGTGTGTGTGTGTGTGTGTGTGTGTGTGTGTGTGTGTGTGTGTGTGTGTTTGTGAGGGGACCTTTGTTAGTTGATGTATGCCAGGCAGCAGGCATACCTAGATCAGGAATGGAGTTAATTAGGCCATGGGGGATTTATTGAAACCTTTGGTCTCTTTGCCAACTTTGGTTGGCATGGGAGCAGCACCTTGTGTAGTTGATCTGATTCCCACCACACACACACACACAGAGAAAGAGAGAGAAAAAAGACAGAGAGAGAGAAAGCGAGAGATATTCATTCATTTCATTTAAGTTTCAAGTTTCACTTCTTCCAAGCTCTAAACCCAACAATGCATTAGTCAATATTTAACTAGGATATTCCACTCAGAAACTACAACAATTGCCACTGTTTTCCAGGGAGAGAGATATTTTTGTGATGAATGTTGTTGTTCATTGTTCATAGAAATGATCTGTTAATTCAATGATTCATGGATCTATGAGGGATGGGTAACATTGAGGTAACATTATGAGCTTTGAGGATGGTGATGGTGTCACAGTTTGGCCACCCTCTCACCTGTAAGGAGAAGTGATGTAGATAAGTCTGGTGGGTATGCCAGACAGACAGGAGAGACTGGACAGACAGGGGGCATGCATGGCCGAGAAGGGAAACAGGGAAACAGGGAAGTGGAAAAGGAGACAGTGAATGGTGGTAAGACATAAAAAACTGGTGATTTACAGTATTTTTAAAGATAATTGATGTGTAGATACAGTAGTTGACTACAACATTTGCATCCTTTTGAATCAAGTTCAGTATTGTGGCTAGTGGATACACACTGCCAATACCAGTTTGTTCAAAGAGGATGACTCAAGTCTGGTTTTGAACCAAATTGTCAGTTTGATAGATATTACCTTTACAGAACATGAGCTGTGGTTAAGACTGCAAAAGTGCCATGTAAATGAGATAGAGATCAACTGGCGTGAATGGCGGTCTGGTGAAAATGGTGTTGTGATGAATAGGAATACATACCATATGTCTATTATAAAATATGAGTATATGCGTGTGTCTACCTGTATGAAGGGATCTCTTGTGGAAACATCGGCACACAGCACAAATACAAATAATAGTCTCCAATGTAAACAATTCTGCTTCCTGCAGACTTCCTTCCTTCTCATCCTAAAATAACAGAGTTAGGAAGTATGGGTGTCCTTTGTGCAAAGACTTAAAGTTCAGGAGTCAATATCTGAAGGAGGCCGAATCAATTTGGCCTCTATGTGCACACAACCAGGGATTCATTGTTATCTTTCATGCATGGACAAACCATTTACACTTCTAGTCCTATTAATACACAACAGATCTTTGACATTTCCCCTGTGCCTTAGTGTGTTACCGAGTCAGCTCCATATCACTCTATATCTATTGCTTCAGTCTGGAGATGGTTCACCTATACTGCATCCATGTTAGGAACTCCTCCCTCCCTCCCTCCTTCCCTCCCCTTCGTACCTATTTACTCTATAGTCTCATCCATATACCATCCATTCCTGAGTCCTGGATTATGATAATTAGACTCCAGGCATGAACATCATTGGAGGAGTGCCTATTGTTCCCTTGCCAGTTGTGATTTATTACCTGCACTCCCTTGGTCCCAGTCAGCCCCAATCAGTAAATCAATGCCGTCTCTGAATGCCACTGTGGTGTAAATGGGGATGCCTGTGACAGCACTGTACCTGTGTTTATTATTCATGTTAAATGTCAATGGCTCTCCCTTCAGAGGAGGGTACACTTATGCAAGGGGAAAATTAGCACAGTGAAAGACACAAGAAAGACTCCTGTTTGCAGGAATCAAATAATGTGTTGACTTTGTGTGGACTAATAAAATAAACACACCAACAGTGCAATGATTTCATATGTTGTATACATTTTTAGTTGAGGAAGAAATGTGTATTTAAATAGTGTGCACTTATTGAGCTTTAGGGTACAATTTAGTCTGACTATACTACAATATTAATACCCCAAATCTAGAAAACACAGTCATTACTGCTCCAGTTTGTTAAAGCCTCTAGGTTTAAAAAGCCAAAACTAAAACAGAGTTGGTTTTACTCAGAACAAAAAAAATACTGTTGAGAGATATCTCATAAACTGGCCCTGCTGGTCAGGTCACATGGTCAGGAAAACTCCTAGCCTAAGGCCTCTACCATAACCCTTACAAAACTGCAGTTACACTGCAAAATTACTGTCGTTAAAAAAAACGTTATTTTGGTCGCACTATTTGCAGCATACTGTATTTATACTGCAGTGTAGTGGAGTTATACTGCTCTCTGACTGTAATCTTTTTTCATAAGGGAAGGAAATGGGGAGCATTTGAGCTGTGTTTACCTTTTGGTTGCTGGTGCAGCAGCATCCTTCCTGGAGCTGGTGGGGGACGGTAGCGTGCCACAGCTTTTCTTGGGCAGGACAGTGCCGTTGCTGACAGTGTGCCTTAGAGGCAGGGCAGCCATCATGGGTCTGGCTGTAAGACAAACACACACAGTACCACAGGGTAAATGGTGCTTCACATTGAACTAGCTGGAACGTGCAGAAACTACACTTTTCACAGTGGTTAGCTATTGGGAATTTTGAAATTCAGATATAGGGTTGCAAAATGCTAGAAACTTTCCCAAAGCTCCTGGGTTTTTCTGAAAAACATAGGAACTTTGGAAAAGTGTCCAACATTTTAAAACTCTTCAGACGCCCTCTATAATCTTGAAAATATATGGAAATCAATAAACTGCCCTCCACAATAGGTGTATGAGTAAGAGACAGATGGAATATTCATGGGATTGAGCTGAAGCATTCGACAAACTGTATTGAACATCGCCTTCAGAAATGGTGAATTCACAACTGCACCCACATATACAACTTTTCAGCTGCAATGGTGTTTATTACCCTTCGAGCTGCATATACCGTGTGAAGCCTTTTGTTTCTTGATTAGAACTTAAGAGACCACATAGATTTTCCCTGTCCCAGTCTAATACTTGTTTCAAGCAAACCACCGTAGTCCGTGGGCCCAAAAATGCCAAGGTAACATGTCTAAATGACTATCGCACATCTGTAGCCATGAAATTCCTTGAAAGGCGGGCCATGACTCATATCAACACCATCATCCCAAACACCCTGGACCTTCTCCAATTCTCATACCGTGCCAACAGATCCACATATGACACAATCTCTATTGCACTCCACACTGCCCTATCCCATCTGGACAAAAGGAACACCTACGTGATAATTCTGTTCATTGACTACAGCTCAGCGTTCAACACCATAGCTCCCTCCAAGCTAATCACTTCCCTCTGAAAATGGATCCTGGACTTCTTGATGGCCGCCACGCTGACCCTCAACAATGGGGCCCCTCAGGAGTGTGTGCTTAGTCCCCTCCTGTACTCCCTGTTCACCCTCGACTGCGTGGCCGCACATGACTCAAACACCATCATTAAGTTTGCCGACGACTGGACGGTGGTAGGCCTGATCACCGACGACGATGAGACAGGGAGGAGGTCAGTGACCTGGGAGTGTGGTGCCAGGACAACAATCTCTCCCTCAATGTCAGCAAGACAAAGGAGCTGACTAAAGGAATTGGAGGGCCAAGCATGCTCCCAACTACATCAACGGGTTGTAGTGGAGCAGGTCGAGAGCTTCATGGTCCTTGGTGTCCACATCATTGAGGAATTATCATGGTCCACATACACCAACAAAGTCGTGAAGAAGGCATGACAACGTCTCATCTCCCTCAGGAGGCAGAAAAGATTCGGCATGGGCCCTTGGATCCTCAAAAAGTTCTATAGCTGCACCATTGAGACCATATTGACGGGCTGCATCACCGCTTGGTATGTCAACTGCTTGGCCTCTGACAGCAAGCCGCTACAGATTGTAGTGCGTACAGCCCAGTACGTCACTGGGACCGAGCTCCCAGCCATCCAGAACCTTTATACCAGGCGGTGTCAGAGGAAGGCCCTAAACATTTTTTTACAACTCCAGCCAGCCAGGTCATAGACTGTTCAAGCGGTGTTGATGCACCAAGACTGGAACCCTTTATCCCTTGTGTTATTCTTTTTCTATTATTTGTCTTTCTTTTCTCTCTGCATTGTTGGGAAGGGCCCTTAAGTAAGCATTTCACTGTCTACACCTGTTGTTTTTACGAAGCATGTGACAAATACAATTTTATTGTATTTGGTATAACATTGATTTGAGATTCATTGAAACAACAGTTCAATAGACACATGCCTCAATATGTGCAGTCACACTGCTAGACCATCACTCACACCTCAAGTGACTCCCTGCGCTCCATTCTAAAGCCATTAGGGGCCCACTTTACCTCCTCAGGATAATGGCTAACAGCACTGATAAGGGTAGCAAGGCCTGTATTTGTATGGACTGCAGTGGCTTTGAAATATTTATCACTGCAGAGAAGCTGGTGGGGTTTGTTATGCTTGCTTTGCCAGCTTGTGTGTGTGTGTGTGTGTGTGTGTGTGTGTGTGTGTGTGTGTGTGTGTGTGTGTGTGTGTGTGTGTGTGTGTGTGTGTGTGTGTGTGTGTGTGTGTGTGTGTGTGTGTGTGTGTGTGTGTGTGTGTGTGTGTGATACAGCAGAATTAGATCAAATAGGGGCACCAGTCAGAGAGAGTGGGGACTGTGTATTTCAAACGAACCACTGTGTTTGACTGCCATGTGTCGGCTCTGTGTAGAGCAGAGGAGCGATTACTTACCCTGTATCTCACTGAGGTACAGTCAAAATATGCATTGTGTGACAAAATTGACCTAAGTAACTAGCATCTCAAAGTATGTCTGTGAATTAATTATAGACACTTAATGTGATATTTATTGTGGGTGTCAGGACATGTTAGAATAAAGGAAAAACCATGCAAGTGTTTCCACTGCATAACACCTCTCACCCACTCTGAGTTAAGGGAACTTGAGTGACATGCAGTCTAGTGCAACAACATCAGAATGTCCTTCATTGACAATGTGCTAAGTGTCAGTAGACTCAGTGGACGCTAGTGCTCAGACAGTATACACAGTAGTGCTTAGTAGACACTAGTGCACAGTAGTACAATGTACATTTTAGGACATCCCTACTCTCTTTTGTCATAGAGACTATGGACTTTTGTCATAGGGAGTAGGGATGTCCTAAAATGTAAACCGTACTAAAAAGACACAATAGACACAGTAGTGCTCAGTAGAGTTGCACAAAGCAGACCATGTTAGAAGGGACAGAGCCTACCTGACAGGCCATGTTAGAAGGGACAGAGCCTACTTGACAGGCCATGTTAGAAGGGACAGAGCCTACCTGGCTTTCCACCATTGCTGTCTGACGATGGGGACCTTTTCATCAAAGCTGGGTCTACAGCCGTACATACACATACCACAACAATAGAGTCCAGGAAAGGATGACAGGAAGATGAAAGTAGCGTAAACAGTGAGATACCATAGATGGAGAAACACAATAGGAGACTAGAATGGGAGGGAATGGGAGGGAACCAAAAGGTTACACGTGTGTGTGTGGGTGTGAGATCCTATCCCAGCCAGCACATAACGTTCTGAGAACTACGTGTTTCTTAGAGCTTGGTGAGAGTGTGGTTGTCCTATGGTTATTTTGAATACAACCTTCCCACAACATTCTGGGAATGGTGCAGAATAGTTGCTTAGCTTTGGAACATTCTCAGCACATTTAAGGAACTTGACAAAAAACACATCTTATTGGTATTTCATTACTTTAACAGAACGTTTCCGAAAAGTTAACCCATGGTTACGTTTAAAAAATGATTGGTAATATCCTATGAGCGTTCTCCAACTGGTTTGACATTGGGAATGTTCTCAAATAGTTCAAATAGTCACGCTAGCTCCATCCTGGTGGCCAGTGGAATAATTCCATGGACAGAGAACAGAAGATCATAGGTTTGGATCGCACTGATGCTGTGCCACAAAAAAAAAGAAATGTGTTTGCATGATAAATTAATTTCCATGTGTCCTATCTGTGCATGGAGTTTTTCAAAAGTTGACCTAAACCAGCCGTGTTTTATTGAAACCTTCTCAAAACGTTAATAGAACCTCCCTGGGATGTGTGTATACCTGTATGTGTGCACATGTGTGTGTGTGCATACATATGTACATGTCTGTGTATCTGTCTGTGCCTGTTTGTGTGACGCATCAGTTACCTTTAGTGGGTCCCCTCCTGTTAATCATGGCGTTTTGCTCCTCAGAGATGTTGAGGCGGCGCACCACGTCGGCCAGCGCTGACTTGAGCAGCTGGATCTCGTCCTCCTGCATCTGGACACGCTGCTCCAGGGAGGCAATGCGGTCCATGACCTCCATGCTGCTGGCTGCCGACGCACTGTCATCTGGGGATGGTAGAGAAAGACACAATTAATATGGGTTGGACACAAATTTAGCATGGATGAGAGCACACATAGCATGGGTTGAACACACATAAATAAACTGGTGGTCTCGCCTGAGCTCTCATGTATCTCACATGCTCAATGGATGTGGAACACCTACAGTGTTGCAATATGTACAATTTGCAGTAGTATCTGTAGAAATATTTATTATGGTTTTCTCTCTGTGTCCTTGAATGATTTTGGTTTTAGCGTCGCACCTCAAACACAATGGGCAAAGACTTTTTGTACAAGACATTTTTATCCATGAACTCTCTGTCATGTCTGTCTGTCTTTCTGCCTACAGTGCATGTCCGCACCTCTGTAAGTCCATCTATTATCCTCCCGGCCCGTTTGTCTGTCTGTCCATCTGTCTGTTCAAATGAGCTTAACACCACCATAGTAATCATATCCAATGTATTGGCCTAGTCCAGGGGTCTGCTCTGCTGAGACTTTGAAGTCAGTGAGATTAAATATTAATGGGAATCAGTGTTGTGTTCCCCTGGAGATTGATAACAACCTCCCTATGAATTATGCAGAGGGCGGAAGCAGCTGGTAATAAGGCAATCAAAATAGTGTTTTTATCTGTGTTGAATTAAGTCGAGACAGAGGCATAGATTCTTATAAATAAACAAACTATGGAAACATGTTAATTCTCAGTCTCAATCAAATATGGCTGGTAATGTAATGGTAAATAGAATAGATGCACACATTAAGGACAGCATTACCAGTTAAGCATATAGACAGTGAAGAGATATATGTTCAGTCATACGGTTTTTGCATTTTTAATCTGGACTGAATATATCTAAATGAGCGGGTTGCTAATGACCAAATACTCAAACCCTTTTGCTGTACACACACACACACACACACACACACACACACACACACACACACACACACACACACACACACACACACACACACACACACACACACACACACACACACACACACACACACACACACACACACACACACACACACACACAGTCATCCCCCCATCCCCCCACCGAACCAATGTCCTCCCGTGGCCTCCAGCCACCGCACTTTAAATTCACTTGGCATCCCTACAGTAATGATTGCAGCCATTACTGTGCCCTCCATTGGAGAGATAGGCCAGGTAAACCACTTCATACTGGCCCATACTGCCAGATAGCCTTGACTACATGGTTAGATAGATAGATCTGGGAATTTACATCAAGATCAAAATGGTGTGGTCTTCTTTCGTGGCTTTTCCATTTCAATTGGATCTGCACTACTGTCATCCACTGAGTAGCTAGGTTAGATTCTGCATGCTGAATCAATCACAATGACAAATATTTACAGAGGAAGAAGCCTATCTTACTTACTGGGCCTTTAAACATACAGTACTCAAACAAATGGTCGCCTAACCCAATGTGAAGGCTTTTTTTTAAGGTTATAAATGATTCACTTGATGGACCTTTTTTAGATGAATCTGTAAAGCCGGAACTGCTACTACAGCAATGTATTCTAAGGAGTACAAAGCCCTAGTCTCAGTGCTAGCAGCTGCTTAGGGCTTGGTACGAGCATGGATACAATGACTGCCTGTCACAGCCCTGATACCACTGCGATTGGTTAGCCGATTGTACCGCTCACTCATGTCACCTGGGCTTTCACTGGAATTGACTATTCCTTATACACACAACAGGCTGCTAAATAACAGAGAGAATAAGTCAGGCAATTGAATCAGAGTAAACACACCTTGGTGATATACCTCATGGTGTTCTCCTCCATGAAAGATGACAGTACATTCATTGTTTCTCAATATCCAACCCATGGACTGATACGTTCCCTGAGATGATGCTGTCCAGTTCCTGAGAAGGTTAGCTGACACTGATTTAGGCTGTTCTCAAGTGATATTTGTAATGTAAGCTGTCCCGTAGGAGGAAGGACCATTGCGTGTAAATTCCTGGTACTGGAAAGACTATAGCTTGCCAGTGCTTGGGTCTGGTATTTTTGTTGTTGTTGAGAAACACTGGATCAGAAGGTCATAGGACAGTTACAAAGTAGTTGATTGGTTTTTAAGCAGAATGCCCTTGAGAAAAGAACGCACAAAATGTCCATGTAAACCTATAGATGCTCTTCATAAGAATACATGTTTAGTTACAGTAACCTCAATGTGGCCATGGATGTGTTACTCATTTAAAGGCTAAATGTTACATTATTTTGTAAGATAGCCTTAATTTTAGGCTATTTACTGTTTTACAAAAGTAATATTGAATGGTGTTTTGTTGACAACACAACCAAATATCCACATTTAAAGGACATGTATCTACTGCTTGGGTAGATCCATGTGAGCAACTGGCTTAATCCCATTCTTTAACATTTGGTTGAGTTGGAGATGTGAATCCAACATATATTTTGTTACGACAGGTTTAATGGCTATTCATTGGGCTATTTCAAAAGTGATATTGAATTGTGTTTGGTTTTCAACCAAATATCAACATTTGAAGGAGATTTATCTTCTGCTTGGAGAGTTCCATCTGTGCCATTGACTAAGTCAGTTCGTCTTCAAATTAATAATTGAGATGTTGGATTCACGTCTACATCTCAACACAAAAATCTAAGTTAAAGAATAGGATGAAATGAAATAAACACTCACTTTAAATGCACTTGAAATAAAGATTTATTTGATTTAGTCCTAATTTTTAACTTACATTTTTGGTTGAGAAGTAGACGTGAATCCAACATCTCATTCAAATGTTGACATTTGGTTGCGTTGACAACCATTTCGATCTTGTTTTATCGCTGCAACTCTCCAATGGGCTCGGGAGGCGAAGGTCGAGTCATGCGTCCTCCAAAACATGACCCTCCAAACCGCGCTTCGTAACATCCGTCTGCTTGACCCAGAAGTCAGCCAAACCAATGTGTCAGAGTAAACACTGTTCACCTGACGACTGAGGTCAGCCTGCAGGCACCCCTGGCCCACCACAAGGAGTTGCTAGAGCGGGATGAGCCAAGTAAAGATTTTTTTATTATTTGATGAAACATTGAATTTGGCCTTACTGCTATTAGACCATGGAAATGCATTGAATAACATATTCATGCATGGCAACAAAAATAAATGAAAAGGAGGTATGTTTTTAAGTGTCTGTCCTATTGTCTGAGAGATATAAGAAAGATCAGGATAATAATTTGTAGAATTGTTTACCCATATTTAACCCTTTTTTGTCAGTAAAGTACTTCCATACAGTATATACTTTCATAATTTGTTTTAACTGGTACCGGGATACCTTCACAGTCTTCAGAGTCCTGTGAAGCTTGTGGGTGTCCTAGAGCAAAACAACCGAGATGTATGTTTTGTGAGAGTCTCACCTTTCGTTGGCGGGGTCATATTAGTGTGTAGCCAAACCGTTTGGACACTACAGACAGAAGTTGGCAGATCAGCTGTACCAACTTGCAACAAGTCCTGTGAAGCTTGTGGGGGTCGTAGAGCAAAATAACACCATAGTGTTCGTGAGAGTCTCATCTTTCCATAGAGGGGTCATGTTAGTTTTGTAGGCCAAACCATTCGGACACTACAGACATTTTCTTGAGAAGACCGATTTTTAGGATGTCAAACACAGCTGTAGCCATAGCTGCAGGAAGTAAGAATTTAAAAAAAGTATATGAATACAAAATATATATTTACAGTACCAGTCAAAAGTTTGGACACACCTACGCATTCAAGGGTTTTTCTTTATTTTGTATATTTTCTAGTGAAGACATCAACACTGTGAAATAACACATATGCAGTAAAGAAAAGTGTTAAACAAATCAAAATGTATTTTATATCCCAGATTCTCCAAAGTAGCCACCCTTTGCCTTGATGACAGCTTTGCACACTCTTGGCATTCTCTCAACCATCTTCACCTGGAATGCTTTTCCAACCGACTTGAAGGAGTTCCCACATATGCTGAGCACCTGTTGGCTGCTTTTTGTCACTCTGCAGTCCAACTAATCCCAAATCATCTCAATTGGGTTGAGGTCTGGTGATTGTGGAGGCCAGGTCATCTGACGCAGCACTCAATCACTCTACTTCTTGGTCAAATAGCCCTTACACAGCCCAGAGGTGTGTTTTGGGTCATTGTCCTGTTGAAAAACAAGTGATATTCCCACTAAGCGAAAACCAAATGGGATGGCGTATTGCTGCAGAATGCTGTAGTAGCCATGCTGGTTAAGTGTGCCTTGAATTCTAAATAAATAAACTGCTTACTACATGATTCCATGTGTGTTATTTCATAGTTTTGATGTCTTCACTATTATTCTAGAAAATAGTAAAAATTAAGAAAAACCCTTGAATGTCCAAACTTTTGACTGGTAGTGTATATTTAAAAAAATAAATCTCACAATAGTTATGCACTGGACCTTCACTAATCCTGTATTAGCGGACCGATTTAGCTGGCTATAACGCGGGCACCCCAAAAATTGATATCTCTAGCTTAAACAGACACGCATACATCGACTCTAGGGGTACCCTTTGGAAAGCAAACAGTGAATCTATTTAGTTTTAAAATGGAGAACTCACATCAGTCATTCTCACGATAGCACATTGGTAATATACAGTGACAAATATCATAGCTAAACGGGGCTGGGCTTGGGTACAACCCTGGATGAGAGACCAAAGTGTAGCTATCAACTCTCCAGTAGGAGGTGCTGCCCAGTCTATAGATTTTTTTTGCTGATAGAGGACATAACGTTGAAGATCTGACATTGTTTTAAAGGATCAAATTCAACATATTTATAAAATAGTTTGTCTATGTTGAAATGTGGTTACCCTGATAACATAATCCTGTGTTGAAATTTCACCCTCAAAACATATTTTTTAATTCCAATCTATTTTCCACGTAGATTCCACTTCACAATACGTTGACAAATTAAGTTGAAACAACGGTGTTTAAACCAGTTTGTGTCCAGTGGGTTATCTATCTATCTATCTATCTATCTATCTATCTATCTATCTATCTATCTATCTATCTATCTATCTATCTATCTATCTATCTATCTATCTATCTATCTATCTATCTATCTATCTATCTATCTATCTATCTATCTATCTATCTATCTATCTATCTATCTATCTATCTATCTATCTATCTATATATATATCTGGCTGTCCTCTTAACCCTCAGTGCCGGTGTCAATATCAATCCATTCAGGATAGATGCTGTCCCAAGAAGTGTCAGAGTCCATTACAGACCACATCCATCACCATCCTCTACATTCCCTCTATATTCCTCACCCTGATTACCTTTCTCCAAAAATAACCAATGTCGTGATGGTTGACAAAGGCCACCGGCCTGCTTCTTTAAATGCCAGACCCCGAGGCCATTAATGATCAGCAACATAGCACCTTAACCGCTCCCCCCTGTCCAATTCACAGCTTCTGTCAATGGTATATCAGAGGAGACAGGAATAAAAATAGGGCTGTAGATCAAAGCAGATGGGGATTCTCTTTGTATTCCAGTGTAACCTCATTAATTATACACCTGCCGGTTAGGATGCGTGCGCTCACCATCTCGCTGACTCGCTTTGCTTATCCTTTTATTCCCCATAATCTGAGGTGAGGTTGAGATGGGAAATGAACGATAAATGAACGAGAACTGAAAGAGAACTGCAAGGGAAGTGAAAGTTAAATTGTCACTGAGGACTCATCTATGTTGCTTTATAAGATTATATCTTAACCCTGTCTCCGAATGTTCTTATATTTTTAGGCAGCTGCCTCTATAGGATAAAATATTATTATCCTAGCTGTGGGATGGATGTTCATTGCATTTCCCTTTAACAGGCTGGAGAGGCCAAATGATACAGCTAAATTGACCTAAGAAAACCGGACTGTAAACACTGACATGCAGCAGGGGTTTTATACTACGACATCTCTCTGGACCCGTGAGTCACAATATAGACTCCATTTCCACACAAAATCCATCTGGCGGCCTGGCTTCACTGAAGCAAAGCCCAGTAGATTAGCACAAAGTGAGTTCTAAATGTAGGTTTAACTTAACACTCTTGCTCTCAAATATAAAATAGTCAAATTGGGCCCTGACACAAGTCTCCTCATGTTGAGGACTACAATTGGAACTGTTTACACTGGTACCCGTATATGGGTTGAAATGGCAGATTTAGACACTGATATGCGCCTAAATTGGAATGCAGTGGCTGTACAGTAACATGCTATACATGATGTCAGAGCTCAGGGTCTTTGCTTCACAGCTTTGTATTGGTTTTGACTGACAACTTGAGCACTGCAAGCAAGAAGAAGTTGACCCCATCTCTTCCACTAATTGGGCAACTTTAGCAAATGTTTGGTTGTCTCAGTGAGGGAAATGCTGTAAATTACGAGGACTCTATGTATTTTGAAAGATGAGACATTCAGAATTAAAATAAATACCACTTATGTCATACAAGCAAGCAAAATGCGCACTTCACATGTCCATATCATAAACTCAAATAATATACAGAGCCTATGTTTGTTGTATTGTGAAGAAACCGCAACAACGCATCTGAATGTACTTATGACTCCATTCTATGCGAACCAAATGTCGGTCAGTTTCTCTGAATTGCCTTGTGAAAGCCTAACACTGTTGATCATATTTTGGAATTTAGCTAGTCATGTTGGCAATAGAACAAGCTTTCAAATGATTGCCACCTGACACAGATTGCGATTTAAAATGGACCATTTTTGGGTAAAGGAGGGCTGTGTTCCAAATAAAACAACTACAAGTATGCTTGCTCTAGTTCCTCAACGGCACAGCTAGGAAAGTTCAAAAAAGCATCTTAAAGTTGAAGACTCTTCTTTGAGTCATACAAGTGCATTGAAATTACTTAGGAACTGTGCAAACTTTGGAGAGGTGTGTGGCCACTTGGAAACATCAGTAAGACCTCTCACTCAAACCTTTGTCATTTTTTTGTTGTATGTTGCACCTACCCCAAATTTTGAAAGAATAGTCTTATGTTACTGAATGTACACAGAGATTTTCCGATTTCGTCATTATTATTATTATTATTGTTATTATTATTATTATACCTTTATTTCAATAAGGAACACAGATTGAGACCAAGGTCTCTTTTACAGCTGGGCCCTGTGTATACATGTTTACACATACAGTTTAGGTACAATGACTAAGAAACTACACAAGACAAACAAAACGATCACAGATAACACAAAAAAATACAACAGCAGATTATTACATTTAGGTTATTCCCCTAACAGCACAAGAACTTGCATTACCTAAAACAGTTACAGGCAATACAAAAATAAAAATCCTCCAATAAAGGTTTAAAATGGGCAACAAGGGGACAAGAGTCTCAAGTTTAAGTTTAGTCTGCAGGCTATTCCACATGCAAGGAGCGTAACAGGAAAAGGCAGCCATACCAAACTCTGTGGAAATCACATGGGCCTCAAGTGTAATCCATGCTTGAGACCTGGTTTTAGGAATTCTAATTCTAATATTGATGAGTGATGATAAATAAGAAGGCAGTTTATTCATAAGTGCTTTATAGACAAACACAAGAGCATGTTGTTCTCGTCTCATGAACAGCGAAGTCCAACCCACATTTTGACATAAAATACAGAGGTGAGTTCTGTAGCTAGAACTCATAATAAACCGAAGAGTGCAATGGTAAGTAGCATCCAGCGATTTACATGTTGATACCGTAGCATGAATGTAGATAATATCCCCATAATCTATAACAGACATAAAAGTAGCTTGTACAATTTGTCTTCAATTTGTAGAGGACAAACATGTCCTTTTTCTATAGAGTAAGCCTCGCTTGATTTTTAGCTGTTTACAAAGTTTGTCAATATGCATTTTAAAAGACAGTTTATTATCCAACCTTATCCCTAAGTATTTTTATGCAGAGACCTGATTAATTCGAGAACCATCTAAGCTCGTAAGTGCAAGTGTATTTTCAACCAACATTTTGAACCAATTCAAAATCATAAAATGTGTTTTCTTTGCATTTAAAACAAGTTTCAGCTGTATAAAAAACCCTTGTAATATCTTAAAATCTGTCTCCAATAGTGATAATGCTTGGTCAGCCGTTGAAGCGATAGAGTACATGACAGTGTCCAGCATATAAATTAATTTGACACTTTCTTATCTCATCACCGATATTGTTTATGTAAAGAGTGAACAGTAATTCACATTCAAGAACCTCCAGAAGCTAACCAGCTAATTAGCTACAAGCTATTTAGTCATTGTTAGCCACTGCTAGCGGCTTTTACCTTCTGCACAGCCAGCCCTGTTTTTTAGCCTGGATAATACTCGCCAGTCTACCAGTATCGAACTGTCTCTCCACAACAACGCCGGATTCCTGCCGTAATCCCTGGACCACTACTTCCGATCTTCACAGCTAGCTTGCACCCAGTACCGAAGCTATCCCTGAGGCCCACCTCCCGGCCTACTCAGCTGTTCCCCCGAACCCCACTCATACATGGCTAGAGCCCAATACTCCACCGGATCCTTGCTGTAAACTCTGGACCTTGGCTAACGGCACTGCCACGAAGCTAGCACCAGTTAGCCATGAGCCAGGCACATCTCCCCACCAGCCCTGAGCAGACCCCCCCCTACCACTCCCGGGTTACTAACTTTAAACGTTGTGTCGCTAGCGTAGTGGCGGCTTCCCTGTCCCATCTACTGCTGCACCCTGGACACTGCGATCACTTGGCTACATAGCTGATGCCTGCTGGACTGTCCATTAATCACGGTACTCCATTCTGTTTGTTTATATTTTATCTGTCGGCCCCAGCCTCGAACTCAGGCTCTGTGTGTAGTTAATCCGACCCTCTCTGCCTAGTCATCGCCATTTTACCTGCTGTTGTTGTGCTAGCTGATTAGCTGTTGTTGTCTCACCTGTTGTTTTAGCTAGCTCTCCCAATCAACACCTGCGATTACTGTATGCCTCGCTGTATGTCTCTCTCAAATGTCAATATGCCTTGTATACTGTTGTTCAGGTTAGTTATCATTGTTTTAGTTTACAATGGAGCCCCTAGTTTCACTCCTCATACCTCTGATACCTCCTTTGTCCCACCTCCCACACATGCGGGGACCTCACCCATTACAACCAGCATGTCCAGAGATACAACCTCTCTTATCAACACCCAGTGCCTGGGTTTACCTCTGCTGTACCCGCACCATAAACCTGTCTGCGCATTATGCCCTGAATATATTCTACCATGCCCAGAAATCTGTTCCTTTTATTCTTTGTCCTCAACGCTCTCGGCGACCAGTTTTGAAAGCCTTTAGCCGCGCCCTCATACTACTCCTCCTCTGTTTCGCGGGTGATGTGGAGGTAAACCCAGGCCCTGCATGTCCCCAGGCACTCTCAATTGTTGACTTCTGTGATCGAAAAAGCCTTGGTTTCATGCATGTCAACATCAGAAGCATCCTCCCTAAGTTTGTTTTACTCACTGCTTTAGCACACTCTGCCAACCCTGATGTCCTTGCCGTGTCTGAATCCTGGCTTAGGAAGGCCACCAAAAAATCTGAGATTTTCATACCCAACTATAACATTTTCCATCAAGATAGAACTGTCAAAAGGGGGAGGAGTTGCAGTCTACTGCAGAGATAGCCTGCAAAGTCATGTCATACTTTCCAGGTCCATACCCAAACAGATCAAACTAATAATTACTACTAAAATTACTCTCTCCAAAAATAAGTCAAACACACATGGTTAGCAGATGTTAATGCGAGTGTAGCGAAATGCTTGTGCTTCTAGTTCCGACAATGCAGTAATAACCAACAAGTAATCTAACTAACAATTCCTAAACCACTGTCTTATACACAGTGTAATGGGATAAATAATATGTACATAAGGATATATGAATGAGTGATGGTACAGAGCAGCATAGGCAAGATACAGTAGATGGTATCGAGTACAGCATATACATATGAGATGAGTATGTAAACAAAGTGGCATAGTTAAAGTGGCTAGTGATACATGTATTACATAAGGATGCAGTCGATGATATAGAGTACAGTATATACGTATGCATATGAGATGAATAATGTAGGGTAAGTAACATTATATAAGGTAGCATTGTTTAAAGTGGCTAGTGATATATTTACATAATTTCCCATCAATTCCCATTATTAAAGTGGCTGGAGTTGAGTCAGTGTCAGTGTGTTGGCAGCAGCCACTCAATGTTAGTGGTGGCTGTTTAACAGTCTGATGGCCTTGAGATAGAAGCTGTTTTTCAGTCTCTCGGTCCCAGGTTTGATGCACCTGTACTGACCTCGCCTTCTGGATGATAGCGGGGTGAACAGGCAGTGGCTCGGTGGTTGATGTCCTTGATGATCTTTATGGCCTTCCTGTAACATCGGGTGGTGTAGGTGTCCTGGAGGGCAGGTAGTTTGCCCCCGGTGATGCGTTGTGCAGACCTCACTACCCTCTGGAGAGCCTTACGGTTGAGGGCGGAGCAGTTGCCGTACCAGGCGGTGATACAGCCCACCAGGATGCTCTCGATTGTGCATCTGTAGAAGTTTGTGAGTGCTTTTGGTGACAAGCCGAATTTCTTCAGCCTCCTGAGGTTGAAGAGGCGCTGCTGCGCCTTCTTCACAATGCTGTCTGTGTGAGTGGACAAATTCAGTTTGTCTGTGATGTGTATGCCGAGGAACTTAAAACTTGCTACTCTCTCCACTACTGTTCCATCGATGTGGGTAGGGGGGTGTTCCCTCTGCTGTTTCCTGAAGTCCACAATCATCTCCTTAGTTTTGTTGACGTTCAGTGTGAGGTTATTTTCCTGACACCACACTCCGAGGGCCCTCACCTCCTCCCTGTAGGCTGTCTCGTCGTTGTTGGTAATCAAGCCTACCACTGTTGTGTCGTCCGCAAACTTGATGATTGAGTTGGAGGCGTGCGTGGCCACGCAGTCGTGGGTGAACAGGGAGTACAGGAGAGGGCTCAGAACGCACCCTTGTGGGGCCCCAGTGTTGAGGATCAGCGGGGAGGAGATGTTGTTACCTACCCTCACCACCTGGGGGCGGCCCATCAGGAAGTCCAGTACCCAGTTGCACAGGGCGGGGTCGAGACCCAGGGTCTCGAGCTTAATGACGAGCTTGGAGGGTACTATGATGTTGAATGCCGAGCTGTAGTCGATGAACAGCATTCTCACATAGGTATTCCTCTTGTCCAGATGGGTTAGGGCAGTGTGCAGTGTGGTTGAGATTGCATCATCTGTGGACCTATTTGGGCGGTAAGCAAATTGGAGTGGGTCTAGGGTGTCAGGTAGGGTGGAGGTGATATGGTCCTTGACTAGTCTCTCAAAGCACTTCATGATGACGGAAGTGAGTGCTACGGGGCGGTAGTCGTTTAGCTCAGTTACCTTAGCTTTCTTGGGAACAGAAACAATGGTGGCCCTCTTGAGGCATGTGGGAACAGCAGACTGGTATAGGGATTGATTGAATATGTCCGTAAACACACCAGCCAGCTAGTCTTCGCATGCTCTGAGGGCGCGGCTGGGGATGCCGTCTGGGCCTGCAGCCTTGCGAGGGTTAACACGTTTAAATGTTTTACTCACCTCGGCTGCAGTGAAGGAGAGACCGCATGTTTCCGTTGCAGGCCGTGTCAGTGGCACTGTATTGTCCTCAAAGTGGGCAAAAAAGTTATTTAGTCTGCCTGGGAGCAAGACATCCTGGTCCGTGACTGGGCTGGATTTCTTCCTGTAGTCCGTGATTGACTGTAGACCCTGCCACATGCCTCTTGTGTCTGAGCCGTTGAATTGAGATTCTACTTTGTCTCTGTACTGACGCTTAGCTTGTTTGATAGCCTTACTGTCAGGATTTGGCCAGGGTTGTTCCGGGTTTTGGTCACTAGATGCCCCCATTGTGCTTTTTGACCTTATGTTTTTTCCCTTGTTCCCCATTATTATTTGCACCTGTGCCTCGTTTCCCCTGATTGTATTTAAACCCTTAGTTTCCCTCAGTTCTGTGCTCTGTGTTTGTATGTTAGCACCCAGCCCTAGTGTTCTGTGTATTCTTGTCGATTCCGGTGTATGCTCTTGTGGAATTCTGTTTTTGTTTTTGAGTATCTCTTGAGGCTTTTTTGTGCTATTCCTACCACCTTTTGGATTTGCCATTTTTGTATTTAAGGACTTCTCCTTTTTACTTTATTAAATACACCGTCTTAAGTACTGCTGTGTCTGCCTCATCTTCTGGGTTCTGCTGACTATTCGTGGCTCAGTTGGTTAAGTGACTGTTTCTCACTCCGGCGACCCAGGTTCGTAACCGGGTCCTGACACTTACGGAGGGAATAGCTGCACTGTTTGTATTCAGTCATGTTACCAGACACCTTGCCCTGATTAAAAGCAGTGGTTCGCGCTTTCAGTTTCACGCGAATGCTGCCATCAATCCACGGTTTCTGGCTAGGGAATGTTTTAATCGTTGCTATGGGAACGACATCTTCAACGCACGTTCTAATGAACTCGCACACCGAATCAGCGTATTCATCAATGTTGTTATCTGACGCAATACGAAACATGTCCCAGTCCACGTGATGGAAGCAGTCTTTGAGTGTGGAGTCAGCTTGGTCGGACCAGCGTTGGACAGACCTCAGCGTGGGAGCTTCTTGTTTTAGTTTTTGTCTGTAGGCAGGTATCAGCAAAATGGAGTCGTGGTCAGCTTTTCCGAAAGGGGGGCGGGGCAGGGCCTTATATGCGTCGCAGAAGTTAGAGTAACAGTGATCCAAGGTTTTTCCACCCCTGGTTGCGCAATCGATATGCTGATAAAATTTAGGGAGTCTTGTTTTCAGATTGGCCTTGTTAAAATCCCCAGCAACAATGAATGCAGCCTCCGGATAAATGGTTTCCAGTTTGCAAAGAGTTAAATAAAGTTCGTTCAGAGCCATCGATGTGTCTGATTGGGGGGGGATATATACGGCTGTGATTATAATCGAAGAGAATTCTCTTGGTAGATAATGCGGTCTACATTTGATTGTGAGGAATTCTAAATCAGGTGAACAGAAGGATTTGAGTTCCTGTATGTTTCTTTCATCGCACCATGCCTCGTTAGCCATAAGGCATACGCCCCCACCCCTCTTCTTACCAGAAAGGTGTTTGTTTCTGTCCGCGTCTCTCACTGTTGCCGCCTGCTACCGACCCCCCTCAGCTCCCAGCTGTTCCCTGGACACCATTTGTGAATTGATCGCCCCCCCATCTAGCTTCAGAGTTTGTTTTGCCCCCCATCTAGCTTCAGAGTTTGTTTTGTTAGGTGACCTAAACTGGGATATGCTTAACACCCCGGCAGTCCTACAATCTAAGCTAGATGCCCTCAATCTCACACAAATCATCAAGGAACCCACCAGGTACAACCCTAAATCTGTAAACAAGGGCACCCTCATAGACGTTATCCTGACCAACTGGCCCTCCAAATACACCTCCGCTGTCTTCAACATGGATCTCAGCAATCACTGCCTCATTGCCTGTATCCGCTACAGGTCCGCAGTCAAACGACCACCCCTCATCACTGTCAAACGCTCCCTAAAACACTTCTGCGAGCAGGCCTTTCTAATCGACCTGGCCCGGGGATCAATGGAAGGATAATGACCTTATCCCGTCAGTTGAGGATGCCTGGTCATCTTAGATAAGCATGCTCCGTTCAAAAAATGCAGAACGAAGAACAGATATAGCCCTTGGTTCACTCCAGACCTGACTGCCCTCGACCAGCACAAAAACATACTGTGGCGGACTGCAATAGCATCGAATAGTCCCCGCAATATGCAACTGTTCAGGGAAGTCAGGAACCAATACACGCAGTCAGTCAGGAAAGCAAAGGCCAGCTTCTTCAAGCAGAAATTTGCATCCTGTAGCTCTAACTACAAAAAGTTCTGGGACACTGTAAAGTCTATGGAGAACAAGAGCACCTCCTCCCAGCTGCCCACTGCACTGAGGCTAGGTAACACGGTCACCACCGATAAATCCATGATTATCGAAAACTTCAACAAGCATTTCTCGATGGCTGGCCATGCCTTCCTCCTGGCTACTCCAACCTCGGCCAACAGCTCTGCCCCCCCCCTGCATCTACTCGCCCAAGCCTCTCCAGCTTCTCCTTTACCCAAATCCAGATAGCAGATGTTCTGAAAGAGCTGCAAAACCTGGACCCGTACAAATCAGCTCCCTCTTCAAAGGGGGAGACACCCTGGACCCAAACTGTTACAGACCTATATCCACCCTGCCCTGCTTATCTAAGGTCTTCGAAAGCCTAGTCAACAAACAGATCTCTGACCATCATCTCGAATCCCACCATACCTTCTCCGCTGTGCAATCTAGTTTCCGATCCGGTCACGGGTTCACCTCAGCCACGCTCATGGTACTAAACGATATCATAACCGCCATCGATAAAAGACTGTACTGTGCAGCCGTCTTCATCGACCTGGCCAAGGCTTTCGACTCTGCCAATCACCATATTCTTATCGGCAGACTCTGTAGCATCGGTTTTTCTAATGACTGCCTTGCCTGGTTCACCAACTACTTTGCAGACAGAGTTCAGCGTGTCAAATCGGAGGGCATGTTGTCCGGTCCTCTGGCAGTCTCTATGGGGGTGCCACAGGGTTCAATTCTCGGGCTGACTCTTTTCTCTGTATACATCAATGATGTTGCTCTTGCTGCGGGCGATTCCCTGATCCACCTCTACGCAGACGACACCATTCTGTATACTGGCCCTTTCTTGAACACTGTGCTATCTAACCTCCAAACGAGCTTCAATGCCATACAACACTCCTTCCGTGGCCTCCAACTGCTCTTAAACGCTAGTAAAACCAAATGCATGCTTTTCAACCGTTCGCTGCCTGCACCCGCACGTCCGACTAGCATCACCACCGTGGATGGTTCCGAACTAGAATATGTGGACATCTATGATACCTGGGTGTCTGGCTAGACTGTAAACTCTCCTTCCAGACTCATATCAAACATCTCCAATCTAAAATCAAATCTAGAGTCGGCTTTCTATTCCGCAACAAAGCCTCCTTCACTCACGCCGCCAAACTTACCCTAGTAAAACTGACTAACCTACCATTCCATTCCATTTTTTCTTTTAGTAACATTTCAATTTCGCCCTATCCATTTAGGCCAAGTGTAAGGGGTTTTAACTCACTCAACCTATCCTCTTTAACCTTTTTTCCTCAAGGCCATGAACAAAGATCACAATTAATTGACTGGCTTGAAAGATGACACCTAAAGTTCAGCAACCTCCAGATTCAATGTCTGAACGGTCACTCCCTGATTGAGAATCTATGACTTTGTTGAAGCACCTTTGGCAGCATTTACAGCCTCAAGTCTTCTTGGGTATGACGCTACAAGCTTGGCAAACCTGATTTTGGAGAGTTTCTCCCATTCTTCTCTGCAGATACTCTCAAGCTCTGTCAGGTTGGTTTTTCTGCTTTTAGTTTTTATTAAATGTGCAAAAATGTCTAAACATCTGTTTTCGCTTTGTCATTATGAGGCATTATGTGTAGATTGATGAGGGGAAAAATATTTAATACATTTTAGAATAAGGCTGTAACATAGCAAAATATGGAAAAAGTCAAGGGCTCTGAATACTTTCTGAATGCACTGTATCTGCCCCGTCCCATTTCAAGTTTGGCACAAACACTCTCCGTTTATTGAATATCTAAAAAAAAAACATACCGTAGTAGGGGTAACAAAAATCCTGCCTAATCTAACCCAGCTGTCATTGAGAGGAGGTGGGTCATCGGACAGAGGTGTATTAGCCAATGAGCTGGACAGAATACAGTTTGTCCATTTCATGAACAAATGCCCTGGCTTAAATAGTGCAGGGTGGATCAGAGATGACTTGTGTAAAAGAGGAAAGCAGGAAAGAAAGGAAGAAAACGGAGAGAGAGGTACAGATTCTAGATGATCGGGGGGTCAACTACCCTCCTGGGACCCCACTACATGTCCTTGGAGGACTACCAAAGTCCTTGGAGGACTACCGATGTCCTCCTGACATCTGCCACATCCTTCCTCAGGTCAAACAGCGGTCAACATGTTAAAGCACCCCCTCTCCCACCCTGCCGGTTTGGGGGTTTAATAAGGAACCGGTCGGTTTTGACCTCCCAAGACGAACGTGAGGAAGCCAAGAACTCAAGGCTAGGTCAAGGCATCTGGAGAGATGAAGTAGATAAGGGAACCATTATGTGGATTTTAAACGGTCTGGCTGAAGGGATACAACAGATAATTGGTTTGATGATGAAAACCAAGAGAAGCTGACAGGCTGTCCTTGGAACCACTTAATTTTGGCACCTGTCCCCCATAGAGCGGCTAAAGCCAAAAGGCCAAGAGCCAGGAAACCCTATTAGCATGCAAAGTGCACCTTGCATGTGCATATCTTTAATACAGTGCCAGGAGCACAATGGATTGTCCGGATTGTCCTGAGCCAGTAGCAAGCACAGGGGAGATTGGCGGACTGTTGTTAAAGCTACTGTATATAGGCTATTAGGCTAATCGCCCAGTCTCAGCCAGAGGAGTCAAAAGATGTGTGCTCTCTGAGGCAGAACCCTCCACAGCAGACTCCCATTCTCCACACTGCCACAAACATGACAATATACAGTGGCTTGCTAAAGTATTCACCCCCCTTGGCATTTTTTCCTATTTCGTTGCCTTACAAACTGGAATTAAAATGGACATGTTGCGGATTTGTATCATTTGATTTACACAACATGCCTACCCCTTTGAAGAAGCAAAATATTTTTTATTTTGAAACAAACTAGAAATTAGACCAAAAACCTTCCAGAGAACTTGAGCGTGCATAACTATTCACCCCTCCCAAAGTCAATACTTTATAGAGCCACCCTTTGCAACAATTACAGCTGCAAGTCTCTTGGGGTATGTCTCTATAAGCTTGGCACATCTAGCCACTGGGATTTTTTTCCCATTCTTCAAGGCAAAACTGCTCCAGCTCCATCAAGTTGGATGAATTCTGCTGGTGTACAGAAATCTTTAAGTCATACTGCAGATTCTCAATTGGATTGAGGTCTGGACTTTGACTAGGCCATTCCAAGACATTTAATTATTAAATGTCCCCCCTTAAACCACTCAAGTTTGTTTTAGCAGTATGCTTAGGGTCATTGTCCTGCTGGAAAGTGAACCTCCGTCCCAGTCTCAAATCTTTGGAAGACTGAAACAGGTTTCCCTCAAGAATTTCCCTGTATTTAGCACTATCCATCATTCCTTCAATTCTGACCAGTTTTCCAGTCCCTGCCAATGAAAAATATCCCCACAGCATGTTGCTGCCACCACCGTGCTTCACATGCTGTTCTCAGGGTGATGAGAGGTTTGCGCCAGACATGGCGTTTTCCTTGATGGCCAAAAAGCTCAATTTAAGTCTCATCTGACCAGAGTACCTTCTTCCTTATGTTTGGGGAGTCTCCCGCATGCCTTTTGGCGAACACTAAACGTGTTTGCTTAATTTTTTCTTTAAGCAATGGCTTTTTTTCTGGCCAATCTTCCATAAAAGCCCAGCTCTGTGGAGTGTGCGGCTTAAACTATGTCTTGCTACGTATGCTACGTCTTGCTTGTCCTATGTTGCTATGTCTTGCTTGTTCTATGTTGCTATTGTCTATATAGTAATTGTTTTTAATAACCTGCCCAGGGACTGCGGTTGAAAATTAGCCGGCTGGCTAAAACCGTCACTTTTACTGAAACGTTGATTAATGTGCACTGTCCCTGTAAAAATAAAAATAAACTCAACTCAACTAAACTGGTCCTATGGACAGATACTCCAATCTCTGCTGTGGAGCTTTGCAGCTCCTTCAGGGTTATCTTTGGTCTCTTTGTTGCCTCTCTGATTAATGCCTTCCTTGCCTGCTTCTTGCGTTTTGATGGGCGGCCCTGTCACGCCCGGCCATAGAGAGGCATTTATTCTCTATTTTGGTTAGGCCAGGGTGTGACTAGGGTGGGCATTCTATGTTCCTTTTTCTGTGTTTTTGTATTCCATTGTTTTCAATCAGGGACAGCGGTCTATCGTTGTCTCTGATTGAGAACCATACTTAGGTAGCTCTTGCAAACATGGGTTTTGTGGGTAGTTGCTTTCTGTTTTGTACCTGACGGAGCTGTTTCAGTTGTTCTTTTTTGTTACTTTGTATTTAGTGTTCAATTCTATTTCATAAATGACGAACACGTACGACGCTGCGCTTTGGTCCTCACCTTCCACCAACGGCCGTTACAGGCCCTCTCTTGGCAGGTTTTTCGTGATGCCATTGGTCTTCATGGTGCCGCTTGCTTGCTGAAGCCCCTTGCTTAGTGGTGTTGCATACTCTAGGGCCTTTCAGAACAGGTGTATATATACTGATATCATGTGACAGATCATGTGATACTTAAATAAAGTCCACCTGTGTGCAATCTAACAAATTATGTGACTTCTGAAGGTAATTGGTTGCAACCAGATCTTATTTAGGAGCTTCATAGCAAAGGGGGTGAATAAATATGCACGCACCCCTTTTCCATTTTTTATTGTTGTTTTTTTTAAACATTTTTTTTAAACAAGTTCTTTTTTTCATTTCACTTCACTAATTTGGATGATTTTGTGTATGTCCATTACATAAACTACAAATAAAAATCAATTAAAGTTACAGTTTGTAATGCAACAAAATAGGAAAAATGCCAAGGGGGATGAATACTTTTGCAAGGCACTGTATATATATATATATATATATATATATATATATATATATATATATATATATATATATATATATATATATATATGCACCTCCACACACACATATACGCACACACAATCATTCTCCCGCACACACACACCCCAACCCTCCTTTTCTCACCAGGCTTAGTGGCACAAGACCAGGGGAGGAACACAGGAGAGAATAGCATTCCTCTCCAAAGCTTCTGTCAAAGAGCAGGAAGAGGATTAAGTAGGGGGATACTGAGCTGATCTTGCTCACTGGTTATCCCTATAAGCTCAAGTCAGGTTGAGGGGCTGGATTTGTGTTCTCATTGATGCGGGTGTTGTTTACTTCAACTGACATTGTAGCTTCTACTTCTCTCGAACAAACACTACCAGTTGGGTGATTGTGGGGGATGGCTAGATACAAGGGTTGTAGCCCTTTACACTCGTACCCGTATACAGGTTGAAAATGGCAGATTTGGGCACTGATAAGCTCCTATATTGGACATCAGAGCTCAGGCTTTGTGCTTCTCATACAGAAGAAAAATGGCAATATATTTCACTTCCCGTAAAATGTATTTCAAGTACATGTACAGTACCATTCAAAAGTTTGGACACACTGACTTATTAAAGTTTTTTTCTTTATTTTGTATATTTTCTACATTGTAGAATAATAGTGAAAACATCAAAAGTATGAAATAACACATATGGAACCATGTAGTAACCAAAAAAGTGTTAAAGAAATCAACATATATTTTATATTTGATATTCTTCTAAAAGTAGCCACCCTTTGCCTTGATGACAGCTTTGCACACTCTTGGCATTCTCTCAACCAGCTTCACCTGGAATGTCTTGATGGAGTTCCCGCCAGTGGCGATTGTAGCATGTAAATCTTGGTGGGGCAAACTCCCCCCAATATTTTTTAGATGCATGCCAGCAAAGATACTACACAACACAACACTAAACAATACATTAAATACACTATAACGGCGACAAGTGGTGCCCACAAATGTTTTGGACCTACATAAAGCTGTCCCAACAGAAGAGCTTTCTTTTCAGCTACGCCTGGCTATCAGCTGAGCCTTGTCTGGCAACGAAACAATTCATTCAGCCTCGTTTACTGTTTTATCTCATTTTTTAAAAACATAGCTGTTATGGTTGACCATATCTCCCTGGCATATTACATAATTTATGCAGCAGCATATAAGACATTTTTGGACTTACTGTCACGCCCTGACCTTAGTATTTTTTGTTTTCTTTATTATTTTGGTTAGGTCAGGGTGTGACATGGGTGTTATGTGTGTTTTTTGTCTCATCTAGGGTGTTTGTACTGTCTAGGGGTTTTTGGAGATTTATGGGGTTGTTTCCATCTAGGTGGTTATGTATGTCTATGGTTGCCTAGATTGGTTCTCAATTAGAGGCAGGTGTTTATCGTTGTCTCTGATTGGGAACCATATTTAGAGGCAGCCATATTCTTTGGGTATTTTGTGGGTGATTGTTTCCTGTGTCAGTTTTTGTGCCACACGGGACTGTTTCGTTTCCATTTCAGTTTGTTATTTTGTATTTGTGTCATGTTCAGTCTTTTCTATTAAAACATGGACACTTATCACGCTGCGTATTGATCCTTGCTACACCTCTTCGGGACGAAGAGGAGGAAATCCGTTACACTTACCTTTTGTGCGTGTCGGCCCTTCTTTGGCATCAAAGAAAAATATTTACAATTCCGAGTTTGATGACCATTCAGAATGTATTTTCCCAGTCTGACTTCCCAGTTGCAGTGCTTGCGGTTAGCCATTGTCACTGATTCCTTCCAAACAACTCATTGTTGAATTTGCGATTTTCAACTTGTGTAATGTTTATGTCCAATGGCCGACGAGCACCGATATGTTGTATCTATATTTTCTCTTCATTATTTATCTTCATATGACATGGATTAAAAAGGATTTGCCAGTAGACTTGATTCACGATGATGACTGTGAAAGTAAGAGGTTGACATGATCAGTCCAATCAAAGCTACTGTACATATAACGTGATTTGACATAATTTCTGTGGCCAATGACCTTGAGCTTTCTTGGAAGGGCCCTTGTAATATAACTCCGTGGTAGGACCCAAAGGGTTACTAAAGGACTGAAGCTAGGCGATTGTGCAAGGACCTCATGAGTGACAGAGTACTGAGCCAAACCACCACAGAAAGCACTGAGCTTGGCTGAAACACCTGTATTTTGGAGCTGCCTTAATCAAGAAAACAAAAAAGTGAACGTGGTTGTATGCGGCTTTATTAACTCATTATTTTCTTTTACATTGTTTGCAATCGGACATGTGACACGTATTCATGCAAAAATAACATGCAACCCCCCCAAAAATATATATTTATTTTATATTTTAGCAAAAAATGTGGGTCTCAAAACCCCACCTGCCCTGAATGACGGGTCACTACTGGTTCCCATATATGCTGAGCACTTGTTGGCTGCTTTTCTGTGATCCAACTAATTCCAAACCATCTCAAATGGGTTGAGGTTGGGTGACTGTGGAGGCCAGGTCATCTGATGCAGCACTCCGTCACTCTCCTTCTTGGTCAAATAGCCCTTACACAGCCTGGAGGTGTGTTTTGGGTCATTGTTCTGTTGAAAAACAAATGATAGTCCCACTAAGCGCAAACCAGGTGGGTGGCGTATTGCTGCAGAATGTCATGCTGATTAAGTGTGCCTTGAATTCTGAATAAATCACTGACAGTGTCACCAGCAAAGCACCCCCACACCATTACACCTCCTCCGCTATGCTTCACAGTGGGAACCACACATCGGGAGATCATCCGTTGATCATCCGTTCACCTACTCTGAATTTCACAAAGACACGCGGTTGGTACCAAAAACGTATTTTTTTATATTTCCACCAGTCTAATGTCCAGTGCTCGTGTTTCTTGGCCCAAGCAAGTCTCTTTTTCTTATTGGTGTCCTTTAGTAGTGGTTTCTTTGCAACAATTCAACTATGAAGGCCTGATTCACGCAGTCTCCTCTGAACAGTTGATGTTGAGATGTGTCTGTTACTTGAACTCTGAGGCATGTTTTTTGGGCTGCAATTTCTGAGGCTGGTAACTGTAATGTACTAATGGACTGTCATATCTCTTTGCTTATATGAGCTGTTCTTGCCATAATACGGACTTTGTCTTTTACCAAATATCTTCCATATACCACTCTGAGCTTGTCACAACACAACTGATTGGCTCAAACGCATTAAGAAGGAAAGAAATTCCACAAATTAACTTTTAACAAGGCACAGCTGTTAATTGAAATGCACACCAATTAACTACCTCATGAAGCTGATTGAGAGAATGCCAAGAGTGTGCAAAGCTGTCATCAAGGCAAGGTGGCTACATTGAAGAATCTCAAATATAAAATATATTTTGATTTGTTAGAAAAAATGTGGTTGCTACATGATTTCATGTGTTATTTCATAGTTTTGATGTCTTCACTATTATTCTACAATGAAGAAAATATAAAAATAAAGAAAACACCTTGGAATGAGTAGGTGCGTCCTAACTTTTGAATGGTACTGTACATACAGTACATTTGTATCTTTGCTCATCTCATCTACTGGGTGGCCAAAAGGGGTTCCAAATTCGGCATAAGAAATACGTTGCACATCAGAGGACTCTCAAATGCCTCTTTACATATTTATCAATGGAGATAGTGTTTTGGGCGATCAAGCCACAACTGGCAGTGATATAATTTAAATTGTATTGGCGAATAAAAAACTTTTGATTTCACAAAATTGTATCATACTGTCATAAAGAGTACATATTCAAATTCATATAGAACTAGTTTTTCCACTTAAAGAGGTTACTTTTTAAATGACTATAGAGCCTCTTTTTTTATGGCTGAGATCCTGTTAACGGGAACAATATGACAACAGCCAGTAAAATTGCAGGGAAAATGCAGAAATCTCATAATTTAAATTCCTCAAACATACAAGTATTATACACCATTTTAAAGAAAAACTGGTTGTTAATCCCACCACAGTGTCCCATTTCAAAAAGGCTTTACGATGACAGCATACCATTCGATTATGTTAGGTCAGCACCTAGTCACAAAAACACAGCCATTTTTCCAGCCAAAGAGAGGAGTCACAAAAAGCAGAAATAGAGATCAAATGAATCACTAACCTTTGATGATCTTCATCAGATGACACTCATAAGACTTCATGTTACACAATACATGTATGTTTTGTTCGATAAAGTTCATATTTATATCCAAAAATCTGAGTTTACATTGGCGCGATATGTTCAGTAATGTTTTGCTTCCAAAACATCCAGTGATTTTGCAGAGAGCAACATACATTTACAGAAATACTCATAATAAACATTGGTAAAAGATACAAGTGTTATGCATGGAACTTTAGATAAACTTCTCCTTAATTCAACCACTGTGTCAGATTTCAAAAAACCTTGACAGAAAAAGCACACCATGCAATAATCAGTACAGGGCTCAGAGACCAAAACAAGCCATACAGATACCCGCCATGTTGTGGAGTCAACAGAAGTCAGAAATAGCATTTTAAATATTCACTTACCTTTGATGATCTTCATCAGAATGCACTCCAAGGAATCCCAGTTTCACAATAAATGTTTGTTTTGTTCATACATAATTTATGTCCAAATACCTCCTTTTTGTTCACGCTTTTAGTTCACAAATCACAAATCCAAATGTCAAAAAATTCCATTACAGTTTGTAGAAACATGTCAAACGATGTATAGAATCAATCTTTAGGATGTTTTTAACATACATCTTCAATAAAGTTTTCCACCATTATTTGCAAATTAATTAATTAAAAATCCTACAATGTGATTTTCTAGATATTTTTTTCTCATTTTGTCTGTCATAGTTGAAGTGTACCTATGATGAAAATTACAGGCCTCTCATCTTTTTAAGTGGGAGAACTTGCACAATTGGTGGCTGACTAAATACCTTTTTGCCCCACTGTATATATATGGCCAATTCCCATAAATGTAAACAAATATAGAATAATACATATATATACAGTGCATTATGAAAGTATTCAGACCCATTGACTTGTTCCACATTTTGTTACGTTAGCCTTATTCTAAAATGTATTAAATTGTTTTTTTTTCCCTCATCAATCTTCTCACAATACCCCATAATGACAAAGCGAAAACAGCCTGTAGCATCTGTTCTGGGGCACTCACAGACAATATCTTTGCAATTCTGGAAACGTCAGAGTGTTTTCTTTCCAAAACTATCAATTATATGCATAGTCGAGCATCTTTTTGTGACGGAATATTGCGCTTAAAACGGGCATGTCTTTTTATCCAAAAATGAAATAGCGCCCCCATAGCATCAAGAGGTTAACATCAGAAGCCTCCTCGCTAAGTTTGTTCTATTCACTGCTTTAGCACACTCTGCCAACCCGGATGTTCTAGCTGTGTCTGAATCCTGGCTTAGGAAGACCACCAAATATTCCGAAATTTTAATCCCAAACTACAACATTTTCAGACAAGATAGAACTGCCAAAGGGGGCGGTGTTGTAATCTACTGCAAAGATAGCCTGCAGAGTTCTGTCCTACTATCTCGGTCTGTACCCAAACAATTTGAAATTCTACTTTTAAAAATCCACCTCTCTAAAAACAAGTCTCTCACCGTTGCCGCCTGCTATAGACCACCCTCTGCCCCCAGCTGTGCTCTGGACACCATATGTGAACTGATTGCCCCTCATCTATCTTCAGGGATTGTGCTGCTAGGCGACCTAAACTGGAACATGCTTAACACCCCAGCCAACCTACAATCAAAGCTTGATGCCCTCAATCTCACAGAAATTATCAATGAACCTACCAGGTACCTCCCCAAAGCCTTAAACACGGGCACCCTCATAGATATCATCCTAACCAACTTGCCCTCTAAATACACCTCTGCTGTCTTCAACCAAGATCTAAGCGATCACTGCCTCATTGCCTGCATCCGTAATGGGTCAGCGGTCAAACGACCTCCACTCATCACTGTCAAACGCTCCCTGAAACACTTCAGCGAGCAGGCCTTTCTAATCGACCTGGCCGGGGTATCCTGGAAGGATATTGATCTCATCCCGTCAGCAGAGGATGCCTGGATATGTTTTTTAAATGCCTTCCTAACCATCTTAAATAAACATGCCCCATTCAAGAAATTTAGAACCAGGAATAGATATAGCCCTTGGTTCTCCCCAGACCTGACTGCCCTTAACCAACACAAAACATCCTATGGTGTTCTGCATTAGCATTGAACAGCCCCCGTGATATGCAGCTGTTCAGGGAAGCTAGAAACCATTATACACAGGCAGTTAGAAAAGCCAAGGCTAGCCTTTTCAAGCAGAAATTTGCTTCCTGCAACACTAACTCAAAAAAAAGTTCTGGGACACTGTAAAGTCCATGGAGAATAAGAACACCTCCTCCCAGATGCCCACTGCACTGAAGATAGGAAACACTGTCACCACTGATAAATCCACCATAATTGAGAATTTCAATAAGCATTTTTCTACGGCTGGCCATGCTTTCCACCTGGCTACTCCTACCCCGGTCAACAGCACTGCACCCCCCACAGCAACTCGCCCAAGCCTTCCCCATTTCTCCTTCTCCCAAATCCGTTCAGCTGATGTTCTGAAAGAGCTGCAAAATCTGGACCCTTTCTTTCTAAAATGATCTGCCGAAATTGTTGCCACCCTCATTACTAGCCTGTTCAACCTCTCGTGTCGTCTGAGATTCCCAAAGATTGGAAAGCAGCTGCGGTCATCCCCCTCTTCAAAGGGGGGGGGGGGACACTCTTGACCCAAACTGCTTCAGACCTATATCTATCCTACCATGCCTTTCTAAGGTCTTCGAAAGCCAAGTCAACAAACAGATTACCGACCATTTCAAATCTCACCATACCTTCTCTGCTATGCAATCTGGTTTCAGAGCTGGTCATGGGTGCACCTCAGCTACGCTCAAGGTCCTGAACAATATGTTAACCGCCATCGATAAGAAACATTACTGTGCAGCCGTATTCATTGATCTGGTCAAGGCTTTCAACTCTGTCAATCACCACATCCTCATCGGCAGACTCGACAGCCTTGGTTTCTCAAATGACTGCTTTGCCTGGTTCACCAACTACTTCTTAGACAGAGTTCAGTGTGTCAAATCGGAGGGCTTGTTGTCTGGACTTCTTGCAGTCTCTATGGGGGTGCCACAGGGTTCAATTCTTGGACCGACTCTCTTCTCTGTATACATCAATGAGGTCGCTCTTGCTGCTGGTGAGTCTCTGATCCACCTCTATGCAGACGACACCATTCTGTATACTTCTGGCCCTTCTTTGGATACTGTGTTAACAACCCTCCAGGCAAGCTTCAATGCCACACAACTCTCCTTCCGTGGCCTCCAATTGCTCTTAAATACAAGTAAAACTAAATGCATGCTCTTCAACCGATCACTACCTGCACCTGCCCGCCTGTCCAACATCACTACTCTGGACGGCTCTGACTTAGAATGCGTGGACAACTACAAATACTTAGGTGTCTGGTTTAGACTGTAAACGCTCCTTCCAGACCCATATCAAACATCTCCAATCCAAAGTTAAATCTAGAATTGGCTTCCTATTTCGCAACAAAGCATACTTCACTCATGCTGCCAAACATACCCTTCTAAAACTGACCATCCTACCAATCCTCGACTTTGGCGATGTCATTTACAAAATAGCCTCCAATACCCTACTCAACAAATTGGATGCAGTCTATCACAGTGCAATCCGTTTTGTCACCAAAGCCCCATATACTACCCACCAGTGCGACCTGTACGCTCTCGTTGGTTGGCCCTCGCTTCATACTCATCAACAAACCCACTTGCTCCATGTCATCTACAAGACCCTGCTAGGTAAAGTCCCCCTTTATCTCAGCTCGCTAGTCACCATAGTATCTCCCACCTGTAGCACACGCTCCAGCAGGTGTATCTCTCGAGTCACCCCCAAAACCAATTATTTCTTTGGCCGCCTCTCCTTCCAGTTCTCTGCTGCCAATGACTGGAACGAGCTACAAAAATCTCTGAAACTGGAAACACTTATCTCCCTCACTAGCTTTAAGCACCAACTGTCAGAGCAGCTCACAGATTACTGCACCTGTACATAGCCCACCTATAATTTAGCCCAAACAACTACCTCTTTCCCTACTGTATTTAATTAATTAATTTATTTTGCTCCTTTGCACCCCATTATTTTTATTTCTACTTTGCACATTCTTCCACTGCAAATCTACCATTCCAGTGTTTACTTGCTATATTGTATTTACTTTGCCACCATGGCCTTTTTTTGCCTTTACCTCCCTTATCTCACCTCATTTGCTCACATCGTACATAGACTTGTTTATACTGTATTATTGACTGTATGTTTGTTTTACTCCATGTGTAACTCTGTGTCGTTGTATGTGTCAAACTGCTTTGCTTTATCTTGGCCAGGTCGCAATTGTAAATGAGAACTTGTTCTCAACTTGCCTACCTGGTTAAATAAAGGTGAAATAAAGAAATAAATACAGCTGATGGCCCCCGTGTTGATGGTCAGCGTGGCAGCTGTGTTGTTTACTACCCTCAGCGACTGGGGGTGGCTTCTCAGGAAAGTCAGGATCCAGTTGCAAAGGGAGGTGTTCAGTCTCAGGGTCCTGGGCTTGGTGTTTGGCTTGGAGGGGACTATGATGCTGAATGCTGAGCTGTAGTAAATGAACAGCACTCTTACACAGGTATTACTTTTGTCCAGTTGGGTGAGGGCAGTGCAATGGAGATTGCGTCATCTGTGGATCTGTTGGGGTGGTATGCAGATTGGAGTGAGTCCAGGGTGTCTGGGATGATGGTGTTGATGTGAGCCCTGACCAGCCTTTTAAAACATTTCATGGCTATAGATATCAGTGCTAGGTTACCTTAGCATTCTTGGGCAAGGGGACTATGGGGCGGCAGTGTAGCCTAGTGGTTAGAGCATTGGACTAGTAACCGAAAGGTTGCAAGTTCAAATCCCCAAGCTGACAAGGTACAAATCTGTCGTTCTGCCCCTGAACAGGCAGTTAACCCACTAGGCCGTCATTGAAAATAAGAATTTGTTCTTAACTGACTTGCCTAGTAAAATAAAGGTAAAAATAAATATGGTGGTCTGCTTGAAATAAGTTGGTTACCAGGAATGAAGGTAAGACCCAGATACAGACAACGTTGAATTAACAATGGTTTAATAATCCAACAGGGGCAGGCAATAGACAGGTCAAGGCAGGCAGGGGTCAGTAAACCAGAGGTGGGGCAATGGTACCGGACGGCAGGCAGACTCAGGGTCAGGGTAGGCAGAGGTCAATAATCCAGAGGTGGGGCAAAGGTACAGGTCGGCAGGCAGGCTCATGGTCAGGGGCAGGCAGAGTGGTCAGGCAGGCTCAGAGTCAGGACAGGCAAGGGTCAAAACCAGGAGGGCAAGGAAAAGAGACTGGGAAAAGCAGGAGCTTAGAACAAAAATGGCTCACACAGGTATAAATACACAGGTGATAATGGGGAAGAAGGGCAACACATGGAGATGGGTGGAGACAATCACAAAGACAGGTGAAACAGATCAGGGTGTGACATTGGTATTACAGACCGGGTCAGTGATAGGTTGAAGATGTCAGTGAAGACACCTGACCCCTTGTCAGCGCTTGCCTTGAGTACACGTCCTGTTATTCCATGTGGCCCTGCAGCCTTGCAAAAATTAACCTGTATTATAATGTCTTACTCACATTGGCTACAGAGAGTGAGATCACACAGCCGTCCAGAACAGCTGGTGCTCTCATGCATGGTTCAGTGTAGCTTGCATCGAAGTGAGCACAGAAGTCATTTAGCTCATCTGGAAGGATCGCGTCCCTGGGCTTCCCTTTGTAATCTGTAATAGTTTGCAAGCCCTGACACATCCGTCGAGCATCAGAGCCGGTGGAGTAGGATTCAATTTTAGTCCTGTGTTGATGCTTTGCTTGTTTGACAGCCCGTTGTAGGTCCTAGCGGGATTTCATATAAGTGTACGGATTAATCAAATCAAATTTTTAAATCAAATTGTATTAGTCACATGAATACAACATGTGTAGACCTTACAGTGAAATGCTTACTTACTTATAAAAAATACGTATAAGAATAAGAAATAAAAGGAACACGTAATTAAAAAGCAGCAGTAAAATAACAATAGTGAGACTATATACAGGGGGTACCGGTACAGAGTCAATGTGCGGGGTAACGTTTAATTGAGGTAATACAGTTACAAACACCTTAGCCAAACACAGGTAACTCAGTTTTTCACAACTCCTGACATTTTATTCAAAGAAAACATGACCTGTTTTTAAGATTGTGAAATGTCAGAATAATAGGAGAGAGAAGAATTTATTTCAGCTTTTATTTCTTTTATCACATTCCCAGTGGGTCAGAAATGTACATACTCTCAATAAGTATTAGGTAGCATTGCTTTTAAATAGTTTAACTTAGGTCAAACGTTTTGGGTTGCCTTCCACAAGCTTCCCACAATAAGTTGGGTGAATTTTGGCCCATTCCTCCTGACAGAGCTGGTGTAACTGAGTCAGGTTTGGAGGCCTCCTTGCTTGTGCACGCTTTTTCAGTTCTGCCCACTGTCACCTTCTGACCTTTATTTCCTTTGTTTTGTCTTTATTTAGTATGGTCAGGGTGTGAGTTGGGTGGGCAGTCTATGTTTGTTTGTTCTATATTTTGGGTATTTCTATGTTTCGGCCTAGTATGGTTCTCAATCAGAGGCAGGTGTCATTAGTTGTCTCTGATTGAGAATCATACTTAGATAGCCTGGGTTTCACTGTGTGTTTGTGGGTGATTGTTCCTGTCTCTGTGTTTGCACCAGATAGGACTGTTAGGGTTTTCACATTTCTTGTTTTATGTAGTCAGTTGTTCATGTCTACATTACGTATTAAAAAGAACCATGGACACTTACCACGCCGCATATTGGTCCTCTGATCCTTTTCGCCTCTCCTCTTCGGAAGAAGAGGAGGAAATCTCTTACACCCACAAATTTTCTATAGGATTGAGGTCAGGGCTTTGTGATGGCCACTCCAATACCTTGACTATGTTGTCCTTAACCATTTTGCCACAACTTTGGAAGTATGCTTGGAGTCATTGTCTATTTGGAAGACCCATTTGTGACCAAGCTTTAACTTCCTGACTGATGTCTTGAGATGTTGCTTCAATATATCCACATAATTTTCCGTCCTCATGAAGCCATCTATTTTGTGAAGTGCACTAATCCCTCCTGCAGCAAAGCACCCCCACAACATGATGCTGCCACCCCCATGCTTCACGGTTGGGATGGTGTTCTTCAGCTTGCAAGCCTCCCCCTTTTTCCTCCAAACATAATGATGGCCAAACAGTTCTATTTTTTTCATCAGACCAGAGGACATTTCTTCAAAAAGTACGATCTTTGTCCCCATGTGCAATTACAAACCGTAGTCAAGCTTTTTTTTTAGGTTTTGGAGCAGTGGCTTTTTCCTTGCTGAGTGGCCTTTCAGGTTATGTCGATATAGGACTCGTTTTACTATGGATATAGATATTTTTGTACGGGTTTCCTCCAGCATCTTCACAAGGTCCTTTGCTGTTGTTCTGGGATTGACTTGCACTTTTCGCAAAAAATACGTTCATCTCTAGGAGACAGAACTGGTCTCCTTCCTGAGCGGTATGACGGCTGCGTGGTCCCATGGTGTTTATGCTTGCGTACTACTGTTTGTACAGATGAACGTGGTACCTTCAGGCATTTGGAAAATGCTCCCAATGATGACCCAGACTTGTGGAGGTCTACCATTTTTTTCTGAGGTCTTGGCTGATTTCTTTGGATTTTCTCATGATGTCAAGCAAAGGGGCACTGAGTTTGAAGGCAGATCTTGAAATACATCCACAAGTACACTTCCAATTGACTCAAAGTATGTAAATTAGCCTATCAGAATCTTCTAAAGCCATGACATCATTTTCCGGAATTTTCCAAGCTGTTAACTTTTTAGGGATAGGGGGCAGCATTTTCACTTTGGATTAATTGCGTGCCCATAGTGAACTGCCTCCCACTCTGTCCCAGATGCTAATATATGCATATTATTATTACTATTGGATAGAAAACACTCTGAAGTTTCTAAAACCGTTTGAATTATGTCTGCGAGTATAACAGAACTCATATGGCAGGCAAACTTCCAAACAATTCTGGGGCTGGTTGATGTTCAACTCACCGTCTATTCACATCCCAGTAAGATATGGATCTGTTAGCACTTCCTATGCCTTCCACTAGATGTCAACAGTCAGTAGAACATGGAATGAAACTTCTAGTGTGAGTCAGTGGTCTGGCAGAATGCCAGTTCCTGGTTACGCGGATTACTCATGATATCGCCATGGGTTTCATTACTCTGTAGACAAAAACAAATGCTCCGGTTGGAACGTTATTGGATATATATGATAACAACATCCTGAAGATTGATTCTCTACTTAATTTGACAAGTTTATTCGACCTGGAATATAACTTTTTAAAGTTTTCGTCCGAGTTCGCCTGGACCCTGGACTGGCGCCAGCTTTTGGACATGTGAACAAAAGTAGCTAATTGGACACTAGTAATGGACATTATCGTACAAAACAACGATTTATTGCGGAACTAGGATTCCTGGCACTGCATTCTGATGAAAGATCATCAAAGGTAAGGGAATATTTATGATGTAATTTCGTATTTCTGTTGTCTCCAACATGAGAAATGTTGGAGAAACAAATAATACCTTATTACCAACACGGTATTGTAAACACATAGTTCGTGCCCGGTGTGTGCTTGTTTGCAGACTTTTTCTACAGCTTTGACAGTGCTACTGATAGTTGTGGCGCTTGGCTTGCATGTATTAAAATTGTGTTATTTGACGTGTCAACATGTAAAAGCTTATTTAACACTTCAAATAGTGTTTTTTGACATGTATCTTTTTTGAGACCTAAAGACCCAAACAGCGTTCAATACTCCTTTGACACAATGCTTTTTTCAGTGTGCATGATTGTCTAACCTTTTCTCCCACAAACAGGGCCTTGTGCACAAATAACAAACAGCTAGGAACATTGGGCGGTCCAGTTGTTCAGACAAGTGACAGCGTTGTTGTAAGAGTTAGGATTTACATATGGTGTGGAAACCAAATGAGAAGGGTAACAATGGACAATTAGGGATGTTTCGAGCCAGATACTGTGTATGGGGCAGACCATATGTCAAGCATATGAATTTACAGTGAATTTGGTAATCTTTTACCGTCAGCTCGGTGGTAAGTCACATTCTGTATTTCATATTACAGCACACCTACTGTAATATAATTATGGTATCAAAGCAAGTACTGTGTAATGACACACAGTAAAATGCTGTAAAATGGACTATTATACTGTAAAAAAAATCGGATTGAATGGATGAATGAATGAAAGAATGGATGAATGAAATTCATTGATGGGAGGGGTTTGAATTTCAGTGTTTTACTGTAATTACAAGGGATTGGTGCAAGCAGGTTGGCTGCTAGTTAAAGTGTTTACACATCACATCATATGAATGAATACTTGGTGTTTTATATCAGTTACTCTTCTAGAGGCCTTAACAAAGGCTTCCAAACTCGCATCGACCACAGGGCAAAACAGACCAAAAAGACATGGCAAAATGCTCACCCACTTAAGGTTTTAAGACTTGCTGCCATTCCAATCTGTCCTCTATACATTTTGAATTGATTAGGCACTATAACCACATAAGAGTTCAATTGTAACACCATTCTCACTCACGGGTGCAACAAATATAGCCTCTTACAAGGCATGCCTCAAAATATGTTATTGAGCCAGAAACAACAATACCATGCACCACAAGTGGTCAAAAGATTGTTGGCGCTCCAAAGACACAGTACAGGACTGTATTATGTGGGGTTGAATTACGGTACCATTTGGAAATACATAATATAATTTCCCACCAACAACATTTTCCCAGAATGCACCATAATTTACAGTATGCTGCAGTAAAAGGTTTGAGTCATTTACTGTTGATAATCCCCCAAATAAATGACAGTTTTCTGTTACAGTGTGGGCTTAGAAGAATGGTAGTAAAGAACAAGAAGGCCCGCACACTGTTAAAGCTCCCAATTCACCGATTTATTGACAATGTTTCAATCCGAAGTGGATCTTCGTCAGGTCAAACATCCCAAAATATACACATTTAACCTCACATGAACATTGTGGACATGACTCATGGTGGGTGCAAAAACAATGTGTATCTCTAATAATTTAATAGCAATGAGATGGATACATGTAGTAGTTCCAGAAAATATTATATATTTACAAAATGACCAAGTAGGTGACCTGGAAGGTAAGACAAATCAAAGTGACATATTCATGGACTGCATCAAAGCTGAGTCAAACATAATATTCTTTGAAGAGAAAGTCTGAACTGAGCTACTTAAAAACCTCTTGAAACTAGGGGGCACTATTTTCATTTTTGGGAAAATAACGTTCCCAAAGTAAACGGGCTATTTTGTCAGGACAAGATGCTAGAATATGCAAATAATTGACAGCTTATGATAGAAAACACTCTAAAGTTTCCAAAACTGTAAAAATATTGTCTGTGAGTATAACAGAACTGATATTGCAGGCGAAAGCCTGAGAAAAATCCAATCAGGAAGTGACTCATGTTTTGAAAGCTCTGCATTCCGATGCGTCCCTATTGAGCAGTGAATGGGCTATCAACCAGATTCCTTTTTCTATGGCTTCCCTAATGTGTCTAGTGTCACAATAAATAGTTTCAGGCTTTTATTTAGAAAAATGAGCCTGAACGACAACATTGCGTCAGTGGTCAGCTTGAGGCTCTCAGTATTTTGTGCGTAAAAGACAAATGCGGCCATTGTTTCTCTCTTTCCTACTAAGAAGCCACCTGTCCCGGTTGATATATTATTGTATAGATATTTGAAAAACACCTTGAGGGTTGATTATAAAAAAAGTTTGCCATGTTTCTGTCGATATTATGGATCTAATTTGGAATATTTTTCGGCGTTGTCGTGGCTGCAGTTTCCGGTGGATTTCTCAACCAAATGTGAAGTACAAACGGAGGTGTTTCGGCTATAAAAATAATCTTTATGGGACAAAATGAACATTTGCTGTCTAACTGGGAGTCTCGTGAGTGAAAACATCCGAAGCTCATCAAAGGTAAACGATTTAAATTGATTGCTTTTCTGATTTATGTGACCAAGCTACCTGCTGCTAGCTAGACATAATGCTATGCTAGGCTATCGGTAAATTTACACAAATGATTGTCTTGCTGTGGCTGTAAAGCATAATTTCAAAATCTGAGATGACAGGGTGATTAACAATAGGCTAAGCTGTGTTTCAATATATTTCACTTGATTTCATGAATATTAATATTTTCTAGTAATATTTTTTGTCCGTTGCGTTGTGCTAATTAGTGTCAGTTGACGACAATTCTCCTGGATCCGGGAGAGGGAGTTCCAAGAGGATTTATTATATACTTTATCTCATTCTCTTCATTCCCTTACCTGTGATAGTGAATGTTTTCTATCTTGATAGATTTCTTCATCATGTGAATATACACACAATCTAATTAGGAATCATATCTCTTAGCCATCTGCTAAACTGGGCTTTTCCCGATATCACCCCTGTAATAACAGAATTCAACCAATCAGCTCATGGAGACACTCTTCAGAATAAGGTTAATTTTATCAAGTGTGATTAGTACTGGCAATTGAAAACATGGCATTGAATACTAAATTTAAGCCAGCCCATGTCATGGGCAATGGCTTTGGGGTGGGGAAATATGCAAATGCATATAATTACACTATAATTAAATAATTGCCCTCACCGCTCGTTGTTCACCTTGTCATACTCATTTAATTCATCCAATAGGCATAATATTTTAATTGAAACATACATCAGTTGGCCGACTGGTCTAATCATTTGCATACTTGCATATTAAAACCTGTTAGAGCGAGGGCTACTTTTTTCAAAATTTTGTTAAAAATCGCGCAACATTTCAACGTCCTGCTACTCATGCCAGGAATATAGTATATGCATATGATTAGTATGTGTGGATAGAAAACACTCTGAAGTTTCTAGAACTGGTTAAATGACGTCTGTGACTATAACAGAACGTGTTTCGTGGTCAAAATCACAAGGAAACCTGATCACAAAATCGACGAAGAAAAAAATCAATCCGCCAGTCTCTGTATTGTCTATTGCAAGGTATAATAGATAGCGACCGGCTTACAGTTCCTACAGCTTCCACACGATTTCGCCAGTGTTGTGAATTCTATGCAGGTAAATCCTTGGTCATATGAGTAATAGGCACATCCTGTGGTATGGTCTCCCGGAGGAAGTGATGAAAGGGGGAAGGAAACTGGAGTACGATTTCCAAACTTTCTCCTATTGAATACAGATTGCTCCGTGATCAATTTGATCGTTTATTAACGTCTACTAATACCTAAAGTTGGATTACAGAAGTAGTTTGAAGTGTTTTGTCAAAGTTTATAGGCAACTTTTTTCATTTAAAAAAATAACGTTGCGTTTAGAAAGTGTTTTTCCCTGGATCACACAGTCTTCATAAATGGACATTTTGGGTATACAAGGACCGATTTAATCGAAAAAAAGACCCAATTGTGATGTTTATGGGACATATAGGAGTGCCAACAAAGAAGCTCGTCAAAGGTAATGAATGTTTATATTTTATTTCTGCGTTTTGTGTAGCGCCCTTCAGGTATTTTGGGGTTTTGCATGCTATGCATTTTAAAAATCTGACTTGTTGGCTAGATTCACAACGAGTGTAGCTTCAATTGAGTACCCTGCATGTGTGTTTTAATGAACGTTTGAGTTTTAACGAGTGCTATTAGCATTTGGCGTAGCGCATTTGCATTTATTGTTGGCAAGGTGGGACGCTAGCGTGTCAGGTGGGCCAGAGAGGTTAAATCCAAATACCAGATTTGAATAATCCTGATTGCTCCAGATTTAGTTATAAAACACCTTTGATTGTCCTACTCTTGAGAGTTGTGCTGAATATCTTCAAAATCAGGGTTGAGTTCAATAGGACAGGGTTTCCCAAACCCCTGGGTGCGCATGTAGTTTTTTGCCCTAGCACTCCACAGCTGAATCAAATAATCAAAGCTTGATGATGAGTTGGTTATTTGAATCAGCTGTGTATTGTAGTGGACGCTGCTGAGGGAGAACAGTTCACAACAATGGCTGGAACGGTGCAAATGGAATGGCATCAAATGAATGGAAAACATGTGTTTGTTGAATTTGATACCATTTCACTAATTCTGCTCCAGCCATTACCCGTTATCCCCAATTAAGGTGCCACCACACGCACTAGTTTTGTGCTAGGGCAAAAACCAAAAGGTGCACCTAGTGTTGCATGGAAAATTGTACTTTCTTATTGGACCATGTAGTCTCTCTCAGTTTCGGTCCGTTTTCTTCCATAGGGGCCTAATGAACACCACCCATCCGAGGACGTTAACCAGAGCACTAGACAGCTTCTCCTTGGAACCCTGCAGCTGAAAGTTTGATGATTTATGACCCATCCTGCTCCCTGTATTGAAGTTCAAAGCCTCAGCAGTATACCTCTCGCACCAACACTCATACCAACCAATAGAAAGCAGCATTTTTATCACTCTCTTCCATTGGTATTCATACACGCTCAAGGATCTGTGGAAGAGCTGTATTCTCCTGGATGTGTTATGACCTCGCTATCTGTATTTACCTTATATATTCACAGTGCTAGAGGCTTACATGTGTACACAAACAAATACACGCACACGATCACACACACACACTACTCATCCTCACCGTGGGGCACAACAGGGAATATTACTTACACAATGTTTTTCAGACATATATTTACCCCGTGACTTATGCTGTTCTCTATATGCTTCATTGTTTTTATGGGTCATTGGTTTTCAGCGGAAGAAAAGGCAGAATGCAAAAATAAAAGGAAAATCATGGCTATGCTATTTCTGTTACTTTAAGTATGAATGTATGATATTACACATCATGCCCCATGTTTGATGAAACAGACGTTCACTTTTCAAGTCTAGGTTATATGTTTTACCTGAATCTTAGACACTGATGAATAAAACTGTAATTTTACTGAACAAAAATATAAATGCAACATTGTCACGCCCTGATCTGTTTCACCTGTTCTTGTGATTGCCCCCACCCCCTCCATGTGTCGCTTGATTTCCCAAGTGTATTTATCCCTGTGTTTCCTGTCTCTCTGTGCCAGTTTGTCTTGTATGTCCAAGTCAACCAGTCTGGTTTCCCCCATGCGCGTGCCTTTTTGCTTCACTTTTTGCTAGTCCTCCCAGTTTTGACCATTGCCTGTTTCTGGACTTTTTACGGAATGCCTGGTTCGGAAACGCGAAGGAGATGAGTGGAAGACAGCCTTTACTACAGCCAGTGGAAATTATGAATGTAATGAATACCAGGTCATGCCGTTTGGACTCACCAACGCCCCCCTCTGTTTTTCAGGCTCCGGTAAACGATGTGCTCCGGGACATGCTGAACCGTTTCATGTTCATTTACCTGGACGACAACCTGTTTTGTTTCCCGGTTCTTCATGTCAGACAAGTCCTTCAGCGTCTGCTGGAGAACCAATTGTTTGTGAAGGCCGAGAAATGTGAGTTTCACCGCTCAATAATCTCCTTTCTGGGATATGCCATTGCTGATGGAAATGCTCAAATGGATCAGGACAAAGTGAAAGCGGTGGTTGAGTGGCCTATGCCTACATCCAGGGTGCAGTTGCAACGTTTCCTGGGGTTTGCTAATTTCTACCGCCGTTTCATTTTTGGCTACAGCACTCTGGCGGTCACCCTCTCGGCACTCACCTCTCCCAAAGTACATGGTCTCCAGGGGTTGACAAAGCCTTCGTGGATCTGAAATATTTCACCACAACATCCATCCTCGTCCATCCGTATCCATCCCGTCAATTTGTGGTAGCGGTTGATGCTTCTGTTGGCGCAGGGGCCATTCTGCCCCAGCGATTCACCCCCTTTGCCATTGACGTCATTTCCGGTCACAACTTGCAGACTTGTTTACGTGTTGCTGTGCGTTTTGTTGCCAACCTATTTTGCTACCTGACAACTTTACGGTTTTTACTTTTTAATTACCATTTATATTTTGGTTTTTTTCCCTCAACATTTTCATTCCAGACGCTTTATCTGGACACGGTTCGTCAGGACCTCCAACAGCCGAAGCTAAGTAGTAACAATAACATGATGCCTTCTAATTACTCACATACATATACAATATACAATATACAGGAGAATGATCGCCTTCCGGCGAGGATAGCTGTGCTTCAAGCCCAGCTTCAGACGCAATCGTTAGTTAAGGGTAATTTCAGTGTAGGAAAGGATGAAACAGCGTCTGTGCCACCAGTAAGTACAGATAGTAATATAAATCCCCTGGCACAGACCCCGCAGCCGGACAACTTTCTCACGGTTTCTGGAGGAAATGCTGTAGGAATGCTCAACCGGTGTCGCTCATTCAGCCGACAAACTTTCAACCGGTTTTCCCCATTAGTATTTATGCTGCAGTAGTTTATGTGTCGGGGGGCTAGGGTCAGTTTGTTATATCTGGAGTACTTCTCCTGTCCTATTCGGTGTCCTGTGTGAATTTAAGCGTGCTCTCTCTAATTCTCTCTTTCTCTCTCTCATAGGACCAGAGCCCTAGGACTATGCCTCAGGACTACCTGACATGATGACTCCTTGCTGTCCCCAGTCCACCTGGCCGTGCTGCAGCTCCAGTTTCAACTGTTCTGCCTTATTATTATTCGACCATGCTGGTCATTTATGAACATTTGAACATCTTGGCCATGTTCGGTTATAATCTCCACCCGGCACAGCCAGAAGAGGACTGGCCACCCCACATAGCCTGGTTCCTCTCTAGGTTTCTTCCTAGGTTTTGGCCTTTCTAGGGAGTTTTTCCTAGCCACTGTGCTTCTACACCTGCATTGCTTGCTGTTTGGGGTTTTAGGCTGGGTTTCTGTACAGCACTTTGAGATATCAGCTGATGTACGAAGGGCTATATAAATACATTTGATTTGATCTGCACAGGACCAGAAGCTCCATCCTTGTGCCATCCTGTCTCATCGTCTCAGTCCGGCTGAGAGGAACTATGACGTTGGCAACAGCGAACTCCTGGATGTCAAGTTGTCACTGGAGGAGTGTGGGGATTGGCTGGAAGGAGCAGAACAGCCCTTCGTGGTCTGGACAGACCATAGAAATTTGGAATATCTCCTTACAGCCTTAACTCCAGGCAGGCGAGGCGGCCTTTATTGTTCACCAGATTCAACTTCACCATTTCCTACTGCCCAGGGTCCAAAAATGTGAAGCCGGACGCCCTCTCCCACATATACAGTTCCTCTGCCAAACCCTCGGTCTACGAAACCATTCTCCCTACCTCATGCCTTGCTTCTTTAGTGGATTGGGGTATTGAAAACTTAGTTCGAAAGACCCAACGTTCCCACCCTGAACCTGAAGGGGCTGATCCGGCTAACCGGTTATTTGTTCCTAACTCAGTCCAGTCCTGGAATGGGCTCATTCCTCAAGGCTGACCTGTCATCCAGGTTCCCGTCGTAGCATAGCCGTCATCCGACAATGTTTCTGGTGACCCACAATGGTTCCTGATGTCTCTGCCTACGTCACCGCGTGCACAGTGTGTGCACAGAATAAGACTCCATGGCAAGCTCCTTCTGGCCTCCTTCAGCAACTACCTGTCCCTCATCGTCCCTGGTCCCATATCTCTCTGGACTTTGTCACTGGGCTTCCTCCATCTGATGGCAACACTGTCATTCTGACAGTAGTGGATCATTTCTCCATGGCCGCCCATTTCATCCCTCTCCCCAAACTAAACTCTGCCAAGGAGACGGCCCAGCTTATGGTGCGGCACGTCTTCCGGATCCATGGACTCCCGGTGTACATGGTCTCCGACCGGGGTACTCAGTTCTTGTCTCAGTTCTGGAAGGCATTCTGTACCCTTATTGAGTGGTCGGCCAGCCTGTCCTCCAGATTTTATCCCCAATTCAACGGCCAGCCATCCAGGATCTAGAAAGCACCCTGAGATGCCTGGTCTCAACCAACACCACTACCTGGAGCCGACAACTGGTCTGGGTGGAGTATGCCCAGACACCCGTCCCTGTTCAGCCACAGGACTCTCTCCTTTTGAGTGCTCTTTGGGGTATCAACATCCACTCTTCCCGGAACAATAGCAGGAGGTTAGCGTGTCCTCAGCCCAGATGTTTTTACACCGCTGTCAACGTACCTAGAGAAGAGCCAGGGTGGCAATTCTCAAGACCAACTCCAGGTATCGTCAACAAGTGGACTGTCATCAGACCCCAGCTTCAGCTACTGCATTGGGCAGAGGGTATGGCTTTCCACTAGGGACCTGATTGTTTTTCCCGTGCTCGTGTCTTTTCTCTTTTTTGCTAGTCCTTCCGGTTTTGACCCTTGCCTGTTTCTGGACTCTGTACCTGCTTGCCTTGACCTCGAGTCTGCCTGCCACTCTGTAACTCCTGGACTCTGAAATTGTTTTGACCTTTTGCCTGTCCATGACCATTCTCTTGCCTACCCCTTTTTGGATCAATAAACATTTAAAGACTCCAACCATCTCCCTTCTGTGTGTGCATCGGGGTCTCACCTTGTGCCCTGATAAATATGTCAAGTGTTCGTCCCATGTTTCATGAGCTGAAACATAAGATACCAGAAATGTTCCATATGCACAAAAAGCTTCTTTCTCTCAAATTGTGTGCACAAATTGTCATGAGTATGCAGAATTGTGTTCAGATCCTTGCGACATTGGGCCGGCATTTTTATGCTGAAACATGAGGTGATGGCAGCGTCTGAATGGCATGACAATGGGGCTCAGGATCTTATCACGGTATCTGCCATTGATAAAATGTGTTCATTGCCTATACCATAACCCCACCGCCACCATGGGGCACTCTGTTCACAACGTTCACATCAGCATACCGCTCGCCCACACGACACCATCTGCCATCTGCCGGATACAGTTGAAACCGGGATTCATCTGTGAATAGCACACTTCTCCAGCATGTCAGTGGCCATCGAAGGTGAGCATTTGCCCACTGAAGTCGGTTACAACGCCAAACTGCAGTCAAGTCAAGACCCCGGTGAGGACGACAAGCATGCATATGAGCTTCCCTGAGATGTTTTATGACATTTAGTGCAGAATTTTTCGGCTTTGCAAACCCACAGTTTCATCAGCTGTCCAGGTGATTGGTCTCAGATGATCCCGCAGGTGAAGAAGCCGCATGTGGAAGTCCTGGGCTGGCATGGTTACACCTGGTCTGCGGTTGTGAGGCCGGTTGGACCAACTCCCAAATTCTCTAAAATGACGCTGCAGGTATGGTAGAGAAATTAACATAAAATTATCTGGCAACAGCTCTGGTGGACATTCCTGCAGTCAGCATGCCAGTTGCACACCCCTCAACTTGAGACGGCTATGGCATTGTGAAATACAACTGCACATTTTAGAGTGGTCCTTTATTGTCCCCAGCACAAGGTGCACATATGCCACACCTATCAGGGTGGATGGATTATCTTGGCAAAGGAGAAATGCTCTCTAACAGGGATAAAAACAAATTTGTGCACAAAATTTGACAAATAGATTTTTTGTGCATGTGGAAACTTTCTTGGATTTTATTTTCACAATATATTAATCATGTATTGAACTGCATCCATCTATTCAGCCAACAATGCCTTACTATTCAGCCAACAATGCCTTACTTGGAATCTTAAAGTTGCTTTTGCAGCATAAACTAGGAATTTGATATTTTTGACTCAAATGTGTCTGTTTGAACTACTTTGCAGATATGAAACAAACTGTCAGTTCCACTGTTTATGCTTTGTATTCTACAACAGAAACAACAGCATGAACATTAACGGTGATCTCTTATCTCCGAAGAGGAGAAAGGGGGTTAGATAAGTTGGCAGAGGAGTGCAGCATGACGGTGCCACAACAGCCCAAACTGCCTCTGAATATCTCTGCATTCAAGAGAGAAAATGACTTTTATCATTCAGTGTAGTCTGGCTTCAACTTAGCAAACAGAGAAAACAAATCACATGAAGTCAGAAAGAGAGCCCAATGCAACTAAAGGGAATCAATGGCCAACCTTAAATTTGATCAGCAGTGATGAGTTATTTTACCCACAGAACTGCAATACTCGCTTCAACAATAAAAAGCGGTCCTTCAGTCTTTTAATGTGGTAAGGATATTTAGTGTGAAATATATGCAACGGTTATAAATGAGGCCCCAAGGTCTCTGGCAAGGTTACTCATCACAAGAGTGTGGTCACTGAGTAGGATCAGTGTTGTTGGATTAGTCAACATTACTCCAACATGGAGAGGCCAACAAAACAGGAATTTTTGGAAATCAAAAATCTGTAGAAATGTCAGAGAGCACATTTGAGTACAGGTCATAATTCCTTGACTGTGGGCAGGCATGGGCTGACCTGACCTGGCCCAACCTTTTGTCTGTTTTTGTTGGTTTGTTGGTAACGTGAGCAGGACTTAAACCCTAATCCCTTTGCATGTGCTTCCATTAATGGCTTTACAGAAACCAAAGAGGAGAGGGAACCGTGTCACACTGTTTGTGTGCCAACTACCAATCTCTTGGTGACATTGGTGATGTGGCGGGTAGTGCCAGCACTGCAGGCCCTAGAGGAGAGGGGGTGTAGGGAAGTGATAAGGATGTCTGGTTAAATCTGAAGGGTGAAATAGTGAATTCTCTGGATTGACCACCTTGTTTTGATTCATAATCTATTGATCAGTCATAACAACACTAAGTGAATACAACAAGATCATCCACTGTCCGTATTAAGTCAGACACCTAGCGATAGGGGCAGTAAAAAAACCCACCTTTAATCAATTCTTCATTAAAGGCACTCTTCTAAAGATGCAACTCCCTGATAATTGGACTAGTAGGCTACTAATGTGGATAATTTCCCTTACTAGCCGATCTCCTCGGGACAAAAGCATGCTTTTCCAGTTTGCTGAGTCGCTGACCCAGTCTCCCCTGCCATTAGTCTGGTTGGCTGATCACTAACACATGAAGCGTTCAAGAACAAATGACATCACTTTTACAGGCAGAGCTACAGCTGGCCAACACACCATTGGGTGATTTCAGAGCCTCCAGACTACACACTCACACAATTAAGTTGTATGTTGGAACAATGAGGTCCTCTCGCTTGATATGAACCAAGCCCCTCAGTCAGTATGACAGTCTTAGTCATTCTAGTGAGAGAACATTTGAAAATCCCTGGCAAGAGTCACAACAGATTGGCGTGTTTCGTCCTTTGGCTTGTAAGTGCTAACCGGACTTTCTGATTGTAATAACAAACAGATTAAGGCAGTGATTTGAAGCACTCACTGGCCTTTCGCTTGCACAGAAAAGTCATTAACCTCTACATAATTAGAAAATGTCAACCATGTCAGACTAGGGCATGCATGTAGGTGCCAATTGGGGGACTTCAGAACACCCAGAGACTTTAGTCAATATTTTTATGTTTGACAACACAGTGGGAAAAAGGATTTTGTCTTGACCCTTGCACGAATTTGACCCAATACTCCTGTATGTGTGTGAATCCTTCAATTAAACACCCTTGAGGTTGACAGCAATTAAACAATATGACATGTTGCAGTAGCCTTTTTTCTTTCTTTAAATTACAGTGTCATTCGTAACACTCTAAAAGGTCAACTCATCCTTGGAGAATGAAGCTTTATTTATTTTTTATCCAACCTGACATTCAGCCTACACCTGTTTTTCAGATAATCCAACATGCCTGAGTGAATGTCTGTGACATCATTGACATTATCAGCATGTCTGCACACCACACAGCACACCACACAGTATTAGTTCATGTTCAGGACATCACTTTGTAAATGTCATTGATTTTCTTATTTCCCAACCATGGTAATTAAGTTTTAAACTGCCAACCTTCTGTAACTCACTAATCAGCCACATCGTTAGACAATTTGAGTATTCTCTTTGTTTTGCTCCAGGGTACAGATCTAGGATTAGTTGGGAAAACTCAAAACTGGCCCAAGATCAGCGTCTCACCCTACTTCCTTTGGCTCAGCAGAGCTATAAATAAGTGTCAGACAGTGTTTCCTGTATCTGAGCAGACATCAGGCTTTGTTGATAATAGATTGATTAGTTGTGACAAAGTGATGTGTCACGCTGCACCTTCACTCACTCCACTAATAACCTGCAACCCCAACTCCACTTCCACTTCCACCCTTCAGCCTTTTAAACCCTTTTCTGCAGTCAAATGTCCAAATTGCCCTCTAGTGGCATCATAGGTGGAATGTTATTAATATTCCTCATAATTTTATCATTTATAAACATTACATTTTTTACGCATAAAATCTGATGTTTCTATTTCAAACGGTTTTGTTATAGTTCAGTCTTCTGTGATGTATATAAAATGTAATATTGTGATGCAACTCAAAATTGAATACATTTCAACTCTATATCTGACATGGTACAGGTGTCTTCTTTTATTTAAGCCAATAACCATGTGTCTGAGGTGTGTACTTTTGTTTCAAAGTAGATTTGATTAAGAGGACCAAGAAACACTCTGTGTGACCCTGATTTAGCCCACTGCTGTAAAAAGGTTAAATCACACTTGAACTATCCACTAGATACGGATGACAATCAGCACACCAGGGAGAAGACTCTGTGGCTCACTCAGAAGAGCATGGTGCATACAACACCAATGGTTGTGGGTTTGATTCCCTCTGGGGCCACCCATATGTACAACGGAAGTTGCTTTGGATAAAAGCATTTGCTAAATGGCATATTATTATTAGGCACAATGCTTCATAAGAACACAACAGCCACAGAGACATTCAACTGAGATTCTTGGCAGAAACATTTCCTCAGGAGGTTTTGAAAGACAAATCTCTGCATCTCTGCATGGTTAAACTCAACATTTGAATATTGTTCCCTGCTATGTCTAAATTAGGGTCATGTAGCTTATAGCCTACGATCCCATCTGTGTCTGTCACATAAGATTGCATCTTTACAGCACAAAGGATAAACTTTCACTTTCATCAAGTCCAGCTTGAGCTCCAAAATAGCCTCATGCCTACATGCAACAGCCCTGCCGGCAGGGACTACCTTTTTGGTGTTAAGTTTAACCAGGCAGTGGTGACATGTCATGTCAAGCACACATAATGATAACCAGGGATGAGGATGAGTTTACCGTTACAGAACTGCAGCAGCGAAGATGTGTCATAGAGGCTGCTGTAGCTGGAAAACCCGTCCTCCATTCTGGACTTCCACCGCGCTCCTCCACTCACTCCTCTCTTGTTCCCTCTCACCTCCCTTAAATCCCTGTTACTTTCGCTTGCTTGCCACCACCGAGGATCTTCCTCCATTAAACATCGAGTTTTCTCGTGTCAGGCTGCCAGTGTCAGTTACCATGGCAACCCATTCACTGTGAACTCAGACTCTCTTCTCTTCTTTGAATGGTCCCAAGGAGTAAACTCAAAAGACCCGGAGTATTTCAAAACACAAAAAACCTGGAGTATTTGAAAACACTTTCCTGCTCTTCTTCTTTTTGCTCCCTATTTTCTCTATTCACTCTTCTCTTCTTCCCTCAGTCTCTTCGGTGGCAGCTGTGTGGTGTTAAACCGTGTGCTGATCTCCAGAGGAAAAACAGCTTTGAAAGACTGGAGCTGTAAGTGGAGGGCTGGCAGCAGCGACTGTGTGTGTGTGTGCATGTGAGAGAGAGAGAGAAAGAGGGGGGGGCGATAGAGAGAGAGAGAGAAATAGAGCGACAGCGCGTGTGTGAGTGTTTGGATAATACCTTGGACAGCCTTCCCCGGCCCCAGACTTTCACTAACTGTGGACAAGGACAGAGGGGGTTGGGCCTCTTTCAAAAGACAGATCATCCCCCTTGCCGAGAGAGAGAGAGAGAGAGAGAGAGAGAGAGGCTCTGATCACCAGGAAGAGAATAAGGGGAATAGAAGGGTCACAAGGAAGAAAAAAAGATTGCAGCTGGTGGAATGGGATTATATATTGATATAGTCACCATATTATTGTTCAGCTCTTCTGGCATGCTGCCAGAAATCTTTTTGTGACAATAATAATCCCAAAGAGCCACTGATATGAGAGAAACCACACAGAAATTAATAAATATATATAGAATAAAGCTCTTTCTCAGTCTCAAAGAGAGGAGAGGAATCCAAGAGAAGAGAGGAATCAATCCATTCAGGAGAAAAATAATAGAGAGAGGGAACACAGAAGAGATTAGAGGGATGCTGAGACGAGCAAAGAAAATGGGTTTCTGTTGCAGAACAGTGAGCCATCATCCTACATAACTATAGCTGTACATACCTTTTTCCTACTTATACTGTATATTGTCCATACTGTCTATACAAACCACATTTATATCAGCACTCTGACATTGCTCGTTCTGATATTGCTCATTCTGATATTACTTAATCTCTTGTTTCTTATTTTGTTCTTGGGATTATTTGTGTATTATTATTGTACTGTTAGATATTTACTGCACTTCTAGAGCTAGACACAAAAGCAATTCACTGCACTTGCCTTAACATCTGTGTACACAGCAAATAAACTTTGATTTGATTTGACCCAGTCTACCAGTCAACACTTCAACAACTTCACATATGATGTAGAACAAACATGCCCCTCTAACAAGCAGAACATTGAATAATGTCAACCCTATTCAAGACAAGTTTATCTGCAACATTTGGCCCTGAAGTCAGACTTGGACCACAAAGTCACAAAACAATGCGACATCACATTTTCCCACTCTATCATCCCAAGAAGCTAAACAAGATGCTAAACGAGGTTGAGCACAATCAGTGTTGAAGCGAAACATTATTATTCTCAGCCTTATCTGTCTTAAAGCAGACAGTGTAATCATCAAAGAAGACGAAGAGGGGGAGAGGGAGGGAGGGAGGGAAAAACTGCCTCTTCATTTTGACTGGGGGTTTTCAGCAGCCATCAAATAAATGATAGAAGAGGATGAGAAGGAGAGAAATGGAGGGAAAATTGAAAGAGACTGTGGGTCATCTGACTGGAACTGTCATGGTAGAACACCTCTCAAGTATTCATGTATACATAAATGACTTGCCCCCCCTGTATGTCCCGAGATCAAAATGCAGATGCATGCCAACGACACAGTCTTCTGTGTCCATGCCAAGACAAAGCAACAGGCTGCTCGTAAACATACAGCAGCAATGGACAAAATAGATGACTGGTTGGACCACTCATGTCTAAAATTGAATATAACAAAAACTGTCGACAATCTCTGCATGTATTTCTCCATCAGGAACAGTGAGACCCATCAGCCTGAGGGAACTGTAAAGGAACAGAGGATTGAGGTGGTTTCACATGTTAAATACTTAGGAATAATTATTGACTCTAACCTTTCCTTCAAAAAAACAATTAAAAAAGTGCATGGAACAGCAAAACACAACCTGGTGAATTTCTAATTTATCTGATACCAAATGTCAGCAGATGTGGTAAACTGTACATGCACTCAATGGTTCTGTCCCATCTCTTGTACTGTGTCACAACCTGGTCAAATGCTAGTATCACAGCAATGAAACCACTCGGAAAGCTTTGTAAACAAACTCTGAAAGTGCTGGACAAAAAACAAACACATCACCACTGCAATATCACAAAGACATAATACCTACTGAGCTTTGATAGCTTCTTATGCCATGATGACACTTCTCTGCTGTTTAAGATCACTCATGACCTTGCCCCACCACCTCTTAAACAGTTTGCTACATATTGCAAGGACAATACCAGGACAACCAGAGGGGGCTGCTCAACTCAGTTTAGGTCCACTAAATTTGGCCAGAAAGCTATTTCAGTCAGAGCGTCTAGATTATGGAACAACCTGCCAACTAATGTGAGAGAGAGTTCAGTACCTTTGCTAGCTTCAAGGCAAACCTGAAAAGGTGACTGAAGGTAAACCAGTCATGTGAACATTAAGACATTGCGACTCCTAAGATGTCAGATACTGTAGGACCAAGGCACATTTAAATTCTCATGTTACATTAGCGTTATATTGTCTATTGTTGTATATTTCATATATACACACACTACCGTTCAAAAGTTTGGGGTCACTTAGAAATGTCCTTGTTTTTGAAAGAAATGCACATTTTTTTGTCCATTAAAATAACATCAAAATCATCAAAAATACAGTGTAGACATTGTTAATGTTGAAAATACTATTGTCAATGACTATTGACGCCTCACAAGTCCTCAACTGGCAGCTTCATTAAATAGTACCCGCAAAACACCAGTCTCAACATCAACAGTGAAGAGGCGACTCCAGGATGTTGGCCTTCTAGGCAGAGTTGCAAAGAAAAAGCCATATCTCAGGCTGACCAATAAAAAGAAAAGGTTGGACAAAAGAACACAGACACTGGACAGAGGAACTCTGCCTAGAAGGCCAGCATCCCGGAGTTGCCTCTTCAATGTTGACATTGAGACTGGTGTTTTACGGGTACAATTTAATGGGGCTTCCAGTTGAGGACTTGTGAGGCTTCTGTTTCTCAAACTAGACATTCTAATGTACTTGTCCTCTTACTCAGTTGTGCACCGGGGCCTCCCACTCCTCTTTCTATTCTGGTTAGAGCCAGTTTGTGCTGTTCTGTGAAGGGAGTAGTACATGGAGTTGTACGAGATCTTCAGTTTCTGGGCAATTTCTCGTGTGGAATTGTCTTCATTTCTAAAAAAAACAAAAAAAAAAACATTAACATATATGTAAGTATACAAGGCATTTTCACATCAAAATATACTTATTCCCTTCTTAGTGTGTTGACTCATAAATAAGACATGAAAGCATTCAAATATCAGCCCTTAAAAATGTCTAAAAGACAGCCGATGACTATTCTGTTAATAGTCGACTGTTATGTCATGCTGAACAAGAATAGACTGATAGGTTTCAGAATAAAGTTATTTGTTTCTGGCCATTTTGAGCCTGTAACCGTACCCACAAATGCTGATGCTCCAAATACTCAACTAGTCTAAAGAAGGCCAGTTGTATTGCTTCTTTAATCAGACAACAGTTTTCAGCTGTGCTAACATAATTGCAAAAGGGTTTTCTAATGATCAATTAGCCTTTTATAATGATAAACTTGGATTATCACAACGTGCCATTGAAACACAGGAGTGATGGTTGCTGTACGCCTATGTAGATATTCCATAAAAAAATAGTCTGCTGTTTCCAGGTACAATAGTCATTTACAACATTAACAATGTCTACACTGTATTTCTGATCAACTTTATGTTAATTCAATGGACAAAAAAGTAGCTTTTCTTTCAAAAACAAGGACATTTCTACGTGACCCAAACTTTTGAACGGTGTCGTATATATATATATATAAAAGAAAATAATAATTTGCAAATAAATTCATTAAAAATCCTACAATGTGATTTTCTGGATTTTTTTTCTCATTTTGTCATTCATAGTTGAAGTGTACCTATGATGAAAATTACAGGCCTCTCTCATCTTTTTAAGTGGGAGAACTTGCCCAATGGTTGCTCACTAAATACTTTTTTACCCCACTGTATATATATATATATATAGTACCAGTCAAAAGTTGACACACTCATTCAATGGTTTTTCTTTTCTCTCTTTTATCAAATATCAAAGTAGCCACCCTTTGCCTTAATGACAGCTTTGCACACTTTTGGCATTCTCTCAACCAACTTCACCTGGAATGCTTTTACAACAGTCTTAAAGGAGTTCCCACATATGCTGAGCACTTGTTGGCTGCTTTTCCTTCATTCTGCGGTCCAACTCATCCCAAACCATGTCAATTGGGTTGAGGTCGGGTGATTGTTGAGGCCAGGTCATCTGATGCAGTGAACTCTAAATAAATCACAGACAGTGTCACCAGCAAAGCTTCCCCACAACATCACACCTCCTCCTCCATGCTTCACGGTGGGAACCACAAATGCAGAGTTCATCTGTTCACGTACTCTGCATCTCACAAAGACACAAATCTCAAATTCGGACCCATCAGACCAAAGAAAATAATTCAGATTTCCACCAGTCTAATGTCCATTGTTTGTGTTTCTTGGCCCAAGCTACTCTCTTCTTATTATTGGTGTCCTTTAGTAGTGGTTTCTTTGCAGCAATGAAGCATGAAGACCTGATTCACGCTGTCTCCTCTGAATAGTTGATGTTAAGATGTGTCTGTTACTTGAACTCTGTAAAGCATTTATTTGGGCTGCAATCTGAAGAGCAGTTAACTCTAATGAACTTGTCCTCTGCAGCAGAGGTTAACTCTGGATCTTCCTTTCCTGTTGCAGTCCTTATGAGAGCCAATTTTATCATAGCGCTTGATAGTTTTTGCGACTGCACTTGAAGAAACATTCAAGTTCTTGAAAGTTTCTGGATTGACTGACCTTCATGTTTTAAAGTTATGATGAACTGTAGTTTCTCTTTTTGCTTTTTTCAGATGTTCTTGCCATTATATGGACTTTACTAAATAGAGCTATCATCTTCTATTCACCAACCCTACCTTGTCACAGCAGAACTGATTGGCTCAAATGCATTAAGAAGGAAAGGAATTCCACAAATGAACTTTTAACAAAGCACACCTGTTAATTGAAATACATTCCAGGTGACTACCTCATGAAGCTGTTTGAGAGAATGCAAAATCAAATCAAATTTATTTATATAGGCCTTCGTAAATCAGCTGATATCTCAAAGTGCTGTACAGAAACCCAGCCTAAAACCCCAAACAGCAAGCAATGCAGGTGTAGAAGCACGGTGGCTTGGAAAAACTCCAGAGAAAGGCCAAAACCTAGGAAGAAACCTAGAGAGGAACCAGGCTGTGAGGGGTGGCCAGTCCTCTTCTGGCTGTGCCGGGTGGAGATTATAACAGAACATGGCCAAGATGTTCAAATGTTCATAAATGACCAGCATGGTCAAATAATAATAATCACAGGCAGAACAGTTGAAACTGGAGCTGCAGCATGGCCAGGTGGACTGGGGACAGCAAGGAGTCATCATGCCAGACAGGAAGATCACATCAGTGACTCAACCCACTCAAGTGACGCACCCCTCCTAGGGACGGCATGAAAGAGCACCAGTAAGCCAGTGACTCAGCCCGTGTAATAGGGTTAGAGGCAGAGAATCCCAGTGGAAAGAGGGGAACCGGCCAGGCAGAAACAGCAAGGGCGGTTCGTTGCTCCAGAGCCTTTCAGTTCATCTTCACCCTCCTGGGCCAGACTACACTCAATTATATGAGGGAGGGAGGGAGGGAGGGAAAGAGAGAAACTGCCTCTTCGTTTTTACTGTGGGTCTTCTGACTGGAGCTATCATGGTGGAAAACCTCTTTCAATTATTCATGCGCCTGGCGCAGGATGGAAAGAAAAACATATGCATAAAGATAACTCTGTGGTCTATATTTACTTATTTTCAAACACTCCTCACACTGTTCTGGCTCATGAAAGGAAACAAGGCAAAAACACAACAAAGAATGCTCTAATGATTTGTGCAAGAAAGAACAGATCTCAGGTCTGCTTCAACCTGGATTGCTTTGTCTTGGAGCATGGCAATGATTTGTTAAGGCAGATTTCAGATCTGTTTCAACCTAGACCGCTTTGTCTCAGAGCATGGCGGTGATGTGTTAGAGGCTTTCCTACTGATTCCTACAAAACAGCTGAGTTAGGGTAATCCCAGGTGGGTACTGGTGGTGGAGCATTCTCCTCTATTTCCCCTCAGGGGATTGTACTGCACTCAGCGCTGTTCCATCTAGCTAGCCTATTACACAACAGCATGAAGGCCTCCTAAGACTCCTATTTTCTGGTGACCTACAGGAGCAGACAAGGCTCTCTTTTGTAATGCTTCTAAATCAGAGACAGTGAAAACATTACTGGAATATGTCTGTCTGTATCACAATGTTGCAGTTCTGCTTTCTCTCGTCCATTCTTTCTGCACCATTGTAAATATGAATGATGGGGACTCCCTTTAAAAACGTGTTTATCTGTCTGTTCAAATTCATATTGATCTGTTTTTCTCCTGGAATAGTGGTATGTAATACAAATTTGCACACACCAAAAAAATGTATAATACCAAAGTTATGATTGATTTATGAAAGGGCTAGTTATAGGGTGGCAGCTCGTCTAGTGGTTAGAGCGTTAGACTAGTCAGCGAAAGGTTGCAAGATTGAATCCCCGAGCTGACAAGGTAAAAATATGTCATTCCGCCCCTGAACAAAGCAGTTAACCCACTGTTCCTAGGCTGTCATTGAAAAAAAAAATTGTTCTTTAACTGACTTGCCTAGTTAAATAAAGGTAAAAAAATAAATAATATTCCTTTCCTTTAGATGCCCTCAGTTGAAAAACACAATACTATTAAAAAAGCCTCACTGTGGCTAAATTGAAATACACTCAGATTGGAATCTGTATGAGGGCAGATTGGAGCTCTAGATTACGGCTGGAGAGGGTGCGGCAATACGGGGGTTGAATGAGGGGCGTGAGGCAGGGGCCTCCCGCGGGTGGCAGCTGGAGGAGGGCTCTTCTACCTCACCCCGTCCCCCTCCCACTAATCTCATTGTTCTCCACCGCCCCTGGCTGCGGTCCAGCAAACACTAACAGTCAGACACATACTCAGGCCTCAGGGGGTAGGTACTGGTAGACAGCACACTACACACAACAACCCACCAGCAGGGACCGGAGGAACCCTTCACAGGGAACTTAACCTGAAGCGTGCTTCCATCCATTCATGCTGCTCTGTGGAAGATATCCCAGTCATTGTAATATAATTACTAGAACATTCAACGTTGACTTGAATGGGAATGTCTGCCCTAGTCATTCTATTTCTTTGATACCACTGCTTTCTCCAGATATGCATTCCATTGCCCCGCTGGAAACAGAAGCACATCTTAAACCACACAGCAGCTTTGCAGCAGTATTACAGAGGGCCTGCCAGTCTGCCAGTGGGCCAGGATTAAAGCCACAATCAAAAGAGTTATGGGTATCCAAGAGGAGTAATCCCTCTATAAGATCTACCTACCATCTGCCTGGGGGATGATGACTCCAATGGGACACACAAATAGGTCCCCAAAGCATAGTCAAATATTGGGGTAAATCCCAATTTGTCTGTTTTGGAGAGATCCGAGGGCACTCAATATGTGTTCCAAATGGATGGTTGATTGCAGCCAAAATGGTCTGCTTTTGTGTGATTTGTTTTTCTCCAAGTGTTAGGGTGTTATTGGGGTGTGTCACACCAACACACCCCTCTCGCCTTAGTCAAACAGTGTACTGTTTGCAGATCTTAGGGCACAAATGTGTCAGAGAAAGGCAGCCAAAATGATTTTAGTCAGTCTGATGGGTTTTCCCTAAGTGCTTATTCATGAGTGATAAGAGAGGGCCAAGGTTCATATGGGGCTAATCAGTGGTCTGGGCAGCACACCAGCACATGAGCCTCAGAATAGAGCTCTGTTCTAAAGCTGGCTCATCTGACTGTGAGAGTTGGATAGTGTGAAAATAATAAGGTTGGTGTCAGGCATATGTGTATAGGTGGCAGGGAAGTCAGGCGCAGGAGAGTCAAACGGAGTGTAAAATGGAGTATTTTAATAAAGTCCAAGTAACATGCTCCATAACACTAAATAGAGAAATGAACAACAAAATAAATATGGGTACGAAGACCCGACGCACACCTATACAAAAACACTACACTGACAATAAACAATCTCTGACAAAGACATGAGGGGAAACAGAGGGTTAAATACACAACAGGTAATGAATGGGATTGAAAACAGGTGTTTGGGAAGACAAGACAAAACCAATGGAAAATGAAAAATGGATCAATGATGGCTAGAAGACCGGTGACGTCGAACGCCGAGAACCGCCCAAACAAGGAGAGGCAACGACTTCGGCAGAAGTCGTGACAATTGGTGACATCATAGAAACATAATCAATTTCTTTGGGTGACAGCAGGTCAGCACCTCTTTGTTCATAATGTTCTGACCTGTGGATGGGAGAGTGGAAATAGTGGTGGAGAGAAGTGTGTGTGTGTGTATGCGCACATGCATACGTGCGTGTGTATATTGGAGAAAATAGCCTCTTTCTGTGCCACAATATGCATACTGCACAATACAGGCCAGGTATAATCACAAGACACTATTACAAGACACTGAGTACAGAACACTCTATGTATACCAATGATGGATAGAAGAATGAACTACACTGCTCAAAAAAAGGGAACACTAAAATAACACATCCTAGATCTGAATGAATGAAATATTCTTATTAAATACTTTTTTCTTTACATATTTGAATGTGATGACAATAAAATCACACAAATATTATCAATGGAAATCAAATGTATCAACCCATGGAGGTCTGGATTTGGAGTCACACTCAAAATTAAAGTGGACCACACTACAGGCTGATCCAACTTTGATGTAATGTCCTTAAAACAAGTCAGAATGAGGCTCAGTAGTGTGTGTGGCCCCCACGTGCCTGTATGAACTCCCTACAATGCCTGGGCATGCTCCTGATGAGGTGGCGGATGGTCTCCTGAGGGATTTCCTCCCAGACCTGGACTAAAGCAAACGCCAACTCCTGGACAGTCTGTGGTGCAACGTGGCGTTGGTGGATGGAGCGAGACATGATGTCCTAGATGTGCTCAATTGGATTCAGGTCAGGGGAACGGGCGGGCCAGTCCATAGCATCAATGCCTTCCTCTTGCAGGAACTGCCGACACACTCCAGCCACATGAGGTCTAGCATTGTCTTGCATTAGGAGGAACCCAGGGCCAACCGCACCAGCATATGGTCTCACAAGGGGTCTGAGGATCTCATCTCGGTACCTAATGGCAGTCAGGCTACCTCTGGCGAGCACATGGGGGGCTGTGCGGCCCCCCAAAGAAATGCCACGCCACACCATAACTGACCCACCGCCAAACCGGTCATGCTGGAGGATGTTCCAGGCAGCAGAACGTTCTCCACGGCGTATCCAGACTCTGTCACATCTGTCCAATGTGCTCAGTGTGAACCTGCTTTCATCTGTGAAGAGCACAGGGCGCCAGTGGTGAATTTGTCAATCTTGGTGTTCTCTGGCAAATGCCAAACGTCCTGCACGGTGTTGGGCTGTAAGCACAACCCCCACCTGTGGACGTTGGGCCCTCATACCACCCTCATGGAGTCTGTTTCGGACTATTTGAGCAGACACATGCACATTTGTGGCCTGCTGGAGGTAATTTTGCAGGGCTCTGGCAGTGCTCCTCCTGCTCCTCCTTGCGCAAAGGTAGAGGTAGCGGTCCTGCTGCTGGGTTGTTGCCCTCCTACGGCCTCCTCCACATCTCCTGATGTACTGGCCTGTCTCCTCGTAGTGCCTCCATGCTCTGGACACTACGCTGACAGACACAGCAAACCTTGCCACAGCTCGCATTGATGTGCCATCCTGGATTAGCTGCACTACCTGAACCACTTGTGTGGGTTGTAGACTCCGTCTCATGCTACCACTAGAGTGAAAGCACTGCCAGCATTCAAACGTGACCAAAACATCAGCCAGGAAGCATAGTAACTGAGAAGTGGTCTGTGGTCACCACCTGCAGAACCACTCCTTTATTGGGTGTGTCTTGCTAATTACCTATCATTTCCACCTGTGGTCTATTCCATTTGCACAACAGCATGTGAAATTTATTGTCAATCAGTGTTGCTTCCTAAGTGTACAGTATGATTTCACAGAGGTGTGATTGACGTGGAGTTACATTGTGTTGTTTAAGTGTTACCTTTATTTTTTTGAGCAGTGTACATAAAGGGATTAAAAAAACAGAATTAACCCAACACTTACAATGTACTTCACTATTATGACTGAAACGTTTATAATAAGAATCAAATAGTCCAGAACAGACTTGAAAGACAGTGCATTGCATTGTTTTCAATGCCTATGGTAATCATGTGGAGAAGCCTAATGGTACATTCTCCAACGAAGAATGGCACATTTGCTATGGATGTTATTCAGACTACTATATTTTGCCTCTTTTGAAAATGAAATCCTGAGCTTGCCTGAATCTCTCCTCGACTGGATCCATATTGCCCCAGGCAAGTGTCACATTCTGACCATAGTTCTGTTATTTTATTCTTTGTTTTAGTATGGTCAGGGCGTGAGTTGGGGTGGGCAGTCTATGTTTCTGTAACGGATTTCCTCCAGCCCTGCTTTAGGGCGGCGATATTCCCCTGCTTGTGCCCAGGGTCCCTTGCCGTCCAAAATCTCCTCCCAAGTCCAGGAGTCTTGTGTTTTCGGCCGCTGCTGCTGCTGGGTGTTTCTGTAACAACAGATCTCATCTTCATCTGAAGAAGAGTAAGGATCGGACCAAGATGCAGCGTGGTAAGTATCCATAATTTTAATCAAAGAAAGCACAACACTGAATACAAAAATAACAAAAGAACCGTGAAGAAACGAAACAGTACCGTGTGGCGACAAACACTGACAAGGAAACAGACACCCACAAATCAACAGTGAAACCCAGGATACCTAAGTATGATTCTCAGAGACAACTAACGACACCTGCCTCTGATTGAGAACCATACTAGGCCGAACACAAAAAACAACATAGAAAAACAAACATAGACCGCCCACCCCAACTCACGCCCTGACCATACTAAAACAAAGAATAAAATAACATAACTATGGTCAGAGCGTGACAGCAATCCCTGTTTGCAGTAAGTCTCACCACCTGGTGTCAGCAACAAAATAAATACTTTAATCATCACCCAGAATAATTGTCACTGTGGAATATCGGCAAGCAAAATATCGTGGCCTACATAAACACAGAAGTTACAGTATGTGATGATGGACTGTTAATGCTCAGTTGTACAGTCACTCTCATGTTTTGTGTTCATCCACCCACAAGCTAAATTGAAACTACCTACTACAACAAAATGAAAATGACCTGCCACACTAAATGACAAGCCATTATCATTCCATGATCTGCTAAAATCACATGACCTGCCGTTATCACAACATGACTTGCCAATATCACATGACCAGCCAGTATCAAAACATGACCAGCCAGTATCACAACATGACCAGCCAATATCACAACATGACCAGCCAGTATCAAAACATGACCAGCCAGTATCAAAACATGACCAGCCAATATCACAACATGACCAGCCAGTATCAAAACATGACCAGCCAATATCAAAACATGACCAGCCAGTATCAAAACATGACCTGCCAGTATCAAAACATGACCAGCCAATATCACAACATGACCAGCCAGTATCAAACCATGACTAGCCAGTATTATAACATGACCAGACAATATCACAACATGGCCAGACAATATCACAACATTACCAGCCAGTATCATTACACACCATTTGTGCCTTGTGTCACAAACAGAGGGACTGGGAACAGAGGAAATCAATAAGAACATTTTATTCTTATTGATTTCATTCTATCAGTTCTATTCTAATGTCACAGCTTCAGCACAGCAACATTGTCCCTGTACTGTATGAGACACATATAGTGCCTCATCATAGAAGCTAAGATTCTTATGATTTATGAATCTGGGTCACAGCCCTTGTTCTGGCTTAGTCTTTTGTCACAGTCTATAATTGCATTATGTGCATATTTAAAATGACTAAAATGTACTATCTTACTACTATCTCACTATCATGGTGTCTGTCCCTGATTCGGGTGGTTATTACCAACACCAACAAAATGGCTACTGCTGCCAACAGTTCGACTATGTAGTAAACATTGTTCTCTCTAACTCAAGGTTAAGCAAATCTGTTTTGGGGGAGCGATAGTTCTCGTCGCGGAGGCTTCAAACAGAGCTTCCTGTCTCCTGCTGGTTCTCTCTCTCTCTCTCTCTCTCTCTCTCTCTCACTGAGCTCTTTGTCACAACAGTTCTCGGCTGTATCTCAATAGCTTATTTTTCTCCTCTACTTTTGTAAATCTCAGATGATGGGATAGAAATTGGACAGGAGGATACCAATTCCCCATAACAATACAACAAGTTAATTGTAGGGATCCACCATATAGCTTTTATCTGCTTTGGATTTTTTAATAAGTGGAGATGAAGGAGAAGGGATGAAGAGACGAGAACAGGAAATTGCTATAAAGACTATTGAGATGCAGCCGAAGAGTGGCCCTATTGAGATGCAGCCGAAGAGTGTCCCCACTGAGATGCAGCCACAGGCAGATGGACAAGGAGGAACCTGGGATGGAAATAGACGATAATCCTGAAGAGGCTGTGGATAGGTAGGCCAATTACCTGCTCTACCTCTAGTGCCAGCAATAATGAAATGCAGCCATCACCAAACACTTAAAGGGGCAGCTGCTACATCCATTTTTTGACATATACACATTGATACTTGAAGAATATAAATTATAAATGTCTCATGAGTTTATTTCAACTGCCGTACCCCACCAGAACACAAAATATAAGCTTGTTTAACTCCTTTGTTTGTAAACAATGTAATTGTAAACAAATACTGTAGAGCACCATGAATTTGAGAGTGGTTCTCAAGACCCATCTCTCAGCTATTTAGCAAAACATTGGTGGTGTCCCAGCGTTGTTATTGTTCGAACCTCATATTGGCCATTTAATGTATACAGTAGACATCATACTGTTTACTGTAAATGGAGCTACTTAAAGTTAGATTCAGTAAATCACCAATCAAATCAAGATCTGTGTCACGTCCTGACCTTAGTTCCTTTTTTATGTCTCTGTTTTAGTTTGGTCAGGGCGTGAGTTGGGGTGGGCATATGTTGTGTATTCTAGGTTAAGTATTTCTGTGTTTTGCCTGGTATGGTTCCCAATCTGAGGCAGCTGTCGATCGTTGTCTCTGATTGAGAACCATACTTTGGCAGCCTGCTTTTCCACTATGGGTTGTGGGAAGTTGTTTTCTGTGTCTGTGTTTTACCATACAGAACTGTTTCGGTTTTCATTTATTTCTCTTGTTCTTGTGTATTAAGTGTTTGGTTATTTCATTAAAATATGGACACTTACCACACTGCGCATTGGTCCGATCTTTCCTACTCCTCCTCAGAAGAGGAGGAAAACTGTTAAAATATGGGTGTGAAACACAGTTATTAAACACAGTTATTAGGCTATTCTGAAAGTCAACTTTGAAGCTGAGTCTTTAAAGAAAAATTAGTGGGTGAAAACTTTTCTTCATCCACTAATTGGTCTTTTGACCAATCACATCAGATATTTTCATATCAGGTCTTTTTCAGAGTTTGTCTGATCAGTCAAAAGATGAACTAGTGAATTGAGCTGCCTGTGTAAACGTAGCCTTAGTAGTGTACTTCTTTTGATCAGTAGTGAATAGGGTGTCATTTGGTATGTAGTCAAAGACAGCCCGCCACACTGGCATGCGTCTGGCTCTGACTGTGTATGTGCTAACAGGGTTGATGTTCTCTCCAAATCACAAGTGTTAAATAGCAAGACGTTCAAAGCACTAAATGCTGTTGTGATTTGGCTGTGGTCACAGTACTGAGAAGTCATATTCAATACAATTAAAGTGAATAAACTGTATTCATCTCTCAGGGGCAATTATAGCAACTACTGTATCTCCCTTTGAGTCCCAACATCCTAGATACAATACACAATTATTTTAACTGAGTAACTTCAATGTGTATCTGCTGTTCACCACATCTCATCGTCTTGACCTTCATAGCTAAGTCCTACTTCTGGGCTGGGCTTCTGTGGATCAGTGGAGTACGTCTAGTCAGCCAATAACATCATGGAGTTCTCCGCCCCTGTGCTCAACATGCGCACAAATGAACTCACACACATACATGTGGGAGTGCATACACACACACACACACCTTACCCATCACTGGCTGAACTCACTCTCCCCATTTAGGCCAACTGAGCTGGATGATGATGTCATTGAGGTGTGGATTAGAGGCCATACACTAAGCCAGGCTTTCAGCAGTGAGGCTGGTTACCTACAATGCATAACTTCAGTGTGCATACAACTGAGGGTCAATAAACAGTTGGGAAACTATAGTTTGGATAACAACGACCACACATATTCTGGAGTATGGAGCACAAGATTTATTGAGAAAGAATAGGGTACAGCACCACATAGTCCTGGGTATTTTCTCAAGAACTCTAAAGATTGAATCGCTAGGATGTAAAATTATGTTTTGGTCACAGTTCTGCCAATTTCACAGAAGATGAAGAAATTAGCTGGTAATCATGAACAGTGCACTCTTAGAAATAAGGGTTCCAAAAGGGTTCCCCATAGAAGAGGCATTTTTGGTTCCATATAGAACCCTCTGCATAAAGGGTTATTCTACCTGGAACCAAAAATGGTTCTTCAAAGGGTTCTCCTAAGGGGACAGCCAAAGAACCCTTTTAGGTTCTAGATAGCACCTTTTTTCTAAGAGTGTGGGGGTTGGATTATGACAGGGATGTCTGACTTCAACCTCACAACAACTCTCATGTGACATGCATTTCATTTTCACCTTATGACTTAAAACTCACTACAGTGTGTGTATGTTTCCTACAGTCCAGTGGACACTATAATTCATTACTGTGTAGAATGGAATCCAATGGGTCCATAACGTTTGTATTTTCTGACACATGCAATGCTTCATGTTCTGTGAAGCGACTACAACAATAATCACATCTGTCTTGGCCGCTCTGAATTCATGTTCCTCCCCTCCCCCACTTTCTGTGCAGATAGGAACACACAGAGATAGCAGGACACACACATATGCAGTGAACGAGGGTGTAACAGGGTGAAACTGAAGAAGTTTTTGAACGCACCCTCTTTCAGCACCAGGTGTCTGTGATTGTCAATTAGGTGCGTGGCTGCCATGCCAATGTATACAAGCTGTGCTGTTTATGCCTATTCAGGGATCTCTCTTACTGTGTACAGGATGGCTGTGGCCAAGACCAAATTGATGATGAGAATGGATTGTGAGTATGTTTGTTGCAAATGTGCCCGTAGCCACTGGTTGTCCTTCTCCCATGGTGTACCTCGCTAGGTATATTGTTTAATTTTGATTGAAACTACCTGATGCATTGAGATTGAATACTTGTCTGTGGTGATGCTGATCTATGATAATGAGCTGTAAACATTTTCTGTTGACAGAGTATTAAATGCAAAGCCATGAGAGTTTCTGTCTAAGAACAATCTCATTGAGTTTCTTCAGAATTGTGAATAAAGCCCATATTTTTGTTTATCTGACTGGTTATTCCCATGCTCCACTCCCTGATAGAAACTTATGTTTAGATCCTCACCTTGCATATAAAAAAATAGGTTATTGACTATAGGAAAAGTTATTTATCGTGCATTCCCCATGTTACAAGGGCATGTGTGCACACCCACTTCCAAGTCTGATAATGCATACTGTTACTGTATAACTAAGAAATATTTATTCTGCATCTGATACAGGCTTTGAATCCATCACTTGGCAAGCGATTTAAGTATTCTTCGCTAGAATTGAAATCAACGACGCAGACTCTACAGGCAAGAATATACACTGCATGGGAAAACAGTTGAGGACATCCCAATGTGCTGTATATATTGTTAAATACTGTACCTTGATCAAATATTACTGTCAGATTAATTTGAGGATCTCCCACTTAATACCTAAACTAAAAGCAAAATTCAGCCAAAGATTTGGGATTCCTCACTAGTCAAAGGTAAAACTAGGCTACAATTGACATCATACCGCTAGGGGTACTTGTTCACATCTTCAAGACATATAGAGGGATGCCTGGCTGACGTCAATGGCCCGGAACCTATGTCCATCCCCATGTAATGTCTGGAGCTCGGCGTTCAAGTTGATGGCTATTTGTCACTCATGCAGAACTGTTTCATCACCGGTATAGTTAACCTGCTTCACCTCTGTATTGCACGTCTTCTACCTTTTCATCCTTTGTTTCTTGCCCCAGGATGACTGGTAGGGGCTTGCCCTGAGTGTAAATGTATTGCATCAAATAGAGAATGTATCTTGGACACGGCCTAAAGGTAGATATGGTGTGCTGTGGTTTTTCACTCAATGTAGCTGACATGATTATAGCTATACTCTTGTAGGTTGTCATGTTTTGGTGAGTAGGCCTACTCTTAACAAAACACACAGGAATTGTCACAGGCAATTCCTGTGACAAGGTATGTGTCTAAAAAAGCAATCTTGAAGGCGCACCTTAAACAATCTGTTCATATTGCAGTTCTTGAAAGCCTTAAATTTCACTAAATTGTATTTGTGGTCTTCTGATGCTTTTCCAGTCATAGGTACTAGCTAAAGATCTATAAAATGTTGAAATCCACTCAGCAAAAAAATAAATGTCCTTTCACCATCAACTTTTATTTTCAGCAAACTTAATGCTGTAAGTATTTGTATGAACATAAGACTCAACAGCTTAGACAAACTGAACAAGTTCCAGAGACATGTGACTAACAAACTGTATAATGTGTCCCTGAACAGAGGGGGAGGGGGAGGGGGGAGGGGGGAGGGGGGGGGTAAAAATCAAAAGTAACAGTCAGTATCTGGTGTGGCCACCAGCTGCATCTCCTCCTCATGGACTGCACCAAATTTGCCAGTTCTTGCTGTGAGATCTTCCCGGACATTTCTGGGGGGAATGGCCCTAGTCCTCACCCTCCGATCCATCAGGTTCCAGACGTGCTCAATGGGATTGAGATCCGGGCTCTTTGCTGGGCATGGCAGATCACTGACATTCCTGTCTTGCAAGAAATCAAGCACAGAATGAGCAGTATGGCTGGTGGCATTGTCATGCTGGAGGGTCATGTCAGGATGAGCCTGCAGGAAGGGTACCACATGAGGATGTCTTCCCTGTAATGCACAGCGTTGAGATTGCCTGCAATGACAACAAGCTCAGTCCGATGATGCTGTGACACACTGCCCGAGACCATGACGGACCCTCCAACTCGATTTCACTCCAGAGTACAGGCCTCGCTCATTCCTTTGACGATAAACGCGAATCCGACCATCACCTCTGGTGAGACAAAACCGCGACTCGTCAGTGAGAGCACTTTTTGCCAGTCCTGTCTGGTCCAGCGACGGTGGGTTTGTGCCCTTAAGCGACGTTGTTGCCGGTGATGTCTGGTGAGGACCTGCCTTACAACAGGCCTACAAGCCCTCAGTGCAACTTCTCTCAGCAATTATCTTTGAAAGACAGGGTCCTGAAAAAGGGACGTTTCTTTTTTTGCTGAGTTTAGTCTTCGTTCTTATGGATTGTTGTCACTTCAAGCATTTCCCCTTCCAGCCAGTTTCCAGCCTTTGCTCATACCTGAGAGGTTGAGAAGGTTAACTCCGGCCAAAATTTGTCCATGTTAAGTAGGTCATTAATTATTAGGCATTTTGTATGGGTGGCAATGAGTGTTGAATTCTGTCCAAATAAAAATGTATTGCTATTTTGATACATGAGGCTTACTTTTTATTTATTTATTTTACCTTTATTTAACCAGGCAAGTCAGTTAAGAACAAATTCTTATTTTCAATGACGACCTAGGAACAGTGGGTTAACTACCTGTTCAGGGGCAGAACGCCAGATTTGTACCTTGTCAACTCAGGGGTTTGAACTTGCAACCTTCTGATTTCTAGTCCAACACTCTAAACACTAGGCTACCCTGCCACCCCTCTAAGAGGTTTTGTAATTCTTAGGTTAAGAGTGTACTGATATGTGATGCACCTGACATTATCCCAACTTTGAGAGAATTTGTTTTTATATTTGAGCTGCACAGGAAGTTGGTAGCACCTTAATTGGGGAGAACAGGCTCATGTTAATGACTGGAGCGGAATTAGTGAAATGGTATCAAATACATCAAACACATGGTTTCCATTTACTCCGTTCCAGACATTATGAGCCTCCTGTGCTGAGTTGTCCCTGTTGAAATTTGAGACGGTCTATGCATATTCATGAGGCTAGCATATCACTCTCCATTAAATACAGGCGGTTGATGTTAACACCCCTCATCGAATATCCAAATAACGAGATGCATCCACCAATCCAAAGAGCGGAGTAGGTGGGTGCTTGACAGCCCGCTGTTCCGCCACGTGGAAAATGAATCACCTTGTCATTATATCCTGCATCTGCTCTTACTGAAGGAGTATAAACATTGTAAGTATGTGTGCATACTGGCAGCTAGTGGTTGGAAGTTATAACACATGAGTCTCTCTGGTCATCACGATCTGGCCAAGTTCCAAAAGTCAGAAGCCCCACCTAGTTTTACAATTTATCTTCTTAAAATCTGATTTTAAACCTAATCTTAATGACAATGCTAACCTTAAATTAAGACAAACAGCAACTTTTTGTTTTCATACATTTTTACAATATAGTCAGTTTGGACTTGTTTGTGGCCTCCCCCTCTTGCTTGAGGAACAATGGAGGACCAATGCGTTTGTCTAACTCTGTCGCTTTTGATCCACTGCTTTGCTTTATCTTGGCCAGGTCGCTGTTTTAAATGAGAACTTGTTTTCAACTGGCCTACCTGGTTCAGTAAAGGTGAAATTTAAAAAAATGAGAACAAAAGAGAAAAATTGTCATCTTGCCAGCCACAACGAAAGGTAAGGCAAGGATGTGAATTGAAAAGTAGAAAGCCACTCCACTCCTCAGACTCTCCTTCATCTCTTATAGTGGTGATAGGGCCTAGGTGCTACACAATTGTATTAATCATAGCTAGGGAGTGAATGTGCTGGGAGTGGGAGACTATCCCAGACAGCAGGGGGAGGGTCTGCTAGCCTATTTATATCTGATTGTTTCTCCTCCCCTGCCAGAGATGCTGAAAACCTTCAGCTCTTCTCAGTACTTGTAAGAAATTACCCCTCACTCAATGCCCTGTCGGTCACACAAGATATGTGGGCACACATAAGCCCACAACCCCATCTGGGAACAGCTCATTACCATTTATTGCTGATGCCATGTTGGGAAAACTAGATGCCCTCTGGAATAGGACACCGCTTAATAGGACACCGAGTAGATTCAGTGACACATTATACACATCACTATCTGCCACTCTTTGTGAAGCACTGTTGAGCAGAAACCCATTAAGACCCAGCTCCACTCTCTCACCCACCTCCTCTCTCCCCCTCTCCAATACAAACATACACACCGTTATGTAAGTCTTGATGTGACAGAAATCCCGACTGAAAACATAAATCTCCATATATGGCCTCATGTGAAGCTCTCCTCTGGCTTACTATTTGCAGGGTGAGCTGTCCCAGTGGTCTCAGGCCAACACAGCATGGAGCTGATCAACTCTGCCTGCCTTCCTGCTCGTCTTTCTGCCTCATCTCTCTCTCTTTTTGTCTGCCTGTTTTTGTGCCTGTCTTCCTGCCTGCTTGTCTGTCCGTCTGTCCGACGTGCACCAATAGGCCGTCCTTTGCATCCAGTCCGACATGGTGACGAGGGACAGTTAGTAACGGCCTTCTCTCGTCCTGCAGTGTCAGGTGGCTCCTGTTGCTTCTCCTCCTCTCCCAGACTGTGTGTGTGTGTGTGTGTGTGTGTGTGTGGTGTTACTGCTCCTCCTCTACACTGCTGGCTGTGTGAGACCCTTGAGTGGAATGGTCACCATCTAACAGGCTGTGGGTCTGCCTTTCTGTCCCTCTGAGTGTGTTATGACTACAGGACGCTAAGCATAACTATCTAACATTAATGTCCAGGCTGCTATTGGATAGTACATCTGTTAGCAGCCCTACTCATTGGGATGACTGAACTAATTTAATCACATTATTGATATAGATAGGCCACCTTATTATATAGACAAGGTTGATGTTTTGTTTCTTCTGAATCTTAAGGGTTTCTTTTAGATTTTAAATGTCCATACATTTTCAGTTAATTTCATAGACCAGTGATCAATTCTCTTAAGAAACAAAGAGGCAGTTGAAGTATGAAGATTACACACACCTTAACCAAATACATTTAAACTCAGTTTTTCACAATTCCTGACGTTTAATACTAGTTAACATTGCCTGTCTTAGGTCAGTTAGGATCACCACTTTATTTTAAGAATGTGAAATGTCAGAATAATAGTAGAGAGAATGAATCACATTCCCAGTGGGTCAGAAGTTTACATACACTCAATTAGTATTTGGTAGCATTGCAGTTAAATTATCTAACTTGGATCAAACGTTTTGGGTAGCCTTCCACATGCTTCCCACAATAAGTTGGGTGAATTTTGGCCCATTCCTCCTGACAGAACTGGTGTAACTGAGTCAGGTTTGTAGGCCTCCTTGCTTGCACACGCTTTTTCAGTTCTAACCACTAAATATCTATGTGATTGAGGTCAGGGCTTTGTGATGTCCACTCCAATACCTTGACTTTGTTGTCCTTAAGCCATTTTGCCACAACTTTGGAAGTATGCTTGGGGTCATTGTCTATTTGGAAGACCCATTTGCGACCAGGCTTTAACTTCCTGACTGATGTCTTGAGATGTTGCTTCAATATATCCACGTAATTTTCCGTCCTCATGATGCCATCTATTTTGTGAAGTGCACCAGTCCCTCCTGCATCAAAGCACCCCCACAACATGATGCTGCCACCCCACAACATGATGCTGCCACCCCCGTGCTTCACAGTTGGGATGGTGTTCTTCAGCTTGCAAGCCTCCCCCTTTTTCCTCCAAACATAACGATGGTCATTATGGCCAAACCGTTCTATTTTTGTTTCATCACACCAGAGTACATTTCTTCAAAATGTATAATTTTTTTGTCCCCATGTGCAGTTGCAAACCATAGTCTGGCTTTTTATGGCAGTTTTGGAGCAGTGGCTTCTTCCTTGCTGATGTCAATAGAGGCCTCATTTTTACTGTGGATATAGATACTTTTGTACCTGTTTCCTCCAGCATCTTCACAAGGTCCTTTGCTGTTGTTCTGGGATTGATTTTCACTTTTCGCACCAAAGTACGTTCATCTCTAGGAGACAGAACACGTGTCCTTCCTGAGCGGTATGATGGCCACGTGGTCCCACGGTGTTTATACTTGCGTACTATTGTTTGTACAGATGAACGTGGTACCTTCAAGTAATCTGTCTGTAAACAATTGTTGGAGTAATGCACAAAGTAGATGTCCTAACTGAATTGCCAAAACTATAATTTAACAATAAATTTGTGAAGTGTTTGAAAAATGAGTTTTAATGACACCTAAGTATGTAAACTTCCTACTTCAACTGTACATGAACAAAAATATAGATTAGATTACTTTCATACTGGGACATCTGCGGAGAAACGTTTTCAAACTGAAGCAGCAACCCAGAAGAGGGAGGATTTCATCCTGGAACACAGCTGTTCCTTTATGGATTGTTTCCAGAGGTGTCATGCCCATAGAGGACAGACACACGGGCATGTGCCAACTCCGATCTGTCCTGTTTTAAAAAAAAAAACGAAACTTTCTTTAACATTTTTGTTTTGTTTTCTTTGTAATTCTACTAGCCACTTAGCAATTTTATGAAGTTGGCTTTAGCTAGCCCAGAGGATCCCAATCTCCCAACCTCATAACTAGCTACCAATAAACTGTTTCAGGCTCTCAATTAATTAAGAGTGGCTAGCTTGTCAAACTATCTCAGCTGGCATGCCTGATGCCAGGTTGGTAGACTTTTAAAGCAAGCAATAACTTAACGCACTGTATAAGACTCACATTCCTTTCAATCTTTTACCCAGATTTTAGCAGTGATGCATAGATTGAGAGGATACCGCCCGCTATAGAGGTATGCTTAGATAAGCAGAAGAATATACTTTTTTTTACATAGAATTTTAGCAAAATGATTATGGCTCTAGACATGGTCGTAACCAGTTTCTGAGTCTTAGCAAAGATCCCTTCCATCCAAGAAATGGTAAGAAAGTGGAAGCTCATTTACTGCACTTCTATACAATTTTTAAAACTCTAAAATATATTTGGAGAATAGCAAAAATAGGCAAAACAATCACCCCAGCCGGTATCATCATGTTGGTTGCTGTAACTTCATTCACCTCAGTCGATTTACCTGTTATCTACACAACACATTACCTCACATTTACTCAGCACGGGTCATTAACTATATTTTGATACGTACAGTGGGATCTGTTCATAGAAAAGTATTTTATGAACAAAAGGTTAACAAATGCCATGACTTATGCCAATAAGGGTTAATATGATAGTGACTTCAAAGTATTCATACCCCTTAATTTATTCTTTATTTTGTTGTTACACCCTGAATTCAAAATGGATTAAATAAAAGTCTGTCACGTTCATCATAATGAGGAGACCAAGGTACAGTGTACATAACTCTTTTAATGAAAAGAACAAACACTGAACAAAACTAACCGTGAAGCTATATGACTAGTGCAAACAGGCAACTAAAAATAGAATAACAACCCACAAACTATCCAAGGAATATGGCTACCTAAATATAGTCCCCAATCAGAGACAACGATAAACAGCTGCCTCTGATTGAGAACCAATCCAAGCAACCATAGGCATAAAAACACCTAGACTAGAAAAACCCATAAAAATACAAAACTGGAGGCCTGGTGCGTGGTGCCGGCACTGGTGGTAACGGGCTGGGGACACGCACCTCAGGGCAAGTGCGGGGAGGAGGAACTGGACGTACTGGACTGTGGAGGCATACTGGAGGTCTGGAGTGTACAGCTGACACAACCCGTCCTGGCTGGATGTTTATTTTTGCCCTGCAAATGCAGGGCGCTGGCACAGGACGTACTGGGCTGTGTAGACTCACCGGAGACACAGTATGCAAAGCTGGCGCAGGATATCCTGGTCCAATTAGGTACACTGCAGACCAGGAGTGCTTAGCCGGCATCATCCTTCCTGGCTGGATGCCCATTCTAGCCCGGCCAATGCGCGGAGCTGGAATAGAGCGCACCGGGCTAGAATAGCGCACTGGAGACACCTTTCACTACACGGTGCCTGAACACACTCCCCACAGTAAGCACGAGGAGTTGGGTCAGGTCTCCGACCTGACTCATGCAATCTCCTCGTGTGCCCCCCCCCCAAAAATATGAAAAGAACGAACACTGAACAAAACTATACAAAACGAACTGTGAAGCAATATGACTAGTGCAAACAGGCAACTAACATAGAATAACAACCCACAAACTATCCAAGGAATTTGGCTACCTAAATATGGTCCCCAATCAGAGACAACGATAAACAGCTGCCTCTGATTGAGAACCAATCCAGGCAACCATGGACATAAAACACCTAGATAAAAAAAAAAAACATAAACATACAAAACTCCCTAGACAATTCAAAAACTACACAAACCACCCTTATCACACCCTGACCTAACCAAATAATAAAGAAAACAAAGATAACTAAGGTCATGGCGTGACAAAGTCTCACCCATCTACACACAATTCTCCATAAAGACAAAGTGAAAATGTTTTTAGATATTTTTGCAAATGTGTTAAATGAAATACAGAAATATCTTATTTACATATGTATTAACACCCCTGAGTCAATACATGCTAGAATCACCGTTGGCAGCGATTACAGCTGTGAGCAGTGCAGTACTCGAGACCGTGTCAAATACTACACCGCTCACAGTGTAATCGCTGTGTTAATACATATGTAAATTAGAGATTTTACAGGAGTGATGCCAAATCCAAGCTGTCTTCCCTTAACACTTTCTTTCGGTGCGCCAGGACCATTCACAGTTGAGCTCGCTCAGTTTAGCTCAACTCTCATTGGCACATTATTTTTTAATACTTTTTGTCAAGGGAGACCTGATGCTCGCTGGCTTCCCTTGCCTTCAATGCTACGGGCGGCAACAACATCATACTCATTGGGACAGACCACATCAGTTAGCTGGCCTACACTTAGAAAGACAGAGGGGCACTGTTTCACTCGCTCAGATACTTTCACCTGTGAGATACATTCAGCCTCTTACAAATTGAAGGAAAATTCTGAAACGCAGAGAGACGAAGATAAATTATTTCATGTTTATAAAAAAATGTATTGGTGAATATTTTTGCGGGAAGTCAGGCTTCCCTTGGCATCCATGAATACACGCCACTGTCTGGACCTCGGTGTCATAAAATGTAGTTAGGACCCTGGCTCTAGATTGGAGGAAAAATCTGTTTCAGGTGTTTGAAAATGTTTAAATTCTCTAAATTAATGGACCACACTCCAGCCATCCTCACTTATTTTGTGCACCCTCAGATTTTTGGAGTGCATGATGGCCCTGATTGTTACCATAGACTTAGTTAGATGACTCATCTTTGTAGCTGTTATTACCAAGTAGAGATCTCTATCCTTCTCTATGATTATTACCTCCTCAGTCTAAAAGACTCCTGCACAAATCTGCCAACTGGTTGAAGTCTGGAAGGCAGGTGGGCAGCTCCACCAAATATATGCTCCTGTGTCCACATTGGTGGTGGTGGTAGTAGTGGTGTCTTTCTGCTGCTAGAGGGCGGTAATGTTTCATTGAGCACTGTATTGGTCTCCATGCGCAACACTGCAAAGGCTTTATCTCACTGGCTTAAAAATCTTCTCATCTCCTTGTCTCCCACCCTTTATCCACACTGAATAGAACATATTTGATTGGTGATTACAATATGGTGCTCATCATTAGGCCGTCTTTAACCTGGTCAGTTCAACGAGGGAGAGGAGGCTAGGTAAAATAAAATAAGTAGGTGAGGATGGATTCATAGACAATTGAGAAAGAGCCAAAATGTCTTGAGGAAGGCAATATAAATACCTAAATAATATATACAGATATAATGATGGAATCGTCACAATTTGCAGGGTACATTCATGACGGAATATGTAAGTATAGTGGAAGGTGTGCATTCCAATGAGTCTAAGAGGACATGATAAAACTTCTCACATGATCTGAACAATTTCTTATTAATGCATTATTAACATATTTGTAAGATATCATATTCCAAACACATTCATCTCCTTATCAAATACGTTTTTCAGCTTATCATATTATCTGATCATGTTTCTTATCAAAGTCAATGGTATGAGAGAAGACACACTATGCTGTTTGGAGGGAGACGCAAGACACATTTCCTCAAGGGAATTCAATAAAAGTTAACGAACTGAGAACATTCTTTAAGGCTATATGTTTTTTGTTGATGATCTCACATACGTACAGAGATCATCTTACATACTTAACTGTCTCCCGTGCCTGTACATAGGTAGGAATACCTACAGTACCAGTCAAACATTTGGACACACCTACTCGTTCAAGGGTTTTTCTTTATTTTTACTATTTTCTACATTGTAGAATAATAGTGGAGACATCAAAATCTTTAAATGTTCGCCTAAAATGACATACCCAAATCGAACTGCCTGTAGCTCAGGACCTGAAGCAAGGGTATGCATATTCTTGATATCAAACACTTTGAAGTTTGTAGAAATGTGAAACTAATGTAGGGGAATATGTAGGAGATAATACAAATAAAAAAGCATGGTTAAAATAAAACATTTAAATAAACATATTTGAAATGCAAGAGAAAGACCATAATGTATTATCCCAGCCCAAACGCAATTTAGATTTTGGCCACTAGATGGCAGCAGTGTATGTGCAAAGTATTAGACTGACCCAATGAACAATTGCATATCTGTTGAAAATTATTAATCAAGACTGCCCAAATGTGCCTAATTGGTTTATTAATACATTTTCAAGTGAGCACTTGATGGCTGCTTTTCCTACACTCTGAGTTCCAACTCATCCAAAACCATCTTAACTGGGTTGAGGTCAGGTGATTGTGGAGGCCATGTCATCTGACGCAGCACTCCATCACTCTCCTTGGTCAAATAGCCCTTACACAGCCTGGAGATGTGTTTTGGGTCATGGTCCTGTTGAAAAACAAATGATGGTCCCACTAAGTGCAAACTAGATGGGATGGCGTATTGCTGCAGAATGCTAAATTAGTCACGACAGTGTCACCAGCAGAGCAACCCCACACCAGCACACTTCCTCCATGCTTCACTGTGAGAACCACACATGCGAAGATCATCCATTCACTTACTCTGCGTCTCACAAAGACACAGCGGTTGGAACCAAAAATCTCAAATTTGGACTCATCAGAACAAAGGACAGATTTACACCGGTCTAATGTCCATTGCTTGTGTTTCTTGGCCCAAATAACTGTCTTGAAAGGCTGGACTGCTGCGTGTTGAAGGGGCAGAATGAGCTCAGCGGGGTATTTGCCTCCGGATGAAAGTGACGAGAGTGACAATGAAAACGATCCAACATCGGATGAAGCAATTCTGAGGCTATTCAACTGCGACACCAAAGGAGATGACTTCAGTGGTTTCAGTGCACAGGGGGAGGAAGATAGTGACCAAGTTCATTTGTTTCAATGTACCGGTAGGCACCTGTGGCTTATAGACATGTGCGGCTTATTTATGTACAAAATACGTATTTTTTTATAATTCAGTGGGTGCGGTTTATATTCAGGTGCGCTTAATCGTCCAGCAATTACGGTACTCAAATTTAACTGCCTGTAGCTCAGGCCCTGAAGCAAGGATATGCATATTCTTGATACCATTTGAAAGGAAACACTTTGAAGTTTGTGGAAATGTGAAAGGGATGTAGGAGAGTAAAACAACAGATCTGGTGAAAGTTAAAACAGAGATAAAACAAACCGTTCTTGTGTATTTTTTTTGTACCATCTTTTTTTTGCAAGAGAAAGGACATAATGTATTATTCCAGCACAGGTGCCATTTAGAGTTTGGCCACTAGATGGCAGCAGTGCATGTGCAAAGTTGTGGATTGATCCAATGAACTATTGCATTTCTGTTCAACATTTTGTATCAAGACTGCCCAAACGTGCCTAATTTGTTTATTAATAACTTTTCATATTCTAAATTGTGCACTCTCCTCAAACAATAGCATGGTATTTTTTCATGTAATAGCTACTGTAAATTGGACAGTGCAGTTAGGTTAACAAGGATTTAAGCTTTCTGCCAATATCAGATATGTCTGTGTCTTCTTACTTACAACCTCATGTTAATTGCATTAGCCTATGTTAGCTCAACCATCCCGTGGAAGGGACACCGATCCCGAAGAAGTTTTAACCCCCTAGAGTCAATGTCGCGCCACCGCGGAAATCTAATTAGCAAAATTAATAAAACAAATGTATAAAAATCTGTCAGTTTATTCTAGAGATAAACCGACGTCTTGCTTCCCGACAAGCTAAACACCTTCTTTGACCGCATTGAGGATAACACAGTGCCACCGACGCGGCCACTACCAAGGACTGTGGGCTCTCCTTCGCCGTGGCCGACGTGAGTAAGACAAGCGTGTTAACCCTTGCAAGGCTGCCAGACCAGATGGCATCTCTAGTCACATCCTCAGAGCATGTGCAGACCAGCTGGATGGAGTGTTTACGGACATATTCAATCTCTCCCTATCCCAGTCTGCTGTCCCCACATGCTTCAAGATGTCCAACATTGTTCCTGTACCCAAGAAAGCAAAGGTTACTGAACTAAATGACTATCGTTCCTTAGCACTCACTTCTGTCATCATGAAGTGCTTTGAGAGACAAGTCAAGGATCATATCACCTCTACCTTACCTGACACCCTAGACCCACTTCTACACTGTAGAAAAAGACATCAAAACAATGAAATAACACATGGAATCATGTAGTAACCAAAAAAGTTAATAATATGTACTTATCTAATCAAAATATATTAGTGGTAAAAACTATAATAATAAAAAGATAAAATATATATATATATTACGGTGTTATTTTTATAAATGTTTTACAAATGTTCATTTTCCTTCCACTTTGACATTACAGAGTATTTTCTGTAGATCATTGACAAAAAATGACTATTAAATCCATTTTAATCCCACTATGTGTGTATTGTTATTGTTTTGCTAAATATTGCTGCACTGTTGGAGCTAGAAACATAAGCTTTCGCTCCACCTGCGATAACATCTGCAAATCTGTGTACGCGACCAATAGGCTTTGATTTGATAGGTAACATACCTAGGACTCCTTCAGGCCCCATATCACATTTCATCACCAATCTACTGCAGCATGCTCAAGATTGCAAGGGAAGAGGTGGTAATATGAGGTTAGGTGAAGCCTTACATATTACCTGACACTTCAAGACCTGGAGCGTGTCTGGACTCTATCCAGGCTGGGCTGCCTAAGTTGGACTAAGGTGATCACAGTACAGTGCTGACTGACAAACCTAGTAAAAACATATATTGTCACTGACACTGAATAGGTGTGGTGAAATGGATTAGTAGAGACTGACACTGCAATATATTTCATAGGTGACTTACAATAACGTACTCACAAAATATCCTATCAGTCTATTGAGGCAAAATCATATGGAGATTTGTCTAACCCTGATAAGTCCTTATGCACTTAACTACTTCTATTTTGAGCTACAAAAGTATGTTGCTGTGTCACTTGTAGGTGACATATTGTTGGTGCATTCAGCTGACTTGATGTCTTGTGTTAAATAATGGTTGCCGTGTTTGGTCTGTCACCGTGATGTTTATTTTTGAGGAAGTTCAAACGTGTACTCCTAGGGTCAGAGAGTTCTCCGTCAGCACTTCTGTGGAGGCCAGGGGAGAGCTGTCACCAAAGATAACATTTAGAGAGACAGGAAAGGAATACATTCTGTCAACCACTTCAAACCAATTCTGTGACCCTAAACGACAGCAGAGAATGAGTAGCCTACTTTCTCTAGGCTGGCTGGAGGTTGAATTGTGTTTTGAAGTGGAAGGGGAAGGGGCAGTCGGTTGTGACCGCTCTGGGCAGCTCTGTCTCTTCCAAGCTTGGCTCCCTCTCTCCAGGCCCTGCTAAGACCCTGACCAAAATCACCATCCCACACCAGCCTTCTTCTTTGATCTCCAACCCCTGTTTACAAAAATTCTCCCAAACATAATCCCCACCTCAAACCCTATTTGCTGATAAAGTTTTGGATTGGCGCTGACTGTTTTTACTTCTCTAATTGTTTAAGATTACTTTCAATGGAAGTAATGTACTCCACAACCCCGAATTGCTTCCTCCACTTACGCAAAATACATCTGATCTGACAAATATCAAAGTTATTCGATGATGCTGTGCAAATTAACTTTAGGGCAGAATTTAGTTGGGCAGCCAGCAAAAATATAATTCTGTGTAATATACGGAATGATTCTTCCCATTTTTTTTCTCACTATTATGTTTGCTTGCACTTTAAAGGGGAATTACGGTGCAGGTTTGTAAAGGTAAACTGTAAAAACTGTGTGTTTACTGCATCAGAGTTACAGCCTACCTACTAGTTTGCATTTCTAATGGTCTGCCTGAAGTAAGCCAGCTCCATAAGTCATTACCACAGGTAACCAGCCAAGGATTTGTATTGAATTGATATTACCGATGGACATTTACTGCCAATATGTTAAGGATGCAGCACTGTATGCCCTAATTAACTCCTAATGGTGCTAACTTTTACAGCACCTCATTGATTCCCTTAACTGTTTTATGAGGCAATACACTAATTAGGGACTTGTGGCTGTTCACAGCGTTTTACAGGTCTCTCCTTGGTTTAACGGTGTCAACAAGGTTGCGTTCCTGAACCCTGCATTTGGCGTGTCAGAGCACAATCACAAACAAAACAAGTAAATAAATGAATATGAATACGGCACCTACTGTATGTCCGTCTATAATATTTAATGTATTCTTCTGGTTGTGTCACTTTCTTGGCATGTAAAATGGCTTTTAAAACAGTAACAAATAAGCCAAGCTGATGACTAGGTTCCAGGTGTTACTTTTCCTTTGACGCAAAGCGTATCTTTATAGAGTAGTAAACTGCACTTGCTAAAGGTCAAAGGGAGGTCTACATACTGCAAACTCTCGAGCAGAGAAGTGAAATCAAGTAGACAATGCCTTTTTTTCGCCTGTATGTAGGCCTTTTAGTTTGGAATAACAAATTTAATTAACCAAAAGGACCTAATCAATTTGAAACTGACTGTGACTGTTTCAATATCTAGACTTGCATACTACTAAGCTATGTAGCTAGTGGCCATGCATTCTAATTAATACACTAGTGTGGATATTGGAACATGTTAATTCTGTCCTGGGCTCCTGGAGGTTTGGCTCCACTGAGAAATGGCTGTGAAGATACAAGAGGAGAATGGATATGAGACCCCAGAACAAAAGGCAAAGGCCTTTGATTTTAACTCCAGCAGTGACAAGACCGAGCCACTCCTGTAGCCAGAATCCCTTCCCCTCCACTCCCCCTCCCCCAGTCCTGCCCTCAGGTCCTTGGTTGCAGTAGAAAGGGCCAGGCAGTCACGGATGACTTACAGAGGTGCTGGACTTGGGAGAGGTGGAGGGTGGGGAGGAGAGGCTGCTGGAGCTCCAGTGTGATGGATGGGCTCAGGGGGAGATGGGGGTGAGAGGGAGAGAAGCTTCAAAAGGAAAGCTGATCCAGGCCCAAACGTCTGATCTTGCACGGACTGAAGTGCACATGGGGATATGTTAACTGAATGAGATTCAGGGCTGTCCTGACTGAGTCCCAGCCATCTCAGTTTCAAGAAATTTTTAAGAGCTAGGTTTTGAACGTTTGGTGGATTGAGTCCATTCATGGTTCACGGGCATAGTCACTGGAAGCAATGGTGAAACGCTACCTTGGCTCCATGGTAGCTCCACGGGTATAGGAGGCGGAATAAACCTTTGGCTGGGGGTTAACTTGGGGGCTTTAAAAACATGATCCATGGCCCCTCTCTCTCTCCCCGGGCCTGTGAAGTTCAATATGGCTACTCAAAGGAACAGCTCTGTCAGCAGATAGCCCAGGGTCACGTTCAGGAGGGCACAATGTTGCCAAACATTTTACATCTGAAAACAAAAATCTGTGTTCTTATTGGAAAAAGTTCAGCTATGTACATCCCTGTTTCACTCTATTTCAAAGAGTGTACTCCCTACATAACAGCATGATATGTGAACTCAGTACATGGCCCTCAGAGCTACTCACCCCTCTCTAGCAGTTCTCAGAACAGACAAAACCCAAAACGAACGAGGCTCACCGATGCCCTTCACACGTCTCACGACTGCTGATGAGTTGTTTCTCTGAACATATTATGTCCAGATGGAGGTCAAAAATAAAAACGATGGAAACAAGTTGAGTGAAACTGGAAATTGAAGCAGCAGCAATGGAGGAAAGTAAGCAATCTCCCTGAAAAATACTAATTTGTCAGTTTCGAACATAGGAACAGAGACGTGCTGTATGTTATGTGACTGATGGGTTTAAATGAATCATTATCTTAGTTTTTTTGTGGACATGATTCAGCCAAAAAAACTCCTAAAATGAAGTCTACACCAAAAGACCAGAGCTCGACCTTGAAACCATGTATAATTCAAGCTAAACAAACAACAAGCAGAAAAAGGGAGGAAATAGACAATCCCTATGGAGAATTTAAAAAATGCAGCCTTCTCCTGGGGCGGTTCATGTAAAAAATAAATAATAATAATTAAATACACACATACACACACACACTACCGTTCAAAGTTTGGGGTCATTTAGAAATGTCCTTGTTTTTGAAAGAAAGCTATTTTTTTGTCCATTAAAATAACATAGAATTGGTCAGAAATACAGTGTAGACTTTGTTAATGTTGAAAATAAGTATTGTAGCAGGAAACAGCAGATTTTTTAAATGTAATATCTACAGAGGTGTCACGAATTACCAAGGTGGTTGGAATCAGGCGCATAGAGCAGGTTTCAGTTATTTGTCAGTTTATTCTCCGGCACACAAACGACGCCAACACACAGGGCAAATAAAATACCCAGCCCAAACACAGGACCAAAATAGTCCGGAGAATAAAACACACCAACACCACCATATAACAGGATAACAAAAACAATCCCGCACAAAACAAGGGCGGGACAACCTACTATATATAAGGACGCTAATTAAACTAAAATACACACAGGTGAAACTAATAAGACAAAACCAACAGACAAATGAAAAAGGGATTGGTAGTGGCTAGTAGGACGGTGACGACGACCGCCGAGCACCGCCCGAACAGGCAGGGGAGCCAACTTCGGCGGAAGTCGTGACAAGAGGCTCATTATCAGCAACCATCACTCCAGTGTTCCAATGGCAAGTTGTGTTAGCTAATCCAAGTTTATCATTTTAAAAGGCTAATTGATCATTAGAAAACCCTTTTGCAATAATGTTAGAATAGAACAACTGAAAACTCTTGTCTGATTAAAGAAGCAATACAACTGGTCTTCTTTAGACTAGTTGTGTCTCTGGAGCATCAGCATTTGTGGGTTCGATTACAGGCTCAAAATGGCCAGAAACAAAGACCTTTATTCTGAAACTCCTCAGTCTATTCTTGTTCTGAGAAATTAAGGCTATTCCATGCGAGAAATTGCCAAGAAACTGAAGATCTCGTACAACGCTGTGTACTACTCCCTTCACAGAACAGCGCAAACTGGCACTAACCAGAATAGAAAAAGGATTGGGAGGCCCCGGTGCACAACTGAGCAAGAGGACAGTAGTGTCTAGTTTGAGAAACAGGCGCCTCACAGGTCCTCAACTGGCAGCTTCATTATATAGTACCCGCAAAACACCCGTCTCAACGTCAACAGTGAAGAGGCGACTCCGGGATGCTGACCTTCTAGGCAGAGTTGCAAATCAAAAGCCATATCTCGGACTGGTCAATAAAAAGAAAAGATTAAGATGGGCAAAAGAACAGACACTGGACAGAGGAACTCTGCCTAGAAGGCCAGCATCCCGGAGTCCAGGCATTCCAGGTGACTACCTCATGAAGCTGGTCGAGAGAATGCCAAGAGTGTGCAAAGCTGTCATCAAGGCAATGGATGGCTACTTTAAAGAATCTCAAATATAAAATATATTTTGATTTGTTTAACACTTTTTTTTGGTTTCTACATTATACCATATGTGTTATTTCATAATTTTGATGTCTTCACTATTATTCTACAATGTAGAAAATAGTACAAAATAAAGACAAACCCTTGAATGAGTAGGTGTGTCAACTTTTGACTGGTACTGTATGTAAATAAGGTACAGTATTTCTGTTTTTTATTTGTGATACATTTGCAAACATTTCTAAAAATCTTTATTTGCTTTGTCATTATGGGGTATTGTGTGTAGATAGATAATAAAAATATATATATTTTAGGGGTCTGAATATTTTACGAATGCACTGTGTTTTAAAAGGGGTCCTAAAATTCAATGGTTTACAGCTTGAGTTTAAAATGTATTTTCCTTATCATTTGGTGAAAGTGAAGACGTTGAGGCATGATCATCATCTGGCAAACAACGAACAACACCTGACTATATCAGATTCAGGACTGTCCTTCCAGAAGACCAGGCCCATGTACTGTTGTCACGGCGCACAATTGGCTCAGTGTTGTCCGGTGTTAGGGTTTGTCCAGGGTAGGCCGTAATTGTAAAAAAAAATATTTGTTCTTAACTGACTTGCCTTGTTAAATAAAAATTACATATAAATAGGCAAACATTGTGGAACGTTGCGATTGATAAGTCATGAATAGAGCTTACATATTTCCTGCATGTCAGAGAGGCATATACACTCTACATTTTCTTATTTAACATTTATTATTAGGCAAGTCAGTAAAGAACAAATTCTTATTTACAATTTTTATATTTTTTTTTATTTAACTTTTATTTAACCAGGCAGGCCAGTTGGGAAAATGTTTTCATTTACAACTGCGACCTGGTCAAGATGATAAAGCAAAGCAGTGCGGAAAAAAAACTACAGTCAATAACGCAATAGAAAAATCTATATACAGTGTGTGCAAATGGCGTAAGGCAGTAAATAGGCCATAGTAGCGAAGTAATTACAATTTAGCAAATGAACACTGGAGTGATAGATGTGCAGATGATGATGTGCAAGTCGAAATACTGGTGTGCAAAAGAGCAGAAAAAAAGTAAATAAAAACAATATGGGGAAGAGGTAGGTAGTTGGATGGGCTATTTACAGATGGGCTGTGTACAGCTGCAGCGATCGGTAAGCTGCTCGGACAGCTGATGCTTAAAATTAGTGAGGGAGATATTAGTCTCCAACTTCAGCAATTTTTGCAATTTGTTCCAGTCATTGGCAACAGAGAACTGGAAGAAAAGGCGGCCAAAGGAGGTGTTGGCTTTGGGGATGACCAGTGAGATATACCTGCTGGAGAGCGTGCTACAGGTGGGTGTTGTTATGGTGACCAGTGAGCTGAGATTACGTCGGAGCTTTACCTAGCAAAGACTTAAATATGACATGGAGCCAGTGGGTCTTGCGACGAACATGTAGCGAGGGCCAGCTGACGAGAGCATACAGGTCGTGGCTTTGGCGACAAAACGGATGGCACTGTTATAGACTGCATCCGGTTTGCTGAGTAGACTGTTGGAGGCTATTTTGTAAATGACATCGCCAAAGTCGAGGATCGTTAGGATAGTCTGTTTTACGAGGGCATGTTTGGCAGCATGTGTGAAGGAGGCTTTATTTGCGAAATAGGAAGCCGATTCTAGATTTAATTTAGGATTGGAGATGTTTTAATATGAGTCTGGAAGGAGAGTTTACAGTCGAACCAGACACCTAGGTATTTATAGTTGTCCACATATTCTAAATCAGAACCGTCCAGAGTAGTGATGCTAGTTGAGCGGGTGGGTGCGGGCTGCGATGGATTGAAAAGCATGCATTTAGTTTAACTAACGTTTAAGAGCAGTTCGTGGCCACAGAAGGAGTGTTGTATGGCATTGAAGCTCATTTGGACGTTTGTTAACACAATGTGGTCTCAAACCAGCAGGCCACAAATAGAATGTTTTTGGACCTGATGTGGCTTAAATCAAATCAAATTGTATTCATCACATGCGCCGAATACAACAAGTGTAGACCGGGGTGGGACGATGCAAATAGTCTGTGTATCTATTTTATTAGCTGTTCAGGAGTCTCATGGTTTGGGGGTAGAAGCTGTTAAGAAGACTTTTGGACCTAGACTTGGTGCTCCGGTAGCTCTTGACGTGCGGTAGCAGAGAGAACAGTCAATGACTAGGGTGTCTGGAGTTCTTGACATTTTTAGGGCCTTCCTCTGACACCGCTTGGTATAGAGGTCCTGGATGGCAGGAAGCTTGGACCCAGTGATGTACGGGGCCGTACGCACTTCCCTCTGTAGTGCCTTGCGGTCGGATGCCGAGCTGTTGTCATACTACAAGATGTTGATGCAATCAGTCAGGATGCTCTTTATGGTGCAGCTGAATAACTTTTTGAGGATCTGAGGATCCATGCCAAATCTTTTCAGTCTCCTGAGTGGAATAGGCTTTGTCGTGCCTTCTTCACGACTGTCTTGGTATGTTTGGACCATGATAGTTTGTTGGTGATGTGGACACCAAGGAACTTGAAGCTCTCAGCCTGCTCCTCTACAGCCCCATCGATGAGAATGGGGGCGTGCTCAGTCCACTTTTTCCTGTAGTCCACAATCATCTCCTTTGTCTCGATCACATTGAGGGAGTGGTTGTTGTCCTGTCACCACACGGCCAGGTCTCTGACCTCCTCCCTATAGGCTGTCACATCGTTGTCGGTGATCAGGCCTACCACTGTTGTGTCGTCTGCAAACTTAATGGTGTTGGAGTCGTGCCTGGCCATGCAGTCATGAGTGAACAGGGAGTACAGGAGGGGCCCGAGCACGCACCCCTGAGGGGCCCCCGTGTTGAGGATCAGCTGTTGTTACCTACCTTTACCACCTGGGGGTGGTAGTCCAGGACCCAGTTGCAGATGGAGGTGTTTAGTCACATGGTCTTAGCTTAGTGATGATTTTGAGCGCACTATGGTGTTGAACGCTGAGCTGTAGTCAATGAATAGCATTCTCACATAGGTGCTCCTTTTGTCCAGGTGGGAAAGGGCAGGGTGGAGTGCAATAGAGATTGCATAATCTGTGGATCTGATGGGGCGGTATGCAAATTGGAGTGGGTCTAGGGTTTCTGTGATAATGGTGTTGATGTGAGCCATGACCAGCTTTTCAACGCACTTCATGGCTACAGACGTGAGTGCTATGGGTCGTAAGTCATTTAGGCAGGTAATCAATTAGTGTTCTTGGGCACAGGGACTATTGTAGTCTGCTTGAAACATGTTAGTATTACAGACAGGGAGAGTTTGAAAATGTCAGTGAAGACACTTGGAGTACACATCCTGGTAATTCGACTGGGTCTTGTGGATGTTGACCTGTTTTAAAGGTCTTACTTTAGACAAGTCAACTGTGTGATCACGCTGCGGAGAGTGTGATCACACAGTCGTCCAAAACAGCTGATGCTCTCATGCATGCTTCAGTGTTTCTTGCTTGTAAGCAAGCATAGAAGTAATTTAGCTCGTCTGGAAGGCTCGTGACACTGGGCAGCTCGCAGCTGTGCTTCCCTTTTGTGGTATGCTATAGTTTGCAAGCCCTGCCACATCCGACGAGTGTCCGAGTCGGTGTAGTACGATTCAATCGATTCAATGTATTGAATTTTTGCCTGTTTGATGGTTCGTCGGAGGGCATAGCGGGGATTTCTTATATGCTTCCGGGTTAGAATCGCGCTCCTTGAAAGCATCAGCTCTACCCTCGAGCTCGGTGTGGATGTTGCCTGTAATCCATGGTTAGGGTATGTACGTACAGTCGACGTCATCGATGCACTTTTTGATGAATCCAGTCTGTGTCAGGACCCGGTTACGAACCTGGGTCTCCGGAGTGAGAAACAGTCACTTAACCAACTGAGCCACGAATAGTCAGCAGAACCCAGAAGATGAGGCAGACACAGCAGTACTTAAGACGGTGTATTTAATAAAGAAAAAAGGAGAAGTCCTTCAATACAAAATGGCAAATCCAAAAGGTGGTAGGTATAGCACAAAAAAGCCTCAAGAGATACTCAAAAAACAAAAACAGAATTCCACAAGAGCGTCCACCGGAATCGACAAGAATACACAGAACACTAGGGCTGGGTGCTAACATACAAACACAGAGCACAGAACTGAGGGAAACTAAGGGTATAAATACAATCAGGGAAAACGAGGCACAGGTGCAAATAATAATGGGAATCAAGGAAAAAACATAAGGTCAAAAAGCACAATGGGGGCATCTAGTGACCAAAACCCGGAACAACCCTGGCCAAATCCTGACAGAATCCCCCTAGGAACGGCTCCTGACGTTCCTACCAGCTCTCTCAGGGTGGAGGGCCCTGAACTGACGAATGAGGTCAGGGTCCAGGATGTCTTTGGCAGGAACCCAGGAGCGCTCCTCGGGACCGTAGCCTTCCCAGTCCACCAGATACTGCCAGGACCGCTGCACCCGGCGGGAATCCAGTATCCGATGGACGGTATAAGCCGGCTGGCCTCCAATGACACGAGGCGGAGGGGGAGGTCTGTCTGCCGGGACAAGGGGAGAAAAACAACAGGTTTTAACAATGAAATGTGAAATGTGGGATTAATCTTAAGGGATCTGGGTAAGTGTAGGCGATAAGAAACTGGGTTAACTCTCCTGGCAACCTTGAAGGGACCGATGTATTTCTGGGACAGCTTGCGAGACTCCACCCGTAGTGGTAAGTCTCTTGTGGAGAGCCAGACTCTCTGGCCGGGCGCAGGGTAGGCCCGGGACGGCGACGTCCGTTGGCTTGTTGTTGGTACCTCTGTGAGGAACGCATAAGATTAAGACGGGTCTTCCTCCACATAAGCCGACAGCGTCTGACGAACTTCAAGGCTGAAGGCACTCTGACTTCTGCCTCCTGGTCCGGGAACAATGGAGGAGCATAGCCAAACTGACACTCGTGCGGGGACATACCAGTGGAGGAGGAGCGCAAGGTGTTGTGCGCGTATTCGGCCCAAACAATAAAGGATGACCATGTGGACGGGTTGTCACGAGTCATACATCGGAGGGTGGTTTCCAGCTCTTGATTCATCCTCTCTGTTTGGCCGTTGGACTCCGGATGGTACCCTGAAGATAGACTGGCAGAAGCCCCCATGAGTTGGCAGAAGGCCTTCCAAAACCTTGAGGCGAACTGGGGACCTCTGTCAGAAACCATATCTTGAGGAATGCCGAAGACTCGGAACACATGATTAATAACCAACTCAGCCGTTTCCTTGGCAGAAGGTAACTTAGTCAGAGGGACGAACCTGGCCGCCTTTGAAAACCTGTCGATTATGACTAGGATAGTAGTATTGCCATGGGATGGAGGAAGTCCAGTAATAAAGTCCAATGAGATATGGGACCAGGGTCTGTGGGGAACAGGTAAAGGGTGAAGGAGTCCTTGAGGGCGGAGGTGAGAAGATTTGCCCTGGCAGCACACGGGGCAGGCATTGACGAAAGTGGCAACGTCTTCTCTTATGGTAGGCCACCAGAACTTACGCTGGATGAACTCCAAGGTGCGACCTACGCCCGGATGACAGGTGAGGCGAGAGGAGTGCCCCCACAGAAGGACCTGAGTCCTCACTGCCTTGGGGACAAACAACCGATTGGCAGGACCTCCTTTCGGGTCCGGTTCGCTAGCTTGAGCACGTCTCACGGTATCCTCAACTTGCCACGAGATCGGAGCCACAATCTTAGCAGCAGGAAGGACAGGCATGTCCGTGTCATCTCGAATGGCAGGAGCGTAGACTCGGGACAGGGCATCCGGTTTGAGATTCTTCGACCCGGGCCGATAGGTGAGGATAAACTGGAATCGATTGAAGAAAAGAGACCATCTAGCTTGTCTAGAGTTCAACCGCTTCGCCTGCTGGATATACTCCAGATTTTTGTGGTCCGTAAGCACTTGAAACGGGTGAGAAGCCCCCTCGAGCCAGTGTCTCCATTCCTTCAATGCCATCTTAACCGCTAGGAGTTCACGATCCCCCACATTGTAGTTCCTCTCAGTCGGGGTAAGCCGGTGTGAGAAGAAAGCGCACGGATGAAGCTTCTTGTCTTCACCCCTCTGAGACAGGACAGCTCCAACACCAACCTCTGATGCGTCTACCTCCACCACAAATGGTTCATCCGTAGTCGGTAGTATCAGGATGGGAGCAGAGAGAACGCGCTGCTTGAGTCCTTGGAAGGCCGTCTCAGCTTCTCTTCCCCACAAAAACCTTGCATTGCCACCCTTGGTTAAAGCTGAGAGAGGGGCTGCCACCAAGCTGAAGTTCTTGATGAACTTGCGGTAAAAGTTTGTGAAGCCCAGGAAACGCTGAACTTCCTTAACGGATTTGGGGGTGGGCCAATCCGCTACCGCCCCTACCTTCCTGGGGTCCATTTGGACTCGACCGGGTTCCACTACAAATCCCAGGAATTGTACTCGGGATGAATGGAATTCACATTTTTCCGGCTTAACGTACAGATGGCTGTCCAGGAGGCGTTTGAGTACTTGTCTGACATGCTTAGTGTGTTCTTGAAGGGAGCTCGAAAAGATGAGGATGTCATCCAAGTAAACGAACACAAATATGTTAAGCATATCCCTAAGCACATCGTTTATGAGCGCTTGGAAAACCGCTGGGGCGTTGGTCAGGCCGAAGGGCATCACCAAGTATTCATAGTGACCAGTAGGCGTGTTGAAAGCGGTCTTCCACTCGTCACCAGGTCTGATCCGCACAAGATGGTATGCGTTCCGCAGGTCAAGCTTAGTGAAAACAACTGCTTCCTGGAGCAGCTCGAAGGCTGTGGCCATAAGGGGTAGCGGGTAACGGTTACGGACGGTTATGGCATTGAGTCCCCGGTAGTCGATGCAAGGACGTAATCCACCGTCTTTCTTGGCCACAAAGAAAAACCCTGCTCCCGCCGGGGAGGTGGATGGACGTATGAGGCCTGCTTCCAGAGCGTCCTTGATGTAGGTATCCATAGCAGCTCGTTCGGGTGGAGATAGGGAAAAGATCCAACCCCTGGGGGGGCAAGTGCCCGGAAACAGGTCGATGGGGCAATCGTAAGGTCTATGGGGTGGTAGCATGGTGGCCCTCTGTTTGCTAAACACCAGTTTGAGGTCATGGTAACACTCGGGAACTCGGGTCAGGTCGATGGATTCTAAAGACTCGGGAGTAGAACTCGGGGAATTCTGGAAAATACAAGTAGCTTGGCACGTAGGACCCCACTGCTTGATAGTGCCCACAGACCAGTCGATGTGAGGGTTATGGCTGTGAAGCCAGGGGTATCCAAGGACGAGAGGGAACTCGGAACAGGAGATCAAATGAAAGTTCATCAATTCCTGGTGTTGTGAAACTGAAAGTCGCAAGGAGGTAGTGACATGAGTGACAAGTCCAGATCCCAAAGGGCTTCCATCCAATGTAGTGACCCTCATGGGTTCACTTAGAGGTTCAGAGGGAACGCCATTCTCCTTCGCCCAGACACCATCCATGAAGTTACCTGCGGCTCCAGAGTCTACCAAGGCTTGAAGGTGAAGCTTGTGGTTGTCCCAGGAGAGGGTGACTGGAATGAGCAGACGGGAGTTGGACGGATGGGAGGAGGTTATGTTTCCCGTTACAGTTCCCCCGGTCTGTACGGGACAGAGCGTTTCCCTGGAGCCCGGGACACGTGGAACGGAAATGGCCCGGTTTGCCGCAATATAGACAGCGTCGCTCCCTCATCCAGCGGTCTCTCTCAGCCTGGGAGATGCGTCCAATCTGCATGGGTTCCGGTGGAGCCAGCGAGGATAAAGGTGGGGACTCGGAGCTGGGACTGATAGGGGCTAGAGGTCTACGGTTGAGTTCTCTCTCTCTCAGACGCTGGTCAATGCGTGAGGCCAACTTGATCAGGGACTCGAGATTGTCCGGTGGTTCCCGAGTGGCCAGTTCATCTTGGATAGTGTCGGAAAGGCCTTTCAGAAAGCACACCGTGAGCGCCTCGTTGTTCCAACCAATCGCTGCTGCCCAGGCCAGGGCTTTTTCCGACAGCAGGGTGATGATATAAGCGATCTTAGAACGGTCGGTGGGAAACGACGAGGGTTGTAGCTCAAAGGAGAGAGAACATTGGGTGAGAAACCCTTTACAAGCACTTGGATCACCTGAGAACCGTTGGGGAGGTGGAAGACGAGGTTCAGCCAGGGGGTTAACTGCCATGGGTACGTGAATGCCTCTGGGTTCATTTTTGGCTCTGTGTTTCTGTCAGGACCCGGTTACGAACCTGGGTCTCCGGAGTGAGAAACAGTCACTTAACCAACTGAGCCACGAATAGTCAGCAGAACCCAGAAGATGAGGCAGACACAGCAGTACTTAAGACAGTGTATTTAATAAAGAAAAAAGGAGAAGTCCTTCAATACAAAATGGCAAATCCAAAAGGTGGTAGGTATAGCACAAAAAAGCCTCAAGAGATACTCAAAAAACAAAAACAGAATTCCACAAGAGCGTCCACCGGAATCGACAAGAATACACAGAACACTAGGGCTGGGTGCTAACATACAAACACAGAGCACAGAACTGAGGGAAACTAAGGGTATAAATACAATCAGGGAAAACGAGGCACAGGTGCAAATAATAATGGGAATCAAGGGAAAAAACATAAGGTCAAAAAGCACAATGGGGGCATCTAGTGACCAAAACCCGGAACAACCCTGGCCAAATCCTGACAGTCTGTGCTTGCAAAACAGTCCGGTAGCTTAGCATTTGCATCATCTGATCACTTCTTTACTGAGCGAGTCACTGGTGCTTCCTCCTTTTAGTTTTGCCTTTTAAGCAGGAATCAGGAGGATAGAATTATGGTCATATTTGTCAAATGGAGGGCAAGGGAGAGCTTTGTACGCATCTCTATATGTGGAGTAAAGGTGGTCTAGAGTTTTTATTCTTCTGGTTGCACATTTAACATGTTGGTAGAAATTAGGAAAACATGATTTAAGTTTCCCTGCAACTAGGATCGTCGCCTCTGGATGAGCGTTTTCCTGTTTTCTTATGGCCATATACATTGAGTGCAGTCTTAGTGCCAGCATTGGTTTGTAGTGGTAAATAGACAGCTACGAAGAATATAGATGAAAACGCTCTTGCTAAATAGTATGGTCTACAGCTTATTATGAGATACTCTACCTCAGGCGAGCAAACTTTGAGACTTCCTTACTATTAGATTTCATGCACCAGCTGTTGTTTACAACTATACACAGACCGCCACCCCTTGTCTTACCGGAGGCGGCTGTTCTATCTTGCCAATGCAGTGTAACCCCCGCCAACTGTATGTTACTCAAGTCGTCATTCACCCATGACTCGGTGAAACATAACATTTTACAGTTTTAATTGTCCTGTTGGTAGGATATACATGATCGTAGTTAGTCTATTTTGTTTCCCAATAATTGTATGTTGGCTAACACAGTAGGGCTGATGGTAGAGGCAGATTACCCACTTGCCGTCGGATCGTTACAAAGCACCCTGACCTACGTCTCTTTCTCATATGAATCACAGGGATTTGGGCCTCGTTGGGTGTCTTTAGTAAATCCTTTGCGTCCGACTCGTTAAAGATAAATCTTCATCCAATACCAGGTGAGTAATCGCTGTCCTGATATCTAGAAGCTATTTTCGGTCATAAGAGACAGTGGCAGAAACATTATGAACAAAATAAGTTACAAATAACGCAGACAAACACACACAATAGCACAGAGATGGTCGCCTCGCTTTAGGTCCTTAGGAAACTATGCAGTAATTTTTTAATTTTTTAAATGTATTATTACTTTGTTTGTTAGCCCAGAAAATCTCAAGTGTTAATACATACAGCCGGGAAGAACTACTGGATAAAAAAGCGCCGTCAACTTACCAACAGTACGACCAGGAATACGACTTTCCCGAAGCGGATCCTTTGTTCGGACCTCCACCCTGGACATGGGATCTTATCTCAGAGTACGACCCAAAACAACGCAGTTGCCGCAGGAGAGGCAGACGGAGTGGCCTACTGGTCAGACTTAGAAGGTAGCACATCATCCACCGCATATTACTCGCCAATGTCCAAACTCTAGACAACAAGGTGGATGAAATTAGGGCACAAGTTGCCTTCCAGAGAGACATCACGGAAACATGGCTCACTCGGGATATACTGTCAGAGTCGGCACAGCCACCTGGATTCTTTGTGCATTGGGCCGACAGAAGTAAACATCTCTCTGGGAATAAGAAGGGCGGGGGTGTATGCCTTATGAATAACGGCTAATGGTATAATCATAGCAACATACAGGAACTTAAGTCCTTTTGTTCACCTGACCTAGAATTCCTCACAATCAAATGCCGACCGCATTATCTACCAAGATAATTCTCTTCGATGATAGTCACAGCCGTGTATACCCCCCCCCAAGCAGATACCTCGGCGGCCCTGAAAGAACTTCACTGGACTCTAAGTAAACTGGAAACCATATATCCCGAGGTTGCATTTATTGGAGCTGGGGATTTTAGCAAAGCCAATCTGAGAACAAGGCTTCCTAAATTCTATCAGCATATTGAATGTGGGACATGACCTGATATCATTCTGGACCATTGCTACTCTAACTTCAGCGATGCATACAAAGCCCTCCCCCACCCTCCCTTTGGCAAATCTGACCATGAATCCATTTTGTCGCTCCCTGCCTATAGACAGAAACTAAAACAGGAAATGCCCATGCTCAGGTCTATCCAATGCTGGTCTGATCAATCAGATTCCATGCTTCAAGATTGCTTCGATCAAGTGGACTGGGATATGTTCCAGGTAGCGTCTGACAACAACATTGATGTATATGCTGACTCGGTGAGCGAGTTCATTAGCAAGTGCATGGGGAGATGTGGTCTGGCATTCGCGCAAAACTGAAACTGCGAACCACCGCTTTTAAATCATGGCAAGGCGACTGGAAACATGACCGAATACAAACAGTGTAGCTATTAGGCAATCAAATAAGCAAACCGTCAGTATAGAGACAAAGTAGTCGCAATTCAACGGCTCAAACACAAGACATATGTGGCAGGGTCAACAGTCGATCACGGATTACAAAAAGAAAAACAGCCCCGAAGCAGACATTGACGTCTTGCTCCCAGACAAATTAAACCACTTCTTTACTCACTTTGAGGACAATACAGTGCCACGCTACCAAAGTCTGTGGGCTCTCCTTCACCATAGCCAACGTGAGTAAAACATTTAAACGTGTTAACCCTTACAAGGCTGCAGTCCCAGACGGCATGCCTAGCCGCGTCTTCAGAGCCTGCGCAGACCAGCTGGGTGGAGTGTTTACAGACATATTCAATCCATCCCTATCCCAAGTATGCTGTGCCCACATGCTTCAAGATGGCCACCATTGTTCCTGTTCCCAGAAAAGCTAAGGTAACTGAACTTAATGACTATCGTTCCTTAGCACTCACTTCTGTCATCATGAAGTGCTTTGAGAGACAAGTCAAAGATCATATCACCTCCAATTTGCTTACCGCCCCAATAGGTCCACCGATGACGCAATCACCATCACACTGCACACTGTCCTATCACATTTGGACAATAGACAACCTACTGTATGTAAGAATGCTGTTCATTGACTACAGCTCAGCATTTAACACCATAATACCCTTCAAACTCGTCATTAAGCTCGAGACCCTAGGTCTCAACCCCCCCCTTGCAACTGAGTCCTGGACTTTCTGACGGGCCGCCCACAGGTGGTGAGGGTGGGAAACAACATCTCCACCCCGCTAATCCTCAACACTGGGGCCCCACAAGGATGCATTCTCAGCCCTCTCCTGTACTTCCTGTTCACTCCTGACTGCGTGGCCATGCACGCCTTCAACTCAATCATCAAGATTGCAGACGACACTAGAGTGGGAGGCTTGATTACCAACAACGACGAGATGTCCTAGAGAGGTGAGGCCCCTCGGAGTGTGGTGTCAGGAAAATAACCTCACACAATGTCAACTAAACAAAGGAGAGGATCGTGGACTTCAGGAAACAGCAGAGGGAGCCCCCCCCTCCCCATCCACATTGACGGGACAGTAGTGGAAACTGAAATGGTCCATCCACACAGATAGCGTGGGGAAGAAGGTGCAACAGCGCCTCTTCAATCTCAGGAGGCTGAAGAATTTTGGATTGGTACCTTAAACACTATTTTTTTTTACAGATGCACAATCGAGAGCATCCTGTCGGGCTGTATCACCGTCTGGTACGGCAACTGCTCCACCCACAACCACAAGGCTCTTCAGAGGGTAGTGCGGTCTGCCCAACATATCACCGGGGACAAACTACCTGCCCTCCAGGGCACCTACAGCACACAATGTCACAGGAAGGCCAAAAATGTTATCAGGGACAACAACCACCCGAGCCACTGCTATCATCCAGAAGGTGAGGTCAGTACAGGTACATCAAAGCTGGGACCGAGAGATTGAAAAACAGCTTCTATCTTAAGGCCTTCAGACTGTTAAACAGCCATCACTAACATAGATTGGCTACTGCCAACATACAGACTCAAATCTCTGGCCACTTTAATAAATTTAATAAATGGATTTAATAGTTACTTTAATAATGTCTACATATGCTACAATACTAATCTCATATGTATATACCATACCATCTACTGCATCTTGCCTATGACGCACAGCCATCACTCATCCATATATTTATATGTACATATTATTATTAATCCCTTTACATTTGTGTGTATAAGGTAGTTGTGATTTTTGTTAGATTACTTGTTAGATATTACTGCTTTGTTGTCGGAACTAGAAACACAAGCATTTCGCTACACTCGCATTAACATCTGCTAACCATGTGTATGTGACCAATAACATTTTAATTGGTTAGGGCACTGTAAAATGGCAGCAATGTCCTCCGGGAGTTTGAGACCTCACTTCAACAATGTTGTGCCCTGCTGAACGCAGCCAAGTACTACAGTATCTTCAGTACTACTTTACATTCAGGTCAGTCCAGATAGCAGTGGAGCAGTTAGTCATTCAAGTAGGCTTATCTCCCCAAGGCCTTATCAATTCAACCACCTCTGACATAGACAGTAGGGGTCCAGGGTTGGGTACAATGAGACACTCCCGTCCCCCACCTTAGCCCTCCAGAACCTTACCTACCAGGCCAACCCCAGGCTGTAGCTATTTTAGCTTATCTCTGGCTCTGCATATCATCAATACCCACACACCTCAATGGAACTCCCCAAAACAGGGCAGATGGTTGGTCCCATTCGTGTGCTAAAAGGAGATTTACTTTGAATTGTTCTTAGTGCTCCTTTGTATTATGGGCCTGTTCTATGAGAAAGAGCTTGAAAACAAGGAACATTTACATGTATTAATTAAGCCCCATAATGACCCGGCAAGTGATTATTGGCATGCATTCCCTGGGCTTTTGTAAACTTTGCAGAGCACAGTATGGCTTGGGATCTCCCCCCTTTGAAATGGGTAACAGATTGTGGGAAGAGAGGGCTGAAAGGAGTGCATACACATGCCCACACATTGTGTGATTGGTTGGTTGGAGTAGGGTATAGAGCAGATCAATTCCTATAGTCACTAACAAGAATAGAATATGCTATTAGTTCAAATGAATCCTAGCATTTGAATTGCATACTGTTTCACAAAGACAGACTCCGAAACAACAAAATATATTAAAGTATTTATAATATAAAACAACCATAATAACAAAGTACAGAATGTCAAGTACAGAATGAATTGTCATTGAACAGAATCCCTTTCATTGAAAAAGTTAAACAGGTTCACACCCACAAGGTGTACATATTAAACACAAAACAATGTAATGATAATTATATTTTAACATCACATATGGCATTAACTTAATTTGGCATTAAAATCAAAGACAACTACTGGGGACTGGAATGGTTGTAATCATCTTGGCCAACTGCTGTGATGTAAGCACTTATATGCTTGTTACCATGTGCAGCCCTCAATGCACAAACCCGTATACCTACGCAAAGCCACAAAGTTTCATGGCGCATTAACATCAAAGTGTAGTTGTTCAAGAGCTTGTTTTTCTTTTTTTTCTCATCCAGGCATCAAACAGTCAGTGGGGCTTCAAGTAGCCTCGCAAACACAACACACAATGCAAATAAAGAGAGAGAGAGAGGGGGGGGGGGGGCTGAACAGTGAGGGCACTATTTTTTCATAATTATATCTGATGGGGAATCCCTTTAAATAATTATTGGCAGCATGCAGGATTGGCAGCCAGATCAAACAAGCCACTGAGCAAAAGCCCTATAAATATATCACATTCATTAATTCGCTTCAAAAACACCCTCCCTGCATTCCCCAACTCCCGTTGTCCCACTCCTTACACCGTAGTTCCTGGTGATGCTTTTATCTTTTTCAAATACACCTCCGAGTTCCCATTTGTAACCAAATGGCTGAAACCACTTTGGAACGAGGCGAGGAGACGTCCTGCAGACAAGCAAAGGCAAAGAAATAACAAAAATGCCAAAGTAAAGTTCTTCAGTGACTCAGAATTACAGTACATCTCAACTGGAGCTTGATATCATGTTTAAAGGCCAAATGTTCAATAAAGAGAGCACCCATAAAAGTTAAGTATTAAGGGGTTTAAATGTGAAGGCTTTAGGCATGCTTATTAATGACAACTAGGAGTTCCCAGAGATAAATCATTTTCCAATTCCACTCGAGATGACAACCACAATTCGGTCAATGCCTCAAGGCTGACAGTCAGTGACACTAACCTGTCCAAGTCCTCTGGTCGCTCAGGCTGAAGCTAGTGCACTGAGGAAGGGAGTTACAGATAAAGGCCGCCTCCTTGTCGCTGTGCACCGACAGCATACAGCCTTGGTGGTTGTACGAGGGCCAGCATCTGTATTCCATATTTCCAGAGGTGCTCATGCCTTTCATGACTGCATAATCTAATGGGGGGAGAAGAAACACCAGAGTCTTTCAGAGACGTTGTGGGGCCTGGGCCAAACTCATCTGCTAAACATTTTCATGGGCTGCAAATTAGGAGCGCCTGACCCCCTCTGACCCAACATCAGAACAGAAGTCAACTCATTCACAGTGAGGGGAAGATGGCAGGGGTGTCATGTTACTCCATTGGTACTCCTTCACCTAAACCTACAAGGCCGGAGTTAAAAATGTTGGAGGGGGCATATTAATAGGGGAACAACCGCTCCAGTTGGGGCATTAGTGCGGCAAACATAGGGTCACTTTAAGGCTCTTTATAAGAACACTCAGTAGAAGAAAATCATCTGGAAAAAGGGAAGACATTGGGATTATCTGTTTTATTTTAAGTATTGGACAGTGAGTCTCCCATGTATATCCTCTGTCTATGGAGTTCCAGATACTCAAAAAATTCTAATTCAACATACCATTCATGAGATCTATAGGCCCAGGAATCAATTTTGCCTGTAACTGAAGACACGTACTTGAGAACTAGAGTTCTAAAAAGGAACTGTGAACTGCTTTGCCGTGACCTAGCAGCTTACAGTGTTAATATATCACAACACTGTTGGTCTAAAGCATTCCTTCATATTTCCAGACTCAGTCCAATCAATCCACTTCCCGAGCTTACTATGATTACTACTCATAATGTAGCCGTATAAACCATTGAGCAGCTTGAAAATACAGCTGCAGGATCTGGGCCAGTCTGGAGCACTGTAAAAGACATTTAGACCAAAGAATCAAAGAAAACAGGAGACTGTGGTAAGAAGGGGTTCACTTCATACCTCTGATTATTGACGAAGGCATGTTGTCCAGGTGCAGGCCGGATTTGTACAGATGGAACATGTCTTCAAAAGTTTCCAGCGTGTCATTCACATCCCCTTTCAGCTCTCCTGGAGAAACACAGCGGAACTGGTCAGCACAGAAAAGGTATGAGTGGAAACACCCCTGGAATTGGTCACACGCTTGGTCATATGTGAGCAATTTGTTTTTCCTGGTCAGGCTAATGTGGTCGGTCAAAACACCTGACTCTAGTTATGTTCATATGTGGGGGAAATGGTATTGTTCACATAGAAGAGTATGACCAACTCCAACTAGGGCCTAAAGTTTTTCCTAGTCAGGCGCACATGGTTAGGGAAAAACTCTAGGTTTTAACATGACATATGAAAGGGACATATTTGGTCTTTCCAAATGATTAATAGTAATGGCGGGTCATGTTCAGTCTACTCCAGTCCTCACCCGTTGAGTTCATGATGTGATCCACCAGATGTCTCAGAGCAGGCGGGGCTTGGTGAGGCAGCAGATAGGTGAAAAAATACCTGAGGCAAGGGTAAAATAAACACTTCTCATTTAGACAAGTCCCGTCACATATTTCATGAAATGTTGACTCTTCATCACACTATTAAACCAAGCGTGCAGTAAACCTGGCAGAATCATGAGTGAATATATGTAGCCTACAAAATGGCAGTGTCACAGAACAAAGCGAGCTATAACACATCTCACCCACCTTTCCAATGCTTAACTTCTTCGATATAGGGGGCGCTCTTTTAATTTTTGAATATTTTTTTTTCCCGTTTTAAACAAGATATTTTGTCACGAAAAGATGCTTGACTATGCATATAATTGACAGCTTTGGAAAGAAAACACTCTGACGTTTCCAAAACTGCAAAGATATTGCCTGTGATTGCCCCAGAACTAATGCTACAGGCGAAACCAAGATGAAATTTCATACAGCAAATGACCCAGATTTTGAATGTGCTGTGTTCCAATGTCTCCTGATATGGCTGTGAATGTGCAAGGAATGAGCCTACACTTTCTGTTGTTTCCCCAGGGTGTCTGCAGCATTGTGACGTATTTGTAGGCATATCATTGGAAGATTGACCATAAGAGACTACATTTACCAGGTGTCCGCCTGGTGTCCTCCGTCGAAATTATTGCGTAATCTCCAGCTGCATGCACGTTTCCATTTGGTTCAGAAGAGAAAGGCAACTGCCACGAATGATTTATCATCGGAAAGATATGTGAAAAACACATGGAAGATTGATTCTAAACAACGTTTGCCATGTTTCTGTCGATATTATGGAGTTAATTTGGAAAAAAGTTTGGCGTTGTAATGACTGAACTTTCGTTTTTTTCTTCTTAGTCAAACGTGATGAACAAAACGGAGCGATTTCTCCTACATAAATAATCTTTTTGGAAAAACTGAACATTTGCTATCTAACTGAGAGTCTCCTCATTGAAAACATCCGAAGTTCTTCAAAGGTAAATGATTTTATTTGAATGCTTTTCTTGTTTTTGTGAAAATGTTGCCTGCTGAATGCTAGGCTTAATGCTATGCTAGCTGTCAATACTCTTACACAAATGCTTGTGTAGCTATGGTTGAAAAGCATATTTTGAAAATCTGAGATGACAGTGTTGTTAACAAAAGGCTAAGCATGTGAGCCAATATATTTATTTAATTTCATTTGCGATTTTCAAAAATAGTTAACGTTGCGTTATGCTAATGAGCTTGAGGCTATGATTACGCTCCCAGATACGGGATTGCTCGACGCTAGAGGTAAAAAAATAAAAATAAATGTAGGACGAATTTCACTTTCCACAGCTAGAGATGTGTTTCTATCAAACTGACTTATTATGGATAAAAGTATGTGCATGATGACATAAAAATAACTTTTACGGTTAAATTCCATCAAGCTAATCAATTGCACTTTCACCACCCTTATTTGATCTATAGCCTCATGAACTGCATGATTTCCATCGCCAAGTTTACTTTGATATGATGGTTATTGTATCAATATTTGCACTGCCATTTCTCGGATAATTAATTTTACAGACGGAAAAATATCCAACCATGTCGAACGAACAAATTGTATGTCGGCATTTATAAAATTGTCCCGGCATGAAATGGTTGGATGGAAACCTGGTTATTGGAGAGACTCCGTTAAGCATGTTTTTTAGTCTAGCAGAAACTTCTGGATCTGTGAAACTATCCCTAGGAGTGCAGCAATGACATCTCACCAACCTGGCAAAACACTTGAAAATGGCTCTGTTTTTTTTACCCAGATTTAGCCTAGCAATGGTAGTGCAGCTATATTACCTGTAGGCGTTGTAGAGATTCCTCATCTCGTTGAGGCCCTCACACACTCCCTGGGCCGAGCAGGGAAGGCTGAAGTTGCGAAGGGGGAACTGTAAGATGCAGTCCTGGTCCATCTGACAGGCAGGCTCCGTCACGCTGGCGTCATCCAGGTCTGTGAGCTTCAGCTCCCCAGACACCATGACAAACTGACGGGGCTGGAAGTCCAATAGAGCCACTGAGCCCAGAGGGGAGTGGGAGAGGTAGTGGAGAAGCCTCACCAGGCCCAAACAAACCTGAGGGAAAAATGTACAGGTTGGATGTTGTTGACATTATGGTTGCCATTGTCTACTCTGTTGTCCATTGACATGTAAAGTATATGTCATATGTACTTGGTGATATGGGGATGATGTCATTGTATGTGATAGTATTATTGTGACTGTCTGCTCTTTCGCATATGTCCTGTGGTATGTAAAAAATATGTGCAAGAAAATACATTGTAATACATTGTTGTTACAAGTGTAATTAAAAGGTTACTACACAGGTTTATGGGCAACATCTTGTAACGTGTTACCCACTCTAAAAAGGAAAGAAGAAGAAAATAAATTATATTGCACAAAGACTCTTCTTCTATCACACTGCTTTTTCAGAACATTTGTGCAGTTGCTGCGTCACATCACGTCTATGCTTGTTACTGCATCCCTGTACAACATGAGCCATAGAAGAATTGTCAAGATGAAACAAAGAGGTGGAACAAGCATCGTGTTGGCACAGCCCACAAAGAAATGAAACGGGTAGCATTTGCCAAGCGTTGATGCGGCAGAAAATGATTTTGTCACGCTGCAAACATAGTTGGGACATTAGGTAACCCGGCGAGTCTGTTGAACGTCTCTCAGTGCAGCCGCAGCGCTATAAAAAACAGAGGTGGATGAAACCAAACACATTTTTGAATGACTCTACAGCGGTGAAGCGTTTTGCTCCGAGAGACCAGGCATGTTGAAATAAGTGTTCCTTTAACACCTCACCCCTAACTGTTGCTCACTGTTACTCATTTCTCACTTTCGTGGATGCTTGAAATTACTTGGCCTGAAGGAAACAGGAAAACTGATGTACTTCTGGACATATACCCATGCACACTCATGCATGCTCCCTCACACACACACTATCAGTGTCACACACACTACGCACTACGCACACTAGAAGATACTAGAGGGCTTAAGGCACGAGAAGAGGGGACCGACATTCAAGATCCGCCTAAACGCAGACATCTATCCTTCAGAGTATTTGATCAGGCTCATTTGGAATGGAGATGGGGCCTGGGTTAATCCACTCCAGGCAAAGAATGTCATCCTCCAACAGCAGCTCCTTCTCCACCCCCATCCCTCCCATCCCCACCCCAGGTATGCCCCAGAGGGAGCCAGGGGGTGGGCCACTCCTGATTAACACTCTCTCCAGGGATGTGGAGGAGGAGGGGCATGGTAGAGAGAGGGAGATTAAGTGTGTGTGTGTGTGTGTGTGTGTGTGTGTGTGTGTGTGTGTGTGTGTGTGTGTGTGTGTGTGTGTGTGTGCGTGCGTGCGTGCGTGCGTGCGTGCGTGCGTGTGTGTGTGTGATGAGAGATCAGAGAGAGACAGAGGGCCTAGTGGTCTTCTTACCCGAAATCGTTCCTCCCAGGGGCTCTGTAGGAGCTGGATCATCTGCAGTGGGAAGCCCTGCTCCAGGATGGCTGTGATGCCTCCTGCCCCCACACTGTCCTCGCAGTGGCCTCGGAGCTGCAGAAAGGAAATATGTTATAGTGCATTATTAGTGTCACAGTAAACCTGACACCGGGAATGTAAACTAGTAAAGCATAGGGATACAATTATGTGAGCGAAGCATAATAAAAATAAAAAAATGTTCTCAGGACAAACCAGTACAATGTGGTGTTCTACTCTGGCCTATTACAGTGAATAGGTGCGTTCATAAAGGTATTCATTAAACTGTGTTACACGGTAGCCTGTAAACAGGTCAGGATTGTTTACATTCAAGTTGCACATTTGACCGTAATGGATTGATTAAATAGACTTTGGGGATTTTTACACCTATTCTAGGTTAACAGATAGAAAGGGGCATTGTATCTCCTCCAGCTTCTGGTGCAGAACTGTGACTCAAGGTCAGGGGAGATTCAAGAGGTTTAATTGAATTACATGGGAAGGTCCAACAGATGCAGTGAGGCTTTTCATCAATATTCCACATGCAGCAGAGCATATAGGCACAGGGAAGCAGTTAGCTCCTTAAATAGACAGCAAAGTCGCATCAATGGTTTCTAGCACTGTAGGCCATGTTGTCTGTAACGTTTATGTTGTGTGCTTGTGATGTATGTAAGCTTCTGACACCTTGATTAGCCTATACACCCTGGAGATCAATAAAGTTATATTCTACTGTTTACTTTAGGCTAATTATTTATTTCATGAATAATACTTTATTCACCTACCTTTATGATGTTTGGATGTTGCAGTCTCTGCAATAAAACTATTTCTTTTTTCAGTTTAAAAGACACGAGCTCGTGACAGCCCAAGGGGTCTTTAAAATCCTCGAGACATCTCTCCATGTCAGTTCCTTGATCGTACACAGTTTTCAATGCCACAGACTGTCCCTCCGATAGCAAAACTTTAAGTACTATTTTGGTATAGCCCGAGCCAAGGATATCCACAGCTTTCATATCAACAAGCTGATCACAGCCAATATGATCCTTATTCATTCTAATAAATCCACTGGAAACGTCACTCTCATTCTCCAAACTAACATCCAAATGTTTACTTTCAAATGATTTGTGCTGCCCAAAGTGTCCCGATTCATCCAATAACCTCTTTACCCCAGAAGAGATGAGGAAAGGAAGAATTTCCTTGCGTCTTTCGTTGAGTTCACGAACTAATCCGTTACGCTCCATAACAAAACCATCCTCAATAGTTCCATTGGTAAAAATTCCTTTATGAACTCTGAAGTGCCAACTTTTCACAAAAAGACTTAAAGAAAAGACCAGAAAAGCTAAAAGTGCCGCGGCGCACAGAGAGCTGCCCATCGTTGACATTTCGTGCGCGGGTCGAAGGAAAACGCACTGAACTTCAATCGGAGGAAGACCTCTTCTGTAGTCATGACAAGAGAGAAAGGTTGAGCTCGTAGTTTTCACCTCTTGTGGTCCGCCCCCAGAGGCGTGTCTTCCCTTAAAAGTAAAATCTTGCCCCTGATTTAGCTAGTGCAGGGTAATTTGGAACATATGGAACTATTTTAAGATACCTTGAATCATTTAGCTACTTGATTTAGATTTGTGGACCCTTTAGGTATACAGTGCTTTCTGAAAGTATTCAGACCCGTTCCCTTTCTTCACGTTTTGTTACATTACAGCCTTATTCTAAAATGGATTAAATGATTTTTTTTCACTCATCTATCTATCTACATACAATACCCCATGATGACAAAGCAAAAAAACGTTTTTAGAAATGTTTGTAAATTTACTATAAATAAAAAACAGAATAGCTTATACATTACCAGTCAAAAGTTTAGACACACCTATTCATTTAAGGGTTTTTATTTATTTGAATATTTTCTACATTGTAGAATAATAGTGAAGACATTAAAACTATGAAATAACACATATGGAATCATGTATATAGACTCTTCAAAGTAGCCACCCTTTGTCTTAATGACAGCTTTGCCCACTCTTGGCATTCTCTCAACCAGCTTCATGAGGTAATCACCTGGAATGCATTTCAATTAACAGGTGTGCGTTGTTAAAAGTTCATTTGTGTAATTTCTTTCCTTCTAAAATGTGTTTGAAGGTAGGGGTGGTATTCAGAAGAAAGAAAAAAAAAACAAGTCCATATTATAGCCAAGAACAGCTCAAATAAGCAAAGAGACATGACAGTCCATCATTACTTTAAGACATGAAGGTCAGACAATTCGGAAAATTTCAAGTACTTTGAAAATTTCTTCAAGTGCAGTCGCAAAAACCATCAAGCACTATGATGAAACTGGCTCTCATGAGGACCGCCACAGGAAAGGAAGACCCAGGGTTACCTCTGCTGCAGAGGATAAGTTCACTAGAGTTACCAGCCTCAGAAATTACAGCCCAAATAAATGACTTACAGAGTTCAAGTAATACATCTCAACATCAACTGTTCAGAGGAGAATCAGGCCTCCATGGTGGAATTGCAGCAAAGAATCCACAACTAAAGCCGACTAATAATAAGAAGAGACTTGCTTGGACCAAGAAACACGCGCAATGGACACTAGACCAATGGAAATCTGTCCTTTGGTCTGATAAAATTAGACCAAATTAGAGATTTTTGGTTCCAACCGCCGTGTCTGTCAGACGCAGAGTAGTAGGACATGATTTGGAAAGGCACACACCTGTCTATATAAGGTCCCATACTTAACCGTATTTGACAGAGCAAAAACCAAAGGAATTGTCCGTAGATCTCTGAGACCATGTCAGATTGTGTCAAGGCACAGATATGGGGAAGGGTATTAAAACATCTATGCAGCATTGAAGGTCCCCAAGAACACAGTGGCCTCCATCATTCTTAAATGGAATTAGTCTGCAACCACCAAGACTATTTGTATCGCTAGCCAGCAGCCAAACTGATCAATCGGGGAGCAAGCCTACTTGAAGGTAACAGCGCTTACTATTGCTCCTAGTGGCCGGTTTCCACGTCGTCTCTTGACGTCCTCAGACATGGCTAGACGTCAAATACGGACTTGTGTCATTGGTGACCTGGCTGTCTTTTCTGCACATTTTGCTATGAGGATGAGAGAATTATACATTTTTAAAGCTAATTTCCTGCTTTTCTACACATTTTGCCATGAAGCTGACAGAACATTTTGCGGTTTTACAGCTAATTTCCTGTGGTCCCCTTAACCTTGCGGGGGCTGCGGGTGTGTGTGGTACACCAGTGCCTAGACAAAACAAGAAGAGTGCGACCATGCTTGCATGCACACACACATTGAACACAGTGGCTTTTTAGCAGGATATGGGCATCAATATTCAACAGCAAAAAAAAACAAAAAAAAAACGGTTTGCTTCTTGCAATAGTATGTTTCCTACTCTACATGCCAGAGAGGCATGTTTGGTCTACATCAGTGGTTCTCAAACAGGGGTAGTACCCCTGTGGGTACTTGGCTTATCCCCAGGGGCTACTTGAGAAGACTCTTGAGACCATAGGCTTACTGGTAAAATGGATGAGGGGGTACTTGGTGGTACAGTAACCAAAAAAGTTTGAGAACCACAGGTAACATGTTTCCATCTGAACATTCAACAAAGTTGTGTCCTGCTGAACGGAGCCCAGGACTGACATCAGTCTCTCATACCTCTCATGCGGTCGATAAGTTCTGAGTGTGTCTTTCCAGTGGACATCCATGCCACGGTTCTTGACAGCAGCACACCCATAGGGACTGCCACTACAGCCAGTATGAACACTGCTTGCATCTCCTACACTAGTGGAGCTACCTGACAATGTCAATAAAAACACATACTGTCACACAAATACCCCTTTGCAATGTATGCTCAGACCGACTGACTTGCGCACACACAACTGAATAAATACAGACACATGCAAGTATTGTTCAACAGGTGGCAGTAAAGCACCAAAAGCCCAAAGCTGGTGTGGAGAACAGTACACAGAATATGGTGATTAGTAGTCTAACAGTAATATACAGGTAACTGCCAAAACAAAGGAAACACTTGAGTAAATGAGGGATACAAATTATATTCAAAGCAAGTGCCTGTCACACCCTGGTCTATATTTATTATGTTATCTTCATTTATTGGGTCAGGCCAGGGTGTGACATGGGTTTATTTGTAGTGTGTTTCGTCTTGGGGTTGTGTGGGGTGTACAGATTAGTCTATGGCTGCCTGAGGCGGTTCTCAATCAGAGTCAGGTGATTATCGTTGTCTCTGATTGGGAACCATATTTAAGTAGCCTGGGTTTCACTGTGTGTTTGTGGGTGATTGTTCCTGTCTCTGTGTTTGTTGCACCAGTCAGGGCTATTTCGGTTTTCGACGTTTGTTGTTTTGTATTGTTCGTGTTTTCTTTATCATTAAAGATGTATCTAACGAACCACGCTGCATTTTGGTCCGATCCTTGTTCCACCTCTTTGTCAGAGGAGGAGTTGGAAGAAACCCGTTACAGAATCACCCACCACAAACGGACCGAGCAACGTGTCAACAGGCAGGAGCCACAGGAGAAGCAGCAAAGGCAGCAACAGCGATCACAGGACTTCTGGACTTGGGAGGAGATATTGGACGGAAAAGGACCCTGGGCACAGCCTGGAGAATATCGCCGTCCCAAGGAAGAACTGGAGGCGACGAAAGCGGAGAGGCGCTGGTATGAAGAGGCAGAGCGGCCACGCGTTGGAAGCCCGAGAGTCAGCCCCAAAAATGTCTTGCTAACAGGGAGAATGGCTACGCCAGGTAGGAGACCTGCGCAAACTCCCTGTGCTTACCGGGGGGCTAGAGAGACCGGGCAGGCACGGTGTTATGCTGTGGTGCGCACGGTGTCTCCAGTGCGGGTGCATAGCCCGGTGCATTCTATTCCAGCTCCGGGTATCGGCCGGGCTAGATTGAGCGTCGAGCCAAATGCCATGAAGCCGGCTCTACGCATCTGGTCCCCAGTGCGTCTCCTTGGGCCAGCTTACATGGCACCAGCCTTACGCTCGGTATCCCCGTTTCGCCTGCATAACCCAGTGTGGGCTATTCCACCATGCCGCACTGGCAGAGCGACCGGGAGTATTCAACCAGGTAAGGTTGGGCAGGCTCGGTGCTCAAGAGCTCCAGTGCGCCGGTCTACCCAGTACCACCTCCACACCCCAGCCCTCCGGTGGCAGCTCCCCGCACCAGGCTTCCTGTGTGTGTCCTCTGCCCAGTACCACCAGTGCCAGCACCACGCATCAGACCTACTGTGCGCCTCGCCTCTCCAGCGCTGCCGGAGCCTTCCTCCTCTCCTGTGCTGCTGGAGCCTCCCGCCTGTTTAGCGCTGCCAGAGCCTTCCGCCTCTACAGCGTTGCCGGAGTCTCCTGCCCGTTTAGCGCAGCCAGAGCTGCCAGTCTGCATGGAGCAGCCAGAGCTGTCAGTCTGCATAGAGCAGCCAGAGATGTCAGTCTGCATAGAGCAGCCAGAGATGTCAGTCTGCTTGGAGCAGCCAGAGCTGTCAGTCTGCTTGGAGCAGCCAGAGCTGTCAGTCTGCTTGGAGAAGCCAGAGCTGCCAGTCTGCAAGGAGCTGCCAGTCTGCAAGGAGCTGCCAGTCTGCAAGGAGCTGTCAGTCTGCATGGAGCAGCCAGAGCTGTCAGTCAGCTTGGAGCAGCCAGAGCTGTCAGTCTGCATGGAGCTGCCAGTCTGCAAGGAGCTGCAAGTCTGCAAGGAGCTGCCAGTCTGCAAGGAGCTGCCAGTCTGCAAGGAGCTGCCAGTTTTCAAGGAGCTGTCAGTCTGCAAGTGGCTGCCAGTCTGCAAGGAGCTGCCAGAGCTGTTAGTCTGCATGGAGCAGCCAGAGCTGTCAGTCTGCAAGAAGCCGCCAGAGCTGTCAATCTGCATGGAGCAGCCAGAGCCGCCAGTCAGCATGGAGCAGCCAGAGCCGCCAGTCAGCATGAAGCAGCCAGAGCTGCCAGTCAGCATGGAGCAGCCAGAGCCGCCAGTCAGCATGAAGCAGCCAGAGCTGCCAGTCAGCGTGGGGCAGCCAGAGCCGTCAGTCTGCCAGGATCTGCCAGTCAGCCAGACTCTTCCAGATCAGCCGGTCAGCCAGACTCTTCCAGATCTGCCGGTCAGCCAGACTCTTCCAGATCTGCCGGTCAGCCAGACTCTTCCAGATCTGCCGGTCAGCCAGACTCTTACAGATCTGCTAGTCAACCAGACTCTTCCAGATCTGCCAGTCAGCCAGACTCTTCCAGATCCACCAGTCAGCCAGGATCTGCCAGAACTGCCAGCCAGCCAGGATCTGCCGAATTCAACAACCTGGCTGGGCTTCCTCTCAGTGCTGGGCTTCCTCTCAGTGCTGGGCTTCCTCTATCCCGAGCTGCCCCTCTGTCCCGAGCTGCCCCTCAGTCCAGTGGGGTTCTGGGTGAGGACTACTAGGCCATGGTCGGCGGCGAGGGTGGACAATCCTAGGACGCGAGGAGGGGGGACTAAGACATTCATAGAGTGGGTTCCACGTCCCGAGCCGGAGCCGCCACCATGGACAGACGCCCACCCGGACCCTTCCTATTGTTTTGATGTGCGTCCGGGAGTCCGTCTTGGGGTGTACAGATTAGTCTATGGCTGCCTGAGGCGGTTCTCAATCAGAGTCAGGTGATTATCGTTGTCTCTGATTGGGAACCATATTTAGGTAGCCTGGGTTTCACTGTGTGTTTGTGGGTGATTGTTCCTGTCTCTGTGTTTGTTGCACCAGTCAGGGCTGTTTCGGTTTTCGACGTTTGTTGTTTTGTATTGTTCATGTTTTCTTTATCATTAAAGATGTATCTAACGAACCATGCTGCATTTTGGTCCGATCCTTGTTCCACCTCTTTGTCAGAGGAGGAGTTGGAAGAAACCCGTTACAGTGCCTTCACACAGGTGTGGTTCCTGAGTTAATTAAACAATTAACATTCCATAGCCTAATGCTTAGGGTCATGTATAAAAATGCACATTTTTGTCCATTATTTTGGCTACCATGACTAGAAGAAGAGATCTCAGTGACATTGAAAGAGGGGTCTCAAAAGGAGTGCAGGGGGTTTAAAGGGTGTGTGTGTGTCTCTCAGTCACCAGATCCCAACCCAGAACACCTTTGGGAGATTTTGGAGTGGCGCCTGAGACCGCGTTTCCACCACCACCCACAAAATACAAAATTATGGAATTTCTTGTTAAAACTTCTTAAGGTATCGGGGGCAGTAATTTCACTTTTGGATAAATAGCGTGTCCAATTTCAACTTTCTGCTACTCATGCCAGGCATATAAGAGATGCATATTATTAATATATTTGGATAGAAAACACTCTGATGTTTCAAAAACTGTTTGAATCATGTCTGTGAGTATAACATAACTAACTTATGTAGCAGGCAAAACCCAGAGGACTAACTGTTCAGAATTATTATTTTTTTTGGTCTCTGTCTGTTCACTGAGTTCTCATTGGCAAATTATATTTCTTAGGAACCTGTTTTCAGTTCCTACCGCTTCCACTGGATGTCACCAGTCTTTGGAATTTGGTTGAGGTTATTTATTTGTACAATGAAGAGGTAGGCCATCTAGGAACTGGGTAACACTGTTGAGAGTGCACAAGATGTGAAAAGTAACGTTGGTTTGTTGTCTTCCTGTATTGAACACAGACAGACCCGTCTACAATTTGATCGATTATTAACGTTTAAAAATACCTAAAGTTGTATTAAAAAAGTAGTTTGAAATATTTTGGCAAAGTTTATAGGTAACCTTTGAAATATTTTTACCCTCTTTGTTTACTATTGGGCTATCATCAGATAATAGCTTGTGATTTAATGAAAGTTTGATTTTTATATCATTTTTTATTTTATTTGCCGCGCTGCATTTCCCCTGTTTTTTGCCCGTGGGACGCAACCGTCCCCTATACCATAAGAAGTTTTTAAAGAATGGTGTTGCATCCCTCCAATAGTGTTCCAGACACTATGCCAAGGTGCATTAAAGCTGTTCTGGCGGCTTGTGGTGGCACAACATCAAGACAATTTATGTCGCTGTTTTCTTTATTTTGGCATTTTCCTATATCTTATACAGAGGAGATTAACTTAGCATGTTATTAAATAAATTCATGCTGAAAATAGATAAGGAGAGACTTTAGTCTGAGGACACCTTTGCACACACCAGTGTCACAGACATTACATTGAAAAGAACAGTTTGAAAATGATCAAATCTAAACTAACATTAACATTTGATTTCTTAATTCATATAAAATAAATATAATTAATAATTCATTGAGAGATAATGAATGTAAACATCTTCATGCAGATGGATGAAATAACCATAGTGGCACACTTTTCAAATGTTGTCTGTTTTAGATGGCATTTTTCATGGGCATCAGACTGGCACCGTGCAGTATTCCTCAGCAAAATGGCATAATCTTCTGATGGGTACAGTGGCAGAGAAAAAACAGCTAGCCAATTGCCAGTGCTGGAGAAATAAACTGGATCTCTACTTAAATGAAAGCCCAGCAGATCTGTTAGGAAGCACTAACTATAGGTTTAATGGCATTAAACATGTAACATAGCTGAATTATTAACCATTACTCTCGATCCAAAACCGAAGGTCAGATTAGATGATTCATTGTGAAATGTTCACAGTTCACACTTTCCTTACTGAAATATATAATATGCTTGGTCATTTGGGAACAATAATTCTGAGAGCATGCCTTTTTGTACTCCTTGCCCATTTATCTTCCTATCTCTTGTCATAAGCAACATCTTGCCTTAGGGGAGAACGATACAAATGTTCCCAATTATGGAAATCTTTCCACTCAGTCTTGAGCTGTAAATACATTTTTAAAAATGGCTCATATCACAAATCACTGGGAAGAGATCTGCCACGGGAAATTACCATGGGTGTCAGTTCAGATCCACCCTTTATGTGGAGCAGACAAAGCTATAGCTGGGCTGGGGATATAGCAACTTTAGCGAGCTGGGGGCATTAGCCTCAAAACATGATCAAACCTCACAGCTTATTTAGAGACTGGATGTAGCTACAACACTGGCTTGCAATGTAGATGATAAACCCAGTTTTGTATCTGTCATATGAGAATCCAATGGGAAGATTGAAGCTCAATCTGAGTAATTTACGTCTCTAGGCCTACTTAAGGATAGGGTCTATTTTTTCGCCATTTCCTCCTGACTGACGTGCCCAAAGTACACTGCCTGTTACTCAGGCCCAGAAGCCAGAATATACATATCATTGGTAGCATTGGATAGAAAACACTTTGACGTTTGTAGAGATGTTAAAATAATGTATGAGATTATCACACAATTGATATTGCAGGCAATAATCCATAGGACAATCAACCTGATTTATTTTTTTTGAGCTCCCAGGCTCTTATAATGGAAACGCTATGGGTTCTATGTAATTCCAGCTCCCAATTCCTATGGCTTTCACTCAATTCAATGTCAACAGTCTTTGTTCATTGTTTCAGGCTTGTTCCTTCAAAAACGAGCAAGAATTTTCAGTTTTTATTAAAAGAGTCGCGGTACAATATCAGTCTGTTGGCGCGCGACGAAGAGGACGCGCGCTTAATAATTTTACTTTTCTATTGAACATACTTCTTTCCGTATTAAATATTATAGTTTATTTACATTTGAGTCTAGTTTGACTTGTTTGAACAAAGTTTAGCAGTAGCTTTTTGGACCCTTTGTCTGCATGTTGAACGAGTGGAATACTGAAATTGATGGCGCCAACTAAACTGACTTTTTGGGATATAAAGAAGGATTTTATCTAGCAAAATGACCATTCATGTTGTAGCTGGGACCCTTGCGATTGCAAACAGAGGAAGATTTTCAAAAGTAAGTGAGTTATTAAGGCGCTATTTGTGATTTTATGAAGCCTGTGCTGGTTGAAATATATGTCAATGTGGGGTGCCGTCCTCAAAAAATTGCATGGTATGCTTTCACCTATTGTAAATCGACAATGCAGTTAGATTAACAAGAATTTAAGCTTTTATTAAACGATATACGATACTTATATGTTCATAAATGTTTAATATTACGATTATTTATTTGAATTGGTCACCCTCCAATTTCACCGGATGTTGTCGGCAGGTGTCCCGCTAGCGAGACGCCTAGCCTTAGCCTACTTAAACATATATAGATGTATCTTAAGAACTAAAAGCCATATTTAAAATGTTATTAAAAGTTAAGCCTTTGAAGTTTTTGGGGAACTAATATGAAATCTATGTTTTCTCCCAAAAAAGGGGCCGCTTGGACCATGTATATCTAAATTTGAAATACATCAACAAGTTCTTCACATAATACACTAGTCTGTAGGTATATTTCAAATGTTATAGTCAGTAATCTAATAATCTCAGCACTAAGGCATACATCAAAAATTAATGGTTTCTCTAGGAAACTGACTGCTTTGCAATGTTTTGGACACTTTGACAAGTCGTTGATAAAGTTTGATTTCCAGACTGTGTTTCTATGGAAGACCGTGCGAAAGATGTTCAAAAAATGGATTTTTAACCAATTTTGCTCACTGGGTGCCTCAGTGTCAAATATACCATTGATCCTTCCTCCAGCCTACTCTAATGGGTTCAGTGATGAGGTGTCTGCATTATGATTAATCTGTAGACACAGACCAGCTGGCATGCCAATGATAATTCACCAGAGCAGCCTGCATTATGTCTTTATGAAGATAGAGTAACCCAAGGAAGAACACACTTGCTCTCCCTCTCTGGTCCCAGGTGCCTTTTCTGACTACAGGTCACCAAAGGACAGCAGAGTGTGTATCAGCAGAAAAACGTCATCACCTGATGGCTACGGTGGTGGTAGAAGTACAGGTTACCGCCTAGGAATATGAGCTGGAGATATACTTGAATTAATGGAGTAGTGCAATTCCATTTGGAAGCAAAACTAAGATTATTTCCCAAATCTAAACATTTTGGACCACAATTCAAAAATATTAGGCATAGTTTATGTCTTCTGTATTGTATTTACACCAACGAGGTGTAATTTCACAATTGCTTCTGCAAATCTGACCTAAAGGGATAGTATTGCCTATTATATAGGCTAGTTATGTGACAATACTTTATTATTCACAATAAATTATGCAGACATAGGCCACAGGTTTATGGCTTTATGTCAGCTTTCTAAACATTAAAACTAGATAAAACTAGAGCCTGCAGGACTTGTTTGGTCAACTGTAGTGTTAAAAATACTAAGCATCATTATTAGCTTCTACAGACAGATTTGTCTTCTCTTTTCAGCAGTAGGCATTTGCTTTCCAAACTGTACATTCTTCTCGCGATTGTATTTAGAAATGTGCGAAAGGCAAACTGACTGCCATAGAAATGTAATCCATAGCAGGGTAGCAGCATCATGTTGTGGGGGTGATTTGCTGCAGCAGGGAATGGTGCACTTCACAAAATAGATGGCATTATGAAGATGGAAAATGATGTGGATATATTGAAGCAACATCTCAAGACATCAGTCAAGAAGTTAAAGCTTGGTCGCAAATGGGTCTTCCAAATGTACAATGACCCCAAGCATACTTCCAAAGTTGTGGGAAAATGGCTTAAGGACAACAAAGTCAAGGTATTGGAGGGGCCATCACAAAGCCCTGACCTAAATCCTATAGAAAATTAGTGGGCAGAACTGAAAAAGTGTGTGCAAGCAAGGAGGCCTACAAACCTGACTCAGTTACACTAGCTCTGTCAGATGGAATGGGCCAAAATTCACCCTACTTATTGTGGGAAGCTTGTGGAAGGCCAGCGAAATGTTTGACCCAAGTTAAACAATTTAAAGGCAATACTACCAAATACTAATTGAGTGTATGTAAACGTCTGACCCACCTGGGAATGTGATGAAAAAATAAAATTAGAAATAAATTTTTCTCTCTACTATTATTATGACATTTGAAATTCTTAAAATAAAGTGATTATCCTAACTGACCTAAAACAGGGAATTTTTACTATGATTAAATGTCAGGAATTGTGAAAAACTGAGTTTAAATGTATTTGGCTAAGGTGTATGTAAACTTCCGACTTCAACTGTAGGTATTGACCCACTAATTCATCATTCAAGTGTTCACTTTCAGTTATGTAAGAATATAAGCATTCACTCTAGCTCCATTTTTGTAAGTGAAGACTGAGCACAGATGATGATGAGGGGTGCCATGTTCTTGCCGCCATCTGTGGTATCACAGGTCACTGGTCTTCTGCTCGGGAAATTATGCCAGTCTTCAGAGCCTTCAGAGAGGGGCAAACAAGGTCACTGTGCATCTGTGCCAACTCGGTTCAAACACTGGAGGATACTTTTTTGTTGTTGCTGCAAAGCTATTCCTTTTCCTTACCTACCGGGTGTTTTTGAACAAAGCCTGAGCATGATGGTGGCCAAGCGGCATGCAGAGGGTTATGTGTCCGAGGTTGGAGGCCTACATTTTGGGGCATATGGGCAAAAAGAAGCCCTGGTAATGGTATTTAGAACTACGCACCACTATAGTTACAACTTTAGTAACACCACCCTTTTCTATAATGATATTGTGTCATGGTTTAATGGAGAAATTTCTAGGGCTCCACTGGGAGCCAGTTGACACTGACTTGCAACAATGTCTAAACTCAGAGACCCTTGTGGTTACTGGGTTCTCCATAGCCCTAACGTTTGCCTTGCTTCTTCTGACCACATGGAATATTCCACTGAGTATTTATGACACTGCTGCTGTTGGAGAAAGTGTTTTTTGTCACCATCGGTCTCCTTGTCCTTCTAGAATGGCAGCTTAGTGGTGTGGAGGCACTCTGCATATCAGCTGCTGCTGGGCTGTCTTGACTTTTTAGCCAACTACTGCATATCATATAATTTAGCTCCACACGCTGATAGAGCTGGAAGAGTTGGGTCCATGGCCTTTTGCTGTGCGGGCATCATTGGGCACCCTACTACTGCCTCGTTGTTCAGAAAGCTGGGGATAATCCTACTTCTGGTGAAATGTGTAGCATGTGGATTTGCCACCTTTTTCCAATCCCTATGTTGCCTTTTCAGTCCTAAAAAAACTGTGGTAAAATAATGTTGCCATGTTCATCTAAACAGGGAACTGAAGGTCTGCCATCCTGCTCAGCATCAGGTCCTTGAGTCAGAGGGGCTTTTGGGAGTTCAAAGGAATTTCAATAAAGTCCAGGGTAATTACCTTTACCCAAACCAACAGCGCCAAAGACAGTCAACTCAGAGTTCATCTGACGCGCTAGAAGATTCCAATGAGACTTGGCTGAGTGATACTGAACCAGGGCCCTCAAACCAACAGATATCTATTAAAGCAGAGGAAGAAGTTGAATCACAACCAGGGCACCTTATTAATGGACAGAGAGACACCCTACGTCTCTACCTGAGAGAGACCACTTATGAGACAGCCTCTCCCGGATGTGGGAGGGGTCATACAAGCCAGAGTGAAGGACCAGTCATGTTGCCAAAAAGTAAACCAGATTTGCCTGATGTATGGATCAAACAAGTTGGGCCAAGGGAAGATACAAACTGAATGCGATTTCAAAATAATCTAAGCATGCAAAAGTGTTCAGTTCATCGTCTGTCAGCTTCATTCGCTCAATCAGAAACTATCCTTTGATAAAGTATTATCATAAACAGGTCTAGTTAATGCAGATACTGCTTCATGTGGAATGTTATGTGACAAAGATTCTTCATAATGGATTTAGAAATGTTGAAAATTCACAGCTCGACAGACACTGGAACTTGGATAGTGACTGGCCTTTTTGTCTTGGACTGAACCACAAATTGAATAATTTCCCAATACATTTTAGATGTGAGAGAAGGTGTGCTTTTGCAATGCTTGTGCCTGTGCTATTAAGTTGTGCCATGCGATTAGAGGCAAAGACCACTAAAACAAGAGGCACACCTCACTTTATCTTAACATGGAAAAGTGATGTAATTCACATCAAATCACTAAAAATAGTTCAGAGATGGAGTCATCTCTATATACACTGTGTAACCATTTTAATGTCAGAACGTACCACCCATTGCTGTTGCGCAACGTCAATGCCAAGAAATGTAACATTAATTTGGTAACTGTGAAGACAATTTTGTGTGTATTAATTATTTAGGGGAACTGAACAGCACTGTTGCAGACCTGCAGGTACAGAGCTATATTTGAGCCTTGTTTTTTTTTCTTCACCTTTAATTAACCAGGTAGGCCAGTTGAGAACAAGTTCTCATTTACAAATGTGATCTGGCTAAGATAAAGCAAAGCAGTGCGACACAAACAGCACCAGAGTTACACATGGAATTAACAAACATACAGTCAATAACACAATATAAAGTCTATATACAGTGTGTGCAAATGAAGTAAGATTAGGGAGGTAAAGGCAATAAATAGGCCATACTGGCAAAATAATTACAATTTAGCAATTAAACACTGGAGTAATAGATGTGCAGAAAATGAATGTGCAAGTAGAGATATTAGGGTGCAAAGGAGCAACAAACAAAAAAACAATATGGGGACAAGGTAGTTGGGTGGGTTATTTACAGATGGGCAATGATCTGTAAGCTGCTCTGACAGCTGATGCTTAAAGTTAATGAGGGAGATATGAGTCTCCAGCTTCAGTGATTTTTGCAGTTCGTTCCAGTCATTGGCAAGCAGAGAACTGAAAGAGAGGCGGCCAAAGGAGGAATTGGCTTTGGGGGTGACCAGTGAAATATACCTGCTGGAGCGCGTGCTACGGGTGGGTGCTGCTATGGTGACCAGTGAGCTGAGATAAGGCAGGGCTTTATCTAGTAAAAACGTATAGATGACCTGGAGCCAGTGGGTTTGGCGACGAATATGAAGCGAGGGCCAGCCAACGACAGCATACAGGTTGCAGTGGTGGATAGTATATAGGGCTTTGGTGAAGAAACGGACAGCACTGTGATAAGATTGCATCCAATTTGCTGAGTAGAGTGATGGAGGCTATTTTGTAAATGACAACGCCAAAGTCAAGGATCAGTAGGATAGTCAGTTTTACGAGGATGTTTGGCAGCACGAGTGAAGGATGCTTTGTTGCAAAATAGGAAGCTGATTCTAGATTTAGGTTTGTAACAGTTTGAAGAGGGGGATGACCGTGGCAGCGTTCCAATCTTTGGAGATCTCAGACGATACGAAAGAGAGGTTGAACAGGCTAGTAATAGGGGTTGCAACAATTGCGGTGGATAATTTTAGAAAGAGAGGGTCCAGATTGTCTAGCCCATCTGATTTGTAGGGGTCCAGATTTTGCAGCTCTTTCAGAACATCAGCTATGTGGATTTGGGTGAAGGTGAAATGGGGGAGGCTTGGGCAAGTTGCTATGGGGGGTGCTGAGCTGTTGACCGGGGTAGGGATAGCCAGGTGGAAAGCATGGCCAGCCGTAGACAAATGCTTCTTGAAATTCTCGATTATTGTAGATTTATCGGTGGTGAGTTTTTAGCCACAGTGCAGTGGGCAGCTGGGAGGAGGTGCTCTTATTCTCCATGGACTTTAGTGTCCCTTACCTTCTTGGAGTTTGTGTTACAGGATGCAAGTTTCTGTTTGAAAAAGCTAGCCTTTGCTTTCCTAACTTACCTGAAAAGTTGCATATCGCGGAGGCTATTCGATGCTAATGCCGGAAGGTTGTGAGTTCAAACCCCCGAGCCGACAAGGTACAAATCTGTCGTTCTGCCCCTGAACAGGCAGTTAACCCACTGTTCCCAGGCCGTCATTGAAAAATAAGAATGTGTTCTTAACTGACTTGCCTGGTTAAATAAAGGTAAAAATTAACTTGTAAGTCGCTCTGGATAAGAGCGTCTGCTAAATGACTTAAATGTAATGTAAATGTAATGCAGTACGCCACAGGATGTTTTTGTGCTGGTCAAAGGCAGTCAGGTCTGGAGTGAACCAAGGGCTATATCCGTTCCTGGTTGAACATTTTTTGAATGGGGCATGCTTATTTAAGATGGTGAGGAAAGCACTTTCAAAGAATAACCAGGCATTCTCTACTGATGGACTGAGGTCAATATCCTTCCAGGACACCCGGGCCAGGTCGATTAGAAAGGCCTGCTCGCTGAAGTGTTTTAGGGAGCGTTTGACAGTGATGAGGGGTGGTCGTTTGACCGCGGACCCATTACGGACGCAGGCAATGAGGCAGTGATCGCTGAGATCCTGGTTGAAGACAGCAGATTTGTATTTAGAGGGCAGGATGGTCAGGATGATATCTATGAGGGTGCACGTGTTTACGGATTTGCGGTTGTACCTGGTAGGTTCCATGGGTCCTGTGTGGCTCAGTCGGTAGAGCATGGCGCTTGCAACGCCAAGCGTCGTGGGTTCGATTCCCGCTGGGGCCACCCATATGTAAAAGTAGTGGCCCCAGCCGACTTGTAAGTCGCTTTGGACAAAAGCGTCTGCTGAATGGGATATATTAATATTATTATTAATGATAATTTGGGTGAGATTGAGGGCATCTAGTTTAGATTGTAGGACGGCCGGGGTGTTAAAGCATATCCCAGTTTCGTTAATGAAAAAGGAATGTCTTGCACATTTGTTGGCAGGCCTGAATTTGACAAACGGGGATTTTACTGGCCTATGGCTCCATCCATCATGTGGCTCCATCAGATAATTCACATCACTGTACAAAGAAATTAAGATTCAGCGTAGAGTAATACAATCTCTATTTACACTTGACAAAGGTATTCAAACATGTAAATCACAACAGTAGTGCAGACTGCGTTTACAACATTGCACCACCAGCTGGAACATCAGTTGAAATATACAGTACCAGTCAAATGTTTGGACACACCTAGTCATTCAAGGGCTTTTCTTTATTTTTTATTTTTTCTACATTGTAGAATAATAGTGAAGACATCAAAACTATGAAATCACGCATAACCAAAAAAGTGTTAGACAAATCAAAATATAATTTTAGATTTCAAATTCTTCAAAGTAGCCACCTATTGCCTTGATGACAGCTTTTCACATTCTTGGTATTCCCTCAACCAGCTTCATTACTTCCGGCGCCGACAGCGATGGCCGCCTCGCTTCGCGTTCCTAGGAAACTATGCAGTTTTGTGTTTTTTTTAACGTGTTATTTCTTACATTAGTACCCCAGGTCATCTTAGGTTTCATTACATACAGTCGAGAAGAACTACTGAATATAAGATCAGCGTCAACTCACCATCAGTACGACCAAGAATATGTTTTTTGCGACGCGGATCCTGTGTTCTGCCTTACAAACAGGACAACGGAATGGATCGCATGCAGCGACCCAAAAAAACGACTCAGAAAAAGAGGGAAACGAGGCAGTCTTCTGGTCAGACTCCGGAGACGGGCACACCGTGCACCACTCCCTAGCATTCTTCTTGCCAATGTCCAGTCTCTTGACAACAAGGTTGATGAAATCCGAGCAAGGGTAGCATTCCAGAGGGACATCAGAGACTGTAACGTTCTGTGCTTCACGGAAACATGGCTCACTGGAGAGACGCTATCCGAAGCGGTGCAGCCAACGGGTTCTCCACGCATCGCGCCGACAGAAACAAACACCTTTCTGGTATGAAGAGGGGTGGGGGCGTATGCCTTATGGCTAACGAGACATGGTGCGATGAAAGAAACATACAGGAACTCAAATCCTTCTGTTCACCTGATTTAGAATTCCTCACAATCAAATGTAGACCGCATTATCTACCAAGAGAATTCTCTTCGATTATAATCACAGCCGTATATATCTCCCCCCCCCCCAAGCAGACACATCGATGGCTCTGAACGAACTTTATTTAACTCTTTGCAAACTGGAAACCATTTATCCGGAGGCTGCATTCATTGTAGCTGGGGATTTTAACAAGGCTAATCTGAAAACAAGACTCCCTAAATTTTATCAGCATATCGATTGCGCAACCAGGGGTGGAAAAACCTTGGATCACTGTTACTCTAACTTCCGCGACGCATATAAGGCCCTGCCCCCCTTTCGGAAAAGCTGACCACGACTCCATTTTGCTGATCCCTGTCTACAGACAGAAACTGAAACAAGAAGCTCCCACGCTGAGGTCTGTCCAACGCTGGTCCGACCAAGCTGACTCCACACTCCAAGACTGCTTCCATCACGTGGACTGGGACATGTTTCGTATTGCGTCAGATAACAACATTGACGAATACGCTGATTCGGTGTGCGAGTTCATGAGAACGTGCGTTGAAGATGTCGTTCCCATAGCAACGATTAAAACATTCCCTAACCAGAAACCGTGGATTGATGGCAGCATTCGCGTGAAACTGAAAGCGCGAACCACTGCTTTTAATCAGGGCAAGGTGTCTGGTAACATGACCGAATACAAACAGTGCAGCTATTCCCTCCGCAAGGCTATCAAACAAGCTAAGCGTCAGTACAGAGACAAAGTAGAATCTCAATTCAACGGCTCAGACACAAGAGGCATGTGGCAGGGTCTACAGTCAATCACGGACTACAGGAAGAAATCCAGCCCAGTCACGGACCAGGATGTCTTGCTCCCAGGCAGACTAAATAACTTTTTTGCCCGCTTTGAGGACAATACAGTGCCACTGACACGGCCTGCAACGGAAACATGCGGTCTCTCCTTCACTGCAGCCGAGGTGAGCAAAACATTTAAACGTGTTAACCCTCGCAAGGCTGCAGGACCAGACGGCATCCCCAGCCGCGCCCTCAGAGCCTGCGCAGACCAGCTGGCTGGTGTGTTTACGGACATATTCAATCAATCCCTATACCAGTCTGCTGTTCCCACATGCTTCAAGAGGGCCACCATTGTTCCTGTTCCCAAGAAAGCTAAGGTAACTGAGCTAAACGACTACCGCCCCGTAGCACTCACTTCCGTCATCATGAAGTGCTTTGAGAGACTAGTCAAGGACCATATCACCTCCACCCTACCTGACACCCTAGACCCACTCCAATTTGCTTACCGCCCAAATAGGTCCACAGACGATGCAATCTCAACCACACTGCACACGGCCCTAACCCACCTGGACAAGAGGAATACCTATGTGAGAATGCTGTTCAACGACTACAGCTCGGTATTCAACACCATAGTACCCTCCAAGCTCGTCATCAAGCTCGAGACCCTGAGTCTCGACCCCGCCCTGTGCAACTGGGTACTGGACTTCCTGACGGGCCACCACCAGGTGGTGGGGGTAGGTAACAACATCTCCTCCCCGCTGATCCTCAACACTGGGGCCCACAAGGGTGCATTCTGAGCCCTCTCCTGTACTCCCTGTTCACCCATGACTGCGTGGCCACGCACGCCTCCAACTCAATCATCAAGTTTGCGGACGACACAACAGTGGTAGGCTTGATTACCAACAACGACGAGACGGCCTACAGGGAGGAGGTGAGGGCCCTCGGAGTGTGGTGTCAGGAAAATAACCTCACACTCAACGTCAACAAAACTAAGGAGATGATTGTGGACTTCAGGAAACAGCAGAGGGAACATCCACATCGATGGAACAGTAGTGGAGAGGGTAGCAAGTTTTAAGTTCCTCGGCATACACATCACAAACTGAATTGGTCCACTCACACAGACAGCATCGTGAAGAAGGCGCAGCAGCGCCTCTTCAACCTCAGGAGGCTGAAGAAATTCGGCTTGTCACCAAAAGCACTCACAAACTTCCAACAGATGCACAATCGAGAGCATCCTGGCGGGCTGTATCACCGCCTGGTACGGCAACTGCTCCGCCCTCAACCGTAAGGCTCTCCAGAGGGTAGTGAGGTCTGCACAACGCATCACCGGGGGCAAACTACCTGCCCTCCAGGACACCTACACCACCCGATGTTACAGGAAGGCCATAAAGATCATCAAGGACATCAACCACCCGAGCCACTGCCTGTTCACCCCGCTATCATCCAGAAGGCGAGGTCAGTACAGGTGCATCAAATCTGGGACCGAGAGACTGAAAAACAGCTTCTATCTCAAGGCCATCGGACTGTTAAACAGCCACCACTAACATTGAGTGGCTGCTGCCAACACACTTACACTGACTCAACTCCAGCCACTTTAATAATGGGAATTGATGGGAAATGATGTAAATATATCACTAGCCACTTTAAACAAAGTTACCTTATATAATGTTACTTACGCTACATTATTCATCTCATATGCATACGTATATACTGTACTCTATATCATCGACTGCATCCTTATGTAATACATGTATCACTAGCCACTTTAACTATGCCACTTTGTTTACATACTCATCTCATATGTATGTACTGTACTCGATACCATCTACTGTATCTTGCCTATGCTGCTCTGTACCATCACTCATTCATATATCCTTATGTACATATTCTTTATCCCCTTACACTGTGTATAAGACAGTAGTTTAGAAATTGTTAGTTAGATTACTTGTTGGTTATTACTGCATTGTCGGAACTAGAAGCACAAGCATTTCGCTACACTCGCATTAACATCTGCTAACCATGTGTATGTGACAAATCAAATTTGATTTGATGAGGTAGTCACCTGGAATGCATTTCAATTAACAGGTGGGCCTTGTTAAAGGTACATTTTGGGAATTTCAGTCCTCCTTAATGCGTTTGAGCCAATCAGTTGTGTTGTGACAAGGTAGGGGTGGTATACAGTAGATAGGGCTATTTGCTAAAAGACGAAGTACATATTATGGCACGAACAGCTCAAAAAAGCAACTCTGCCTAGAAGGTCAGCATCCCGGAGTCGCCTATTCACTGTTGACGTTGAGACTGGTGTTTTGCAGGTACTAATTAATGAAGCAGCCAGTTGAGGACCTGTGAGGCGTCTGTTCTGCTCAGTTGTGCACCGGGGCCTCCACTCCTCTTTCTATTCTGGGTAGGGCCAGTTTGCACTGTTCTGTGAAAGGAGTAGTAACAGCGTTGTACAAGATCTTCAGTTTTTTAGTAATTTCTCGCATGGAATAACCTTCATTTCTCAGAACAAGAATAGAATGATGAGTTTCAGAAGAAAGGTCTTTGCTTCTGGCCATTTTGAACCTGTAATCGAACCCACAAATGCTGATGCTCCAGACACTCAACTAAACAAAGAAGGCCGGTTTTATTGCTTCTTTAATTAGCACAACAGTTATCAGCTGTGCTAACATATTTGCAAAAGGGTTTTCTAATGATACATTACCCTTTTAAAATTATTAACTTGGATTAGCTAACACAACGTGCCATTGAAACACAGGAGTGATGGTTCCTGATAATAGGCCTCTGTACTCCTATGTAGATTTTCCATTAAAAAAAAAATCTGCCGTTTCCAGCTACAATAGTCATTTACAACATTAACAATGTCTACACTGTATTTCTGATCAATTTGATGTTATTTTAAATGGACATTCTTTTTTGCTATTCTTTCAAAAACAAGGATCGAATCCCCGAGCTGTCAAGGTAAAAATCAGTCGTTCTGCGCCTGAACAAGGCAGTTAGCCTACCGGGGACCAGTGGGTTATCATTGTAAATAAGAATTTGTTCTTAACTGACTAAACTGACTAAAGGTTAAAATAAATAAATGTATACCATATAAAAAATTATCCACTTTAAATTCTGTCTGAAACACAACAAAATGTGGAAAAAGTCAAGGGGTGTGAATACTGTAGATGGATAATCCACAATGTCTCAAACAAAGCAACATTATTTCTCATACATTTACAAACAAGCAAGCATTTTCATTACAATGTTTTTATTAAGAGGTTATGGCATTTGCACATAATCATTTCAATAATTTTTTCTAAATAAAGTGGATGTATTCCCATCGCTATGTAAAAACGGTTGTTTTTCTGTTACTAAGACAGTAATTGTGGTCATTTAGGTCACTATGTTTACTTGGATTCACGTCAGACATTAGAAACATTTATGAATTTCTTCCCTTTATCAAGACACCTTCATGTTGGTTGGTGAAGCCCAATCACTGAATTTGTATGAGTGTTGCATCTTTGTAAAATTACATCATACGTTTATTTTATGAAACCTTATAATAAATAAGCCAACCTTTCAGCCAGACATCTGTGAGGAACATAAACATTGTGTTTTGATGTTCTGAATGCAAATCCAATTGCAACCATTAATCCAACAGCCCTTGGCAACCCTCTGGGACAACTGTCATCTGCAACCCAGTTTTAGTCAATAAGCACATAGGATGTGTTGCTAGGCTGCAGACAGATGGCGATCTAGGGAACACAAGAGCTGCAGCACCAGCGCCACCTCCTGCAGGGGCAGCCACACCACACAGCAGTCAGAGCTCACCTCTGGAAAGAGAAACACAGAACAACCTCTCTCAGGAGAAATAATTCTAGATGTGAGATGATGAACTAATGATGAACCTCTGACGGCAGGTGATGGTGACAAACTTCAACTTGTGTCAAGTTGGCTGGACGTCCTTTGGGTGGTGGACCATTCTTGATAAACATGGGAAACTGATGAGCGTGAAAAACCCAGCACCCTTGCTGTTCTTGACTCAAACCGGTATGTCTTGCACCTACTACCATACCTGTTCACAGGCACTTAAATATGTTGTCTTGCCCAACAAGTGACATCAATAGTAGCATCAAAGTAGCCAGCGTGAAAAACCCAGCACCGTTGCTGATTATAGCTTTCACCTGGTCTGTCTGTATACGTACCCAGGCCATTGGCGTCGCTTGTCAGTCAAAGGAACATAGATCACCCCCATAAGGGCTTTCTTGATGAAGGTGCCGTCACTTTGGCGATCGTACTGTTCTAGGACCTGGCTTCCCCCATCAGGACCAACAGGCAAAACCAGCCTTCCACCAGGCTTCAACTGATCCAATAGCTGTGTAATGAAGGCATAAATGATGAGAAAAATGCACATTTACTTTCCCTCCCTTGTGAAAAGACAATGTTGTAAAATTTGTGTTAATGACATTATAATGCTCTGATATAATTCCCATAATGATTTAAAATGCTCTGAAATACTAATACCATTTATATAGTAATGCTTTGACTTCATAATGCCCTTAACGGTGTAGTAATGCTCTGACATAATGCCCTTAATGGTGTAATAATGCTCTGACATAATGGCCTTCATGATGTAATGATGCTCCGATGTACAGTACCAGTCAAAAGTTTGGACACACCTATTCATTACAGGGTTTTTCTTTATTTTTACCATTGTCTACATTGTAGAATAATAGTGAAGGCATCAAAACTATGAAATGACTATTAAACTATCAAAACTATTAAACAAATCAAACAAATCTATTAAACAAATCAAAACATATTTTATACTTGAGATTCTTCAAAGTAGTCACCCTTTGCCTTGATGACAGCATTGCACACTCTTGAGAATGCCAAACTTTGACTGGTACTGTAGATGCGGTAAAGGAGTCAATGGAACACAGACATTCCACTGACCAGATTGGCGAATATTCAACAAATCTGACCTACAAAGTGGATATTCGTCAAATCTGTCATGATATATGTATTGTAAAGTATTCACAATCCTTGACTTTTTCCACATTTTGTTGTGTTACAGCTGGCATTTAAAATGTATTACATTATTATTTTTTCATCTTTGGCTTACACACAATAACCCATAATGTCAAAGTGGAATGTTTTTGTTGTTACATTTTTCACAAATTAATTGTCGAGTCAATAAGTATTCAACTTCTGTTATGGCACACTCTGCGTGCAATAAGTGTTTAACATGAGCAATGAATTTCAAACACAGATTCAACCACAAAGACCAGAGATGTTTTCCAATGTCTCGAAAAGAGGGGTACCTTCTAGATACATTTTATTTTAAAGAAGACACTGAATATACTTTTGAGCATGGTGAACAGATTAATTAGGCTTTGGATGGTGTATCAATACACCCAGCCCCTAAAAAGATACAGGCGTCCTTCCAAACTCCAAAGTTGTTGGAGAGGAAGGAAACCGCTCTGGCATTTCACCATGATGCCAATGGTGACTTTAAAACAGTTACAGAGTTTAATGGCTGTGATAGGAGAAAACTGAGGTTGGATTAACAACATTGTAGTTACCCCACAATACTAACCAAATTGACAGAGTGAAAAGAAGGAAGCCTGTACAGAATAAAACATATTCCAAAATATGCATCCTGTTTGCACCAAGGCACTAAAATAATACTGCAAAGAATGTGGCAAAGCAACTCACCTTTTGTCCTGAATACAAAGTGTTGTATTGGATTTGCCTCAAACATAACATTACTGAGTACCTCTCTCATAATGTCAAGCATAGTGGTGGCTGCATCATGTTATGGGTATGCTTGTAATCATTAAGGACTGGGGAGTTTTTCAGGATAAAAAGAAACGGAATGGAGCAAAGCACAGGCAAAATCCTAGAGGAAAACATGGTTCTGTCTGCTTTTCACCAGACACTGGGAGATTAATTCACCTTTCAGCAGGATAATAACCTAAAACACAAGGCCAAATCTATATTTGCTTACCAAGCAGACAGTAAATGTTCCTGAGTTTTGACTTAAATCTGCTTTAAAATCTATGACAAGACCTGAAAATGGTTGGTTAGCAATGATCAACAACCAATTTGACAGAGCTTGAAGAATTTTAAAAATAATGTAAATTAGATATTTCTGTATTTAATTTTCAATAAATCTGCAATGTATAAAAACAAATTTTCACTTTGTCATTATTGTGTGTAGATGGGTGACAAAAAAATGACCATTAAATCCATTTTGATCCCACTTTGTAACACAACAAAATGTGGAAAAATTCAAGGTGTGTGAATATCTTTGGCTGTTTCTTTGGCTGTTTTCTCTGCATACAATGGCTAAATGCTAACTCCTGTTTGTATAAGCTGGTTAGTATAGCTAGAATACAGAAATCAGTGGTAGTAGACAAAGTCAATCTTGTCTAATCTCTGCAACTACCCAACGGGCTCGGGAGAATCGAAGATTGAGTCATGTGCTCTCCGAAACATGACCTGCCAAACCGCGCTTCTTAACACCCGTCCGCTTAACCCGGAAGACAGCTGCACTAATGTGTCGGAGGAAACACTGTTCAACTGACGACCGAGTCAGCCTGCAGGCGCCCGGCCCGCCACAAGAACGCGATGAGCCAAGTAAAGCCCCCCGGCTAAACCCTCCCCTAACCCAGACAACGCTGGGCCAATGTGTGCCGCCTTATAGGAATTCCAGTCATGGCAGGTAATGACACAGCCTGGGATTGAACACTGCGATGTAGTGCCTTAGACCGCAGCGCCACTCGGGAGGTCCTACATACTATGATTTTTACCTCAACATAGTGTGAAATACACATAAACAATAGCCTAAATGTAAGCTAATTATACCCAGGGGCAATGAAGAGACCCCACGCGTTTCCATGGCAATTCCATTGTTTCGCTCATGTTCAATTCACCTCTTTACCGCATCTATTACTGATGATAAATTCAAGTCGTCAGTAAAATAAAAATACAGGCTTGAAAGTTATTGATCGGCCAAGTCCTTACAGCTTTAGGGAGCGTAGGCGCGGCTGCCCCTACATGAATGGCATCATATGGGGCTCCATCAGGGTAGCCTAACCGTCCATCTCCGACTGAGAAAAACATAAATATTATGAAACATTGTTATAGTGTGTGGAGAGGAGAATTTATTTGACAATTTAAAACAATACAATCACAAGTGGATAATGCATTTACAATCATCAAGGATAACACAAGAAAGTTTGAAAACGTATTTTCATTGTGGTCCTCTTATTAGGCATACATTGGTTAGACATATAACTCATAACAAAACAAAAAGACAGGACGACATTGTCATAGCCTGGGGCATTACATATAGACGTTTATTTTTGTCAGCTTTTGACATTCTTTTTAAATGAAGTTATGGTTGGTTTGGCTTGGAGTTGCTGTGGTAGGTTGTTCCACTCAACAGTCCCGGTATTTAAAACAGAGTCTCTGGCTCTGGTGTTGTATTAGTGGACATCTCTAATATAAGTACAATTATTTTGATAGGTATCTAGGGGCTGAGTAAGTAATAATTCTATGGATCAGACCAAGTTGATTTAATTTGACCCTTTACTCTACAGATAGCCAGCATAGCTGATTAAAATGCTCAACCACCAGATGAGTACGAGGGGGGAGTTTAAGTACAACTCTCACCAGCTTGTTTTGGCTGGTCTGTCACTTAGATGATCATTAGGTGTTTAGGGATGCTGGTGAACCATGATGTCCATGCATAATCAAAGTGACACTGAACTTGTGCACCATCCAGTCTTTAGGGTGTCACTATGAAGATATTTTGAAGTCCGAGCTAGGAATTTCATTCAGGGACATAGTCTCTCCAATTCACACCCAAAGTAGCTGACTGAGGTTTTTGGTGTAACCACTGAGTTGCCCACTTTGACACTAAAACTAGGGGGCCTTGCAAGCTTTACTCTGGAACCAAAATGTTTTTCCAAGATGCAGAGAAAGGTTGTTATCTGATAGCCATTTAGTGATATTGGATAACTCTGCACTAAGGTTCTCTTCTACTGAGGCTTTGTCCTTATGGGACACCAGTAGAGCAGAGTCATCCGCATACAACTAGTTACAAGAGCAGGCTGATTTCATATCGTTAATGTACAGTAGGAAGAGAAGTGTGCCTAATCCCCTTTGCAATAGAATGTTTTCCATTAACATCCATCATTTGGTCTTTACCCGTTAAATAGGATTCAACCGAGTCAATGGCCATTCTCTTAAATCCAAGGGCTTTTAACTTAGAGCATAGAGCATGATACTATGATCAATCATGTTAAACGCCTTCTGCAGATCCAGCATTACCATACCACAGAAATATCCCTGGTAAAATTCTTTCCTGATAAAGTCAGTTAAAAACAATAGGTGTGTCAGCGGAGAGGGACTTTTTAAAACCAGACTGTAGTTTGTATTAAATATTATTCTTACTAGTATTTTCCTGTATCTTTAGACATCACACTCAAAATAGATACAGGTTGCCCTTGTCTGTTTTGCTGCCCTTTTTGTGGATAGGGATCCCTCTAGCAAGTGTTGTATTCGTGGGAACTCTGTATCACCCATTTAATGTTGATTAAATGGGTGACACAGGGGGCAGTAAGTTCAGCACCATCTCTTAAAAACCTGGTAGGGATGTCGTTGAGGCCTGTAGCTTTAGTGCAGTTTAATTCAGACCGTCTCTTAACAACTTCAGCCTGAGACACTGCTATAAAGGAAAAGGCATACGCTTGTACATCCATCTTGAAGTAATAGCCTAGGACCTGATCCTAGCATACACTCCAGTACAACCAGGTAGCTTCTCAACCAACTTTGAGGAAAAGGTATTGAGATTGTCAGCTGCCACTTCTCCATTGGCCTCAATACCCAAGCTTTTGCAATTTGTTTTCTGTTATCTATATCCCAAATGTTTTAAGGACTGCCACAACATCCTAGGATTATGCCTATTCTCACAAATTCTGTTGTAAAATATGTTTTTTTGGCATCTTCAATCATCTGACTAGCTTTGTTCCTTAGGGTTCTGTGTCTAGTGAAAGCATCTTCCCTTTTGGTTCTGTTATATTCTAGAAATGCAGTATTCCTTGATTTAATGGCCTCAAGGATTTCCTGATTCATCCAAGTTTCAGTTCTTTGTTTAATTATTATGGCTTTCCATGGAGCCACTATAAACACTCCCACACCTTATCCATATATAGACATTTAAGTACCGGGTCCCAATTAACTTTATTCAAGTGATCAATAAATGCATCTTTGCTATAATGTTTCAGACACCTAACAGTTATTGTGTTGTGACAGTTTCTGAGCCTTTTTTGTGCAATAAATCATTGAAAGGTCACTAATCCCATAGGGAATGACACCACTTTAAGAAATCTTAGATTTATCAGACACCAATACAAACATATAGTGTATCATGACTAGATACAGTTTGCCAACTCAACATTTCCATCTATCATTATTTGTTTGTATGTTGTCTGAACCTACAGCTGAATACATAGCCTTTTATTCACCGGACTTACCCACAAGTCTGATACGCCCCGAAGAGAGCAGCTCGGGGTCATCAGCCTGGACATTCCTCACAGAGGTTTGGACCAGCTCATCTATGTGTTCAATCCCTACTACTTTCCCTGAGGGCCCTACCTACAGAGGGAAGGAGAAGCAAATGACTATAAGGAAATATCATAAATATGATTATTGTGAAGTACTCATACTGATCGATTCTGGAACTTACCATCCTTGCAAAGCACGCTGTGAGATAGCCACTGCCTGATCCCACATCCAATGCAGATGCCCCGTCCATTAGCTTGTCACTTAGTATCTCCAGGGCATGTGCATGCTGAATAAACACCGGATAGCATTGTGTCATTATCTTTCCTACTTAGAAAACTACAAGTTCTATACTGAGAAACTTACCATGTGTGGAGCACTGATTGTTGCCTTGAATCCTATGAAAACAAAGGAGCTCATTATGTACTGTATGTAGTGATAACATCTATTCAACTGTCAATTATGCTACTTTGTACAAGTTTGTATGCTAATCATAACTGAAGTAAGTCTCCACTGATGTAAGTCTACACACCCCTTGCACAGTCTTCACATTTTGCTGTGTTAAAATTAACTCTAAAAGGGAATACATTACATTTTTTTTCCCGATAGATCTACATAACCTACTTCACATTTTCAAAGTGAAAGAGAAATTATGAAAAATATAATTATACGAAGATGTCTTGATGTCTTCACACCCCAGAGTTAATACTTGGTGGAGGCCCCTTTAGCATCCATTACAGCTGTAAATAATTTTGAATAAGATTCCACCAACTTTGCAAAACACATAAACATAAACTGAGTGTACAAAACATTAAGAACACCTGCTCTGTACATGACAGACTGACCAGGTGAAAGCTATGATCCCTTATTGATGTCACTTGTTAAATCCACTTCAATCAGTGTAGATGAAAGGGAGTTGACAGGTTAGTTGACAGGTTAAAGGATTTTTAAGCCTTGAGACAATTATTTTGTATGTGTGCCATTCAGAGGGTGAATGGGCAAGACAAAATATTTAAGTGCCTTTGAACATAGTAGGTGCCTGGTGCACCGGTTTGTGTCAAGAACTGCAATGCTGCTGTATTTTTCACGCTCAACTGTTTCCCATGTGTATCAAGAATGGTCCACCACCCAAAGGATATCCAGCCAACTTGACACAACTGTGGGAAGCAACATGGGCCAGCATCCCTGTCGAATACTTTCGACACCTTGTAGAGTTCATAACTCAACAAATTGATGCTGTTCTGAGAGAAAAAAGGGGGGGGCAACTAAAATGAGCAAGGGGTGGTGCAACTCAATATTAGAAAGTGTTCCTAAGGTTTGGTGTACTCGGTGTATATAATGCAGATCAATGAGTAGAACAACAAAAATATTTCTGAAGTTCTATAACCTATACTTTGTATGTAAATTACACTGAAGTAATTCCTATTGTTGAAGCAACTCAGTATAAGGAAGGTGTTTGTTAATGTTTTGTACACTCAGTGTATATCCATTGTTTTTGTCAAAATTGTTCAAGCTCAGTAAATTTGGTTAGGAATCATTGATCGACAGCAATATGATAAACCTTGTCTTTGATTTTCAAGCTAAATTAAGTCAAGACTGAGACTGGAACACTCAGGAACACTCAACACCTCTTGGAAAGCCATTCTGGTGTGTCTTTGGCATTACCTATTTTTGTATTTGTCCTGCTAAAAAATAAAACAATCACAGGGTTAGGTTTTCAGAAGACTGAGGCGGGTTTTCCTTGTACTTTTTTACTTGAGATTTGCTCCTTTCCTATTTATTTTGAACATGACAAACCTTCCAGCATACCCATAACATGATGCTAATGCCACAATACTTAAAATTTGGCAAAACATAACAATAATAAATTGCAGTGTTGTGTATTCTTTTTGTTTGTTTTATTAACAAAGGCTTCTTTCTTTTTACATTGTCATACAGGCCAGTAGTATGGAGTGAACACAATGTTGTTGATCTTCTGTATTTTGAAGTATTGTGGTGGCAGCATCATGTTATTATTGGTAGTTTTGAAATATGAATGGATTAAAGCCCAGATTTTTTTTTAAGTTAGAGGAAACCCTCCCTCAGTCCTCTTAATACCTAACCCTGGAATAGCATTTGAATTTTGTGTTCCTGAATAGTCCAGTCTCAGTCCTGATTTAAATCTGCTTGAAAATCAGATTAGATTCATCCAAATTTACTGAGCTTGAGCAATGTTTACAAAAACAATGGATATAGAGTATCTTGCCCTAAGATGGTAGAATCATATTCAAAATTATTCACAGCTGTAAGTACTGTATTAACTCTTGGGTGTGAAGACAAACGCAATCAAGACACCATTTTTTAAATTAATTTGGAAAACATATTAAATGTGTAGAATTTCACTAGGCACTGTACCTATGGACTGAGGGGAGTCAGCATAGGGGTAGTCTCTGGAGTAGATCCCTCGGTCGGTGGCAAGCATGGCGTCAAACACCCGATCACTGCGGATAACCCCATGTTCTTTGGAGTAAAGGAGGTCATTTTCAAAGACAATTATTGAACACAGTGGCTTTTTAGTAGGATATGCAGTAACCAGAAATATATATATACAGTAACCAAAAAAGGTTGAGAACCACAGGTCAACATAACATGTTTCCATCTGAACATTCCACAATGTCGTGTCCTGCTGAAAACATCCCAGGATTGACATCCGTCTCTCATACCTCTCAGGCGGTCGATAAGTTCTGGGTGTGTCTTTCCAGTGGACATCCATGCCATGGTTCTTGAAAGCAGCACACCCATAGGGACTGCCACTACAGCCAGTCTGAACACTGCTTGCATCTCCTACACTGGTGGAGCTCCCTGACAATGAAAATAAAACCACACAATGTCACACAAAGACCCCATTGCAAGGTATGCTCAGACCGACACACACATACGTTTATAAAAACAATCGAAAATATCAAGTTTGTTAGCTTGCCATCGAATGTAACAAAAACGGTTGGTTTATTGCTTGCATAACTCATAAAATACTACATGTAACACTAACGTGAGTAGCAAAGCTTTTCCAAATGATGAAAACGTACCTTGATAGTAGCTACTTACCACCATCGATCCTCAACATTTGGACTGTTGCAGGACACTTCCTGGTCCCCACAAAGGACTACCATAGCTGGCCAATAACTTTGGGTTTACATAACTGAAAGCCAATGAGCACCAATAGAACCTCAGAATGACTTGACAGGCAGTGACCTCATCTAATCAAATCACTCAAAACACGCCAAAAGAGGAGTATTTGGATTTGTTTAGGATTCCTGCTAGACTAGTAGGCTCGCAAGTTTATGTCCTACTGCCTGGAAAATACGGTTTAGTTGCTTTACGTTTTATTCGCAGGTAAGACACCAAGATAACATGTTTAGCAGAGTGAACGTTTAGCTTCCATTTAGCTCTACTTTTGAAATTCCAATGACAATGTGATTTATTTAAAGCTAACGCGCCAACTTGGTAGCTACGGTTAGCAAGCTAACAAATAACGTAGAAACACTCATTCAATGCTGTAAACAACAGCTCATTTCTAACTTGGTGAAAAGTTTACCAAGACCTTGCAGTTGGTATACAGTTTAACTTAATTGCATTGCTCAAGCTAGCTAGCTATCACTGAATTGATTTTGAGCTAGCTATCCGTTCATAGTTGTTGACATGCTTTTCTCAACAGACCACAGACAGACTGCATCTGCATGAAGATGATTGAGGATTTCGAGAGTCACGAGACTCGGTCCAGCGGAGAGCTGTGGTCAGAGATCTGCTCGAGCCTGCCTGACGTACAGGAGGAAGCTCAAGGCCAAGAGGGGGATGATGCCACACTGTTCACAGATTCATTCCAACCCTCACATGTTGGCAATGGCCTGCAATCTAATGGCATGTCTACGAGTTCCTCCTCTCACAGCATCTGGGAACCTATGGAAGACTCAGATGTCTACATTGCTAGTTTAGGTAAAGTCAATCTAATATCAAACTTCTGTCATGTGTGGCCCTCCACCCTTATCTATGGCCCTTTTGATGGCATCAACCCTGGTCCTTGACTTTAACTTCAACGCCCGTGTGAGTGCTAGGCTGGAACAAAAGCCTGCACACCCAACAGCTGTCTGCTTTACTGTAGTTTTAGAGGCTTAGCCTTCTTTCCAGTTTCTATGTTGTGTTCATGTAAACAGTAGTGTAAAACTTCTCATGCATCAATGTTATGTCCAGAAATAGATGAATAATTCATTTGAAAGTATAATAATGCATATCCCACTGGGCATACACTGGTTGAATCAACATTTTCATGTCATTTCAATTAAATTACGTTGAACCAACGTGGAATAGACATTGAATAGACATTGAATTGACATCTGTGCCCAGTGGGATTTTACTATTGATCCCATTCTCTCCTTGCAACACACTTCTAAGTCTTATTTTCACACAGCTATTTGGGATGATTGTGAGAAAGCTGTAAATCAAGGTCGGAAATCAAGGTTCTATTAATCCTAATCTCATAGTTCTTAACATTTAATATTAAAGTTCATTATGAATCCTGTCTTTCAGAGAACCGTCTGAAGAGAATAAAGGGCCAGTGCACTGAGGTGACTTCCAGGGAGATGCTGCGCTCCCTATCTCAGGCCAAAAAAGAATGCTGGGATAGATTCTTGCATGACGCTCAGAGCTCAGAACTCTTTCAGGAGGGTGAACTAGATCAGAGGTGAGCTGAAGAGCATAATTTGTTGTTCTGTTTGAAGCAGGCCTATTAACCTTCTCCACTAGTTCTGGACAGCTTTGAAGGCTGAGCTTGTAAAGAGTCTTACAGGTCCATGGATTGTTCTGTTATAAACTGTTAACATTTTTTACATTTAAGTAATTTAGCAGACGCCCTTGTCCTAGTGCATTCATCTTAAGAGAGCTAGGTGAGACAACCACATTTCAGTCATAGTAAGTATATTTTTCCTCAATAAAGATGTTATCAGCAAAGTCACTGCTAGTAGGACTGAGGGGGATAGTAAGACTGATGAGACCAGAGGTGTCAGAACGGAGTGCTCGGATTGGGATGTAGGGTTTGAGCATAGCCTGAAGGTAGGGAGGTGCAGTTCTCTTTGCTGCTCCTTGGGCAAGCACCATGGTCTTGTAGTGGATCTAAGCTTTGACTGGGAGCCAGTCGAGTGTACAAAGGAGGAAGGTGACATGGGAGAACTTGCAAAGGTTGAACACCAGACGGGCTGCAACATTCTGGATAAGTGGCAGGTGTTTGATGGCACAAGCGGGGAGGCCCAGCACCGCTTCCTGTGTGAGGAAAGGCTGTACTTTACGGATGTTGTAGACCATGAACCTGCAGGAGCGAGTCACTGCTTTGATGTTTGCAGAGAACGACCGGATGTTGTCCAGGGTCACGCCAAGGTTATTTTCTCTCTGGGATGGAGACACCGTGGAGTTGTCGACCATGATGGTGAGGTCTTGGAGCAGGCAGGCCTTTCCCAGGAAGAAGAGCAGCTCCTTCTTGTCGAGGTTGAGCTTGAGGTGGTGGGCTGACATCCAAGCTGAGATATCTGCAGGGCATGCAGAGATGTGTGTTGCTACATGGGAATCAGAGGGGGGAATGAGAAAAATAGTTGAGTGTCAAATCAATTTTTTTTGTCACATACACATGGTTAGCAGATGTTAATGCGAGTGTAGCAAAATGCTTGTGCTTCTCGTTCCGACCATGCAGTAATATCTAACAAGTAATCTAATCTAACCTAACAATTTCACAACTACCTTATACACACAAGTGTAAATGAATGAATAAGAATATGTACATAAAAATATATGAATGAGCGATGACCAAACGGCATAGGCAAGATGCAGTAGATGGTATAGTGTACAGTATATACATATGAGATGAGTAATGTAGGGTATGTAAACATTATATAAAGTGGCATTGTTTAAAGTAGTGATACATGATACATTTATTACATACATTTTTCATTATTAAAGTGGCTAGTGTGTCATCCACATAGCAGTGATAGTAGAGACCATGAGAGGATATGATGAAGCTGAGTGACATAGTGTATAGAGAAAAGAGGAGAGGGCCTAGAACCGAGCCCTAGGCGAACACCAGTAGTGAGAACACGTGGTGCAGACACAGATCCTCTCCACACCACTTGGTAGGAGCGACCTGCCAGGTAGGATGCAATCCAGGAGTTGCAGAGCCTGAGAGGAGGATCTGATGGTTCAGTGTCTAAGGCAGCAGATCTAGGAGGATAACGACAGAGTCAGCTTTGGCAGAGCGGAGAGCCTCCGTGACACAGAGAGCAGTGACATCAGAGGGGCTGATTTCTTGAAGAGGGGAGCAACTCTGGCCATCTTCATGTCAGAGGGGACACAGCCAGTGGTCAGGTAGGAGATGATAAGGGAATAGGAGAAGGGAAGAGGGGATGGAGTGGGTAGGTTGTCTGGCGACTGGACATCACTACTCGCAGGATTTCATCTGGAGAGAGAGGGAAGAAAGAGGTCAAGGCGTAGGGTAGTTATGTGTGAGTGAGACCAGGGAACTCAGTAGCCTGAGTGTATAAGGAGCGGATATCGTCAAACTTTTTTTCAAGGTGGTTGACAATCTTGTCCGCAGGGAGGGGGAGTAAGTGTAGGATTAAGAGGTGGTAAAATTATTTCCCGGGGTTGGAGGTAGAGGCTTGGAATATAATGATAGAAAGTGGCTTTAGCAGAGGATACAGAAGAGTAGGTAAGGCGGAGGGAGTGGAAGGATGATAATTTACTTCTGGAGGACCTTTTTCTCCATTGCCGCTCAGCTGCCCGCAGCCCTGTTCTGTGAGCACGCAGTCACTCAGGTAATGCCCTGTTCTGTGAGCATGCAGTCACTCAGACACGGAGCAGGAGGGGAGGCGACAGTTTGGGTCAAATGAGGCGGTAAGTGAGGAGAGCAGGTTCGAAGCAGCAGAGTCAGGAGACAGGCAGGAGAAGGATTTAGTAGAAGGGAGAGATGATAGAAGAGAGAGAGTGAAGATTGCGAATGTCCATGATCATCTGGGTATAGGTTGAGTGGGTACGATTGCAGGAGAGAGTGAGAACTATTTTGTTTATTTTTATCTGAGACCTGGAGGGGGGTTGCAGTGAGATTGGTAGGTGAACAGCCTCTAGTAGAGTTCAAGCCTATTACCTGACTTGTGAGTGGGAGGTGACTGGGTGAGGTCAAGAAGCAAGGAGGGGAAAGAAGAGTTTGACTAATTTATTTCCAAGGCAGGCATTGGGAGGTTGAAGTCACCCAGTACTTTGCCTCTTTTTGTAATGAAAGGATGTGTCATAACTTCCATCTGTTCTTCACAGTGCCCTGGAGCATCTAAAGCGTTGGCTGGTACCTGAGAAAGTGGCCGTCAGTGCTGAGGAGCTGGAATATCTCCTCCTGCCGTCACTGAGCCGAGAGCATATCTCCACGGACCAATCACAGAGTGGACCAGAGGCAGCCACTCAGAACCCTGAAGAGGATGAGAGTCACACACCAGAGAAATAACTACCTGTTCACTTCAGACATTTTACCAATGACCCTTATATGTTATCATGTGTTATTACTGGACAAGAACATGATGTGATTTCTTATGCTGTTGTTATTAGGTCATGTGTGTTTGGCTTGTTAATTAATGTCTTGTCAAAATGGGAAAGAATTCAATGACATATCATTGCAAAAACTGCAACGGTCTATTGTTGGTTATGTTACTTTTATAAAATATTGTCATGTTGATTTTATGATATGGTTCTATAAAAAACTGCAGTTCATTGTTAGGGAATATCCTGAAGCCACACTAGTTGCATTTTGTTAGGCTACTACACTATGTAGCACCAGAGATGGTCTCTAATGTTGTAATGAGCTTCGGCACTGCTTTTATGATACGAGTCCTATCCAGAGTATTAATAGTTAAGATGGAATCATTATAAATGTAGCTACTATATGTCAATTTCCATATGTATGATAAATGTACTAGGTTCATTACCATGCGTATGATATACTGGACCACATATTTAAGATTCTGTAAGTACGAAGAGAGATTAATTTGTATGAAGGAATCTTTTGAAACAAAGTTAATAAACTTGAAAAAAAATGTTTCTCTACCCGTGTCTTATTCTTTCACGTTCAGAAAGTATCACAGATAATTGGACATGTATACGTTGTACTGTATAGCTACCCCTAGATGGCAGCAATGTAATCAACAAAATAATTTAGACAAATCAATCAGCATGGCCAAATATGGTGACTGAGGAATCGTCATGTGAGTGACGTTCAACATTCAATCAATTTCCTACTGTGTACTTCAGTTAATATTCAGCAGTGGAACTGTCTATGCCATGGAACTGGACCTCAGTGGTAGAGGTCCCCCCCCACCAGCCAGATTTGAATACAGCAGTGAAAAGGTAGACTACTTGAAAGGAGACAGATTGACTGATGACAACACTGGGCAGATAGCCTTCTCACAAGACTTGCTTTGAAGAGTCTATTTTGGATCGCTGTTAAAGTTGTTCAAAAGTCCAGTCTCTGTTGCAGCCGGCCGCGACCGGGAGACCCATGGGGCTGTTGCACAATTGGCCCAGTGTCGTTAGGGGAGGGTTTGGCCGGCAGGGATGTCCTTGTCCCATCGCGCACAAGTGACTCCTGTGGCGGCCCGGGCGCAGTGCATGATGACACAGTCGCCAGGTGCACAGTGTTTCCTCTGACACATTGGTGTGGCTGGCCTCTGGGTTAAGTGGGCATTGTGTCAAGAAGCAGTGCGACTTGGTTGGGTTGTGTTTCGGCGGATGCACGGCTCTCAACCTTCACCTGTCCTGAGCCTGTCTGGGAGTTTCAGACAAGACTATTGGATACCATGAAATTGGGGAGAAAACAGGTAAAAAATATATATATATATATATATATATATATATATATATATATATATAATATATATATAAATAAACATTAAAAAGTTGTTCAAATACAATAAAAGGTACATGTTCAATGTATTTTTGTAACAAATGTATATGAATGATTATTGTGTATTTCCAAAGGGAAATTAGAGAACATAGGCTGTCTAAAACATGTGGATTGCAAAATAAATTAAATTATTATTTGTCTTTGGTGTTATGTGTGCATGACATTTTATACTAGATGGTCAACATGCTGGAATACAGTTATTTCAAGCTAAAAGTACAGACTGTGTATTTGATTTAATACAATATCACTATACAGTATGATACTGAAAACATCTTATTTGCATTTAATCTGATTCAAATGTGTGACATTTAACTTCTTAAGGTATAGGGGGCAGCATTTTCACTTTTGGATAAATAGCGTGCCCAATTTCAACTTCCTGCTACTCAGGCCAAGAATATAAGATATGCATATTATTAGTATTATTATTAGTATTAACACTCTGAAGTTTCCAAAACTGTTTGAATCATGTCTGTGAGTATTACAGAACTTATGTAGCAGGCAAAACCCTGAGGACTAACCAGTCAGATATATTTTTTTAGGTCTCTGCCTGTTCAGTGAGTGATTTCTTAGGCACTTGTTTTCAGTTCCTACCGCTTCCACTGGATGTCACCAGTCTTTGGAATTTGGTTGAGGTTATTCCTTTGTGCAATGAAGAAGTATGGCCATCTAGGAACCGGGTAACACTGTTGAGAGTTGTGCAAGACATGAAAAGTAGCGTTGGTTTGTTGTCTTCCTGTATTGAACACAGATAGACCCGTCTTCAATTTGATTGATTATTAAGGTTTAAAAATACCAAAAGTAGTTTGAAATGTTTTGGCAAAGTTTACAGACAACTTTTGAGATATTTTGTAGTGACGTTGCGCATTTGGAAGCTGTTTTTTTCTGGAAAAAACGTGCCAAATAAATGGACATTTTGGATATATATGGATGGAATTAATCGAACAAAAGGACCAATTGTGATGTTTATGGGACATATTGGAGTGCCAACAAAAGAAGCTCGTCAAAGGTAAAGCATGTTTTATATTTTATTTCTGCGTTTTGTGCTGCGCCTGCAGAGTTGAAATATGCTACTCTGTTCAGATAATAGCTTCCTATGCTTTCGTGGAAAAGCCTTTTTAAAATCTGACATGTTGGCTGGATTCACAACGAGTGTAGCTTTAATATAGTATATTACATGTGTGATTTAATGAAAGTTAGATTTTTATATCATTTTATTTGAGTTTACCGCACTGCATTTTCCCTGGTTTTTGGCCAAGTTAAGAAGTTAATTACAATGTTGTTAATGTGTTAGGAACGTTCTCCAAAGGGTTTGATATTGGGAATGTTCTCAAAAGGTTCAGAAAACGTTAGGAAAACAAATTTTTCTGTGGGAATTTCATTATTTCAGCATAGCGTTTGGTTCTTTGCAATATTCTGGGAATGTAAAAACCACAAGAAATTCCATAAAAACCACAAGAAAACTTTAGTTACGTTCAGAGAATGTTCTACATTTTTTGTTTAAAAACAAATGTATTCTGTTCTCAGCATCAACAAAACTGAACTCAGCAAAAAAAGAATCATCCTCACTGTCAACTGCATTTTATTTTGTTTAAATATTTGTATGAACATAACAAAATTCAACAACTGAGACATAAACTGAACAGGTTCCACAGACATGTGACTAACATAAATTAAATAATGTGTCCCTGAACAAGGGGGGGGGGGGTCAAAACCAAAAGTAACAGTCATTATCTGGTGTGGCCACCAGCTGCATTAAGTACTGCAGTGCATCTCCTCCTCATGGACTGCACCAGATTTACTAGTCCTTTCTGTGAGATGTTACCCCACTCTTCCACCAAGGCACCTGCAAGTTCCCGGACATTTCTGGGGGATTTGCCCTAGCCCTCACCCTCCGATCCAACAGGTCTCAGACGTGCTCAATGGGATTGAGATCCGGGCTCTTCGCTGGTCATGGCAGAGCACTGACATTCCTGTCTTGCAGGAAATCACACACAGAGCGAGCAGTATGGCTGGTGGCATTGTCATGCTGGAGGGTCATGTCAGGATGAACCTGCAGGAAGGGTACCACATGAGGAAGTAGGATGTCTTCCCTGTAACGCACAGCATTGAGATTGCCTGCAATCACAACAAGCTCAGTCTGAGGATGCTGTGATACACCGCCCCAGACCATGTCAGACCCTCCACCTCCAAATCGATCCCACTCCAGAGTACAGGCCTCTGTGTAACGCTCATTCCTTTGACGATAAACACGAGTCCGACCATCACCCCTGGTGAGACAAAACCGCGACTCGTCAGTGAAGAGCACTTTTTGCCAGTCCTGTCTTGTCCAGCAACGGTGGGATTGTGCCCATAGGCAGACCTACAAGCCCTCAGTCCAGCCTCTCTCAGCCTATTTCGGACAGTCTGAGCACTGATGGAGGGATTGTGAATTCCTGGTGTAACTCGGGCAGATGTTGTTGCCTTCCTGTACCTGTCCTGCAGGTGTGATGTTCGGATGTACCGATCCTGTGCAGGTGTTGTTACACGTAGTCTGCCACTGCGAGGACGATCAACTGTCCATCCTGTCTCCCTGTAGCGCTGTCTTAGGCGTCTCACAGTACGGACATTGTGATTTTTTGCCCTGGCCACATCTACAATCCTCATGCCTCTTTGTTGCATGCCTAAGGCACGTTCACGCAGATGAGCAGGGACCCTGGGCATCTTTCTTTTGGTGTTTTTCAGAGTCAGTAGAAAGGCCTCTTTAGTGTCCTAAGGTTTCATAACTGTGACCTTAATTGCCTACCGTCTGTAAGCTGTTAGTGTCTTAATGACCGTTCCACAGGTGCATGTTCATTAATTGTTTATGGTTCATTGAACTAGAATGGGAAACAGTGTATAAACCCTTTCTAATGAAGATCTGTGAAGTTATTTGGATTTTTACTAATTATCTATGAAGGATAGGGTCCTAAAAAAGGGACCTTTCTTTTTTTGCTGCAAAGAAACCACTACTAGTAGGGCGGCAGGTTAGAGCGTTGAGCCAGTAACTGAAAGGTTGCTGGATCTAATCCAGCGCTGACAAGGTAAAAATCTGTTGTTCTGTCCCCAAGCAAGGCAGTTAACCAACTGTTTCTCCGGTTCTGTGGATGTTGATCATGGCAGCCCCCTGCACCTCTCTGATTTAGAGGAGTTGTGTTACATGCAGAAGACACATTTCAGTTGAATGTGTTCAACTGTACAACGGACTAAGTATCCCCCTTTCACCAATCATATTATTGGTTAGAATTATGGTTCTATACTGAATGTATGTGATAGTCATTGCTAAACAATATGAGTAGTGTATGTAAGGAATGAACCTATAGGAGGAGAGTTCTCCACGAGGTGGGTTGGGCATGAACTGACGGCATGTTCAGTACTGAGCCATGCTGACTGACAAATGGTGTAAAAGTGATGCTGAGACTCAGATTTTTCCCTTTAAAATGTATCTCAAAGAAACCAATGATTGCAAATTGTTAAAAATAGTCCTTGTGCATAGAGTCGTATGGTTTGTTTCCCTTTGAAATCATTGTTTTTTGTTTTACATACATTTGAAAGTGAAAAATCTGTCAGCATCACTCTGTTTATGTGGAATTGCCCTGCAGCTCGGTCCCACATTTTGTTATCTCTTATTTGGCTAAATGATTAACCACAGTTTTGATACAGCAATCTTAAAATGGACTGCTACCTTGAATGCAACATTGAGATGTTAAAACATTTTACTCCAATTAAACTTTGTCTGAGACATTTCCTGACATCTTATTTTCCTCTCTCTCTCTCAATCCAGTTCTCGTGACCAAAACCTCCTGCCACCTGAACTTTGCACATTCATCCCTAAGCTGCACACTGCTCTTTGTGTTACCGTTATTTTACGAGGTAAATTGACTAAGAACACATACTCATTTACAGCAACGACCTGGGGAATAGTTACAGGGGAGAGGAGGGGGATGAATCGGCCAATTGTACGCTGGGGATAATTAGGTGACCTTGATGATATGAGGGACAGCTTGGGAATTTAGCCAGGACACCAGGATTAACACCCTCACTCTTACAATATGTGCCATGGGATCTTTAATGACCTCAGAGTGTCAGGACACCCATTTAACATCCCATTCAAAAGACAGCACACTACACAGGGCAATGCCCTGGGGCATTGGGATCATTTTTAGACCAGAGGAAAGAGTGCCTCCTACTGGTCCTCCAACACCACTTCAAGCAGCATCTGGTCTTCCAGCCAGGGACTGACCAGGACCAACCCTGCTTAGCTTCAGAAACAAGCCAGCAGTGGGATGCAGGGTGGCATGCTGCTGTGATACACAATTTCACTTAATTGTTTACATTTTAGTCAATTAGCACACTCTCTTATCCAGAACAACTGGAGAAAAGTGCCTCACTCAAGGGCACATCAAAAGATTTTTTGACATAGTTGGCTCGGGATTCAATCCAGCTACCTTTCAGTTACCGGCCCAACGCTCTTAACCACTAGGCTGCCTGCCACTTAGTCTTCATAGTGTGGATCTGTGGAAATTCTGCAACTATATATTTTTTTGTCTAAATATTCTGTTTATCGTCCTCATATTCTGTCTATTGTGGCAGCACCATTTCACATTCAAATTCCTGTACATGCAAATGTATTTGGTGAATAAAACAGATTCTGACATGTTAACCTGAGTTTAGCTGGTTTGTCAGTTTATATTTTATTATTTGGGACTGGTTATGTACTGGATGAATGATACCAGGTACCATGCTGTGTGTGTGTCTTTCCCTGGGCTTAATCCACTAAATACTGGCTCCTGCCTGCAACTAGTGGACTCAAGGTTAATGGTGTTTGCTTGAGTTGACTGCTTTTTTTGAGCTGTCTGCTTTTCGTTTTGCTGGTCGAACAAGTAATAAGCTAGCTAAGTTTAGCAAGTAGATTTCACTCAAGGTATAGTATACAGTGCCTTGCGAAAGTATTCGGCCCCCTTGAACTTTGTGACCTTTTGCCACATTTCAGGCTTCAAACATAAAGATATAAAACTGTATTTTTTTGTGAAGAATCAACAACAAGTGGGACACAATCATGAAGTGGAACGACATTTATTGGATATTTCAAACTTTTTTAACAAATCAAAAACTGAAAAATTGGGCTTGCAAAATTATTCAGACCCCTTAAGTTAATACTTTGTAGCGCCACCTTTTGCTGCGATTACAGCTGTAAGTCGCTTGGGGTATGTCTCTATCAGTTTTGCACATCGAGAGACTGAAATTTTTTCCCATTCCTCCTTGCAAAACAGCTCGAGCTCAGTGAGGTTGGATGGAGAGCATTTGTGAACAGCAGTTTTCAGTTCTTTCCACAGATTCACGATTGGATTCAGGTCTGGACTTTGACTTGGCCATTCTAACACCTGGATATGTTTATTTTTTTAACCATTCCATTGTAGATTTTGTTTTATGTTTTGGATCATTGTCTTGTTGGAAGACAAATCTCCGTCCCAGTCTCAGGTCTTTTGCAGACTCCATCAGATTTTCTTCCAGAATGGTCCTGTATTTGGCTCCATCCATCTTCCCATCAATTTTAACCATCTTCCCTGTCCCTGCTGAAGAAAAGCAGGCCCAAACCATGATGCTGCCACCACCATGTTTGACAGTGGGGTTGGTGTGTTCAGGGTGATGAGCTGTGTTGCTTTTACACCAAACATAACGTTTTGCATTGTTGCCAAAAAGTTCAATTTTGGTTTCATCTGACCAGAGCACCTTCTTCCACATGTTTGGTGTGTCTCCCAGGTGGCTTGTGGCAAACTTTAAACGACACTTTTTATGGATATCTTTAAGAAATGGCTTTCTTCTTGCCACTCTTCCATAAAGGCCAGATTTGTGCAATATACGACTGATTGTTGTCCTATGGACAGAGTCTCCCACCTCAGCTGTAGATTTCTGCAGTTCATCCAGAGTGATCATGGGCCTCTTGGCTGCATCTCTGATCATTCTTCTCCTTGTATGAGCTGAAAGTTTAGAGGGACGGCCAGGTCTTGGTAGATTTGCAGTGGTCTGATACTCCTTCCATTTCAATATTATCGCTTGCACAGTGCTCCTTGGGATGTTTAAAGCTTGGGAAATCTTTTTGTATCCAAATCTGGCTTTAAACTTCTTCACAACAGTATCTCGGACCTGCCTGGTGTGTTCCTTGTTCTTCATGATGCTCTCTGCGCTTTTAACGGACCTCTGAGACTATCACAGTGCAGGTGCATTTATACGGAGACTTGATTACACACAGGTGGATTGTATTTATCATCATTAGTCATTTTGGTCAACATTGGATCATTCAGAGATCCTCACTGAACTTCTGGAGAGAGTTTGCTGCACTGAAAGTAAAGGGGCTGAATAATTTTGCACGCCCAATTTTTCAGTTTTTGATTTGTTAAAAAGTTTGAAATATCCAATAAATGTCGTTCCACTTCATGAATGTGTCCCACTTGTTGTTGATTCTTCACAAAAAAATACAGTTTTATATCTTTATGTTTGAAGCCTGAAATGTGGCAAAAGGTCGCAAAGTTCAAGGGGGCCGAATACTTTCGCAAGGCACTGTACCTATTAGAATGTAATTCCCAATACATCTAATGGGTTTCCCAAGTTGTTCGGCGCTTACTGCTCAACCCGGCTAGCCAGGGTTGCCAGGTGAAGCTAACATTTCTAGCCCAATGACCACTCAAAACCGGGCCAAAAGGCATGAAAACCAACCTCGTTTTTTTCACATCAAGAGAGGAGTTGCCCTTTCTATCAACCCTTTTGTAACGGATTTCCTCCTCTTCGTCTGAGGAGGAGTAAGGATTGGACCAAAATGCAGCGTGGTAAGTGTCCATATTGATTTATTTAAAAAAAACACAACTGGACACTGGAACAAAATAATAAACGTGAATCAACGAAACAGTCCCGTGTGTGACAAACACTGACACGGAAACAAACACCCACAAACCAAAAGTGAAACCCAGGCTACCTACGATTCTCAATCAGAGACAACTAACGACACCTGCCTCTGATTGAGAACCATACTAGGCCGAACACAAAAACCAACATAGAAAAACAAACATAGACTGCCCACCCCAACTCACGCACTGACCATACTAAAACAAAGAATAAAGTAACAGAAATATGGTCAAAATGTGACACTTTTTCCAAAACGTTACCGAGCCAATTAAGAAGGAATATCTTAGTAACTTGTAATGACGTTAGAAGCTAAATTCGGGCTTCCTCAAAATAATAATTATTGCAAGCTATGACAATGCTTAATCTTAGAAATCAAACAAGTTAAATCGACATCCATTGATGTAAAATGATCTGGCGAGTTTATAAGGGGCAAATTATATTTTCTCTTGCCATATATTCAAATTCTTTTATTAGGTTATAAGGCACAAGGGGTATGTCATATGTCCAATATACTACGGCTAAGGGCTGTTCTTAAGCACAACGCAAAGCGGAGTGCCTGGATACAGCCGTTGGGCAGGTAGCCTATTGCCACTGGTAGGCCTGCATCTCATTTCAGATAGTCTACTCTACAAGATATAAACTGAATGATTTAGCAGCTTGCTTAGTTCAAATTAACAGACTAATTTATGATTGAATAGCGAGGCGATTTCACAATAATAAGTGCTTGCGTTTTCCAATAGCTTGCTGGAATAGGCTACCGAGGATGGGGTCATAATCACTCCAGTGAAAGTGATCAATCTAAAGTTTCTAGACACGCACCCGCCTGTAAACCCACCCCCAATCAGCCTGAAATCCAAACCCAAAGGTGCCAAGACTTGAAAGAGAGCAATTGAGAAATTCAGAGACAATTGAATGCATTTTTACACATTTGAATCACGTTTCTTTGCTTACAGTTCTATACAGTTCTATATTCTGTACTCTTTTATTTTTTTTGGGGGGGGGGGGGTGTGACGATGTTCTTCTGCTCGCTCAAAGTCAGAATTGCACGCTCTAAAGTTTAATTGGCGCTCTTGACTGACCTGTGCACTCGGGGGACCGGTCCTCTGCTCGCTCGACCATTTTCTTCTCTCTCGACTCAGTATTTGCAAGCGCAATGATGTTTCATCTTGCTCGCGCCCGCCATCTACTGCTCGTTCGACTTTTGGAGTGGATTTGATCCTGCGGCTACTGTTTATCAGTAGTTATGTTAATCCTTAAGCACTGATTCCTCGCCTGGTCTCTTCTCTGCACCTGGATCCACCCTTACCAAGTCACATCTACAAGGAATCGATGACAACACTGTGTATAGAATAAAACAACACGTTTTGATTATTTAATTGACCTCCAACATGATCTCACATTATTTCTGTATTTAGGTGTGTTATCATTTTAACTTCCAGTTTCCAAGATGTTGTTTCTGTATGCAGTGCTGCTGTTCTGCACATTTGTAGATATATGGATGAGCGATGGCCGAGCGGCATAGGCAAGGTGCAATAGTTGGTATAAGGTAAAGTATATACATATGAGATGAGTAATGTAAGATATGTTAACATTATTAAATCAAATCAAATCAAATTTTATTTGTCACATACACATGGTTAGCAGATGTTAATGCGAGTGTAGCGAAATGCTTGTGCTTCTAGTTCCGACAATGCAGTAATAACCAACAAGTAATCTAACTAACAATTCCTAAACTACTGTCTTATACACAGTGTAAGGGGATAAAGAATATGTACATAAGGATATATGAATGAGTGATGGTACAGAGCAGCATAGGCAAGATACAGTAGATGGTATCGAGTACAGTATATACATATGAGATGAGTATGTAAACAAAGTGGCATAGTTAAAGTGGCTAGTGATACATGTATTACATAAGGATGCAGTCGATGATATAGAGTACAGTATATACGTATGCATATGAGATGAATAATGTAGGGTAAGTAACATTATATAAGGTAGCATTGTTTAAAGTGGCTAGTGATATATTTACATCATTTCCCATCAATTCCCATTATTAAAGTGGCTGGAGTTGAGTCAGTGTCAGTGTGTTGGCAGCAGCCACTCAATGTTAGTGGTGGCTGTTTAACAGTCTGATGGCCTTGAGATAGAAGCTGTTTTTCAGTCTCTCGGTCCCAGCTTTGATGCACCTGTACTGACCACGCCTTCTGGATGATAGCGGGGTGAACAGGCAGTGGCTCGGGTGGTTGATGTCCTTGATGATCTTTATGGCCTTCCTGTAACATCGGGTGGTGTAGGTGTCCTGGAGGGCAGGTAGTTTGCCCCCGGTGATGCGTTGTGCTGACCTCACTACCCTCTGGAGAGCCTTACGGTTGAGGGCGGAGGAGTTGCCATACCAGGCGGTGATACAGCCGGCCAGGATGCTCTCGATTGTGCATCTGTAGAATTTTGTGAGTGCTTTTGGTGACAAGCCGAATTACTTCAGCCTCCTGAGGTTGAAGAGGCGCTGCTGCGCCTTCTTCACGATGCTGTCTGTGTGAGTGGACCAATTCAGTTTGTCTGTGATGTGTATGCCGAGGAACTTAAAACTTGCTACTCTCTCCACTACTGTTCCATCGATGTGGATAGGGGGATGTTCCCTCTGCTGTTTCCTGAAGTCCACAATCATCTCCTTAGTTTTGTTGACGTTGAGTGTGAGGTTATTTTCCTGACACCACACTCCGAGGGCCCTCACCTCCTCCCTGTAGGCCGTCTCGTCGTTGTTGGTAATCAAGCCTACCACTGTTGTGTCGTCCGCAAACTTGATGATTGAGTTGGAGGCGTGCGTGGCCACGCAGTCGTGGGTGAACAGGGAGTACAGGAGAGGGCTCAGAACGCATCCTTGTGGGGCCCCAGTGTTGAGGATCAGCGGGGAGGAGATGTTGTTACCTACCCTCACCACCTGGGGGCGGCCCGTCAGGAAGTCCAGTACCCAGTTGCACAGGACGGGGTCGAGACCCAGGGTCTCGAGCTTGATGACGAGCTTGGAGGGTACTATGGTGTTGAATGCCGAGCTGTAGTCGATGAACAGCATTCTCACATAGGTATTCCTCTTGTCCAGATGGGTTAGGGCAGTGTGCAGTGTGGTTGAGATTGCATCGTCTGTGGACCTATTTGGGCGGTAAGCAAATTGGAGTGGGTCTAGGGTGTCAGGTAGGGTGGAGGTGATATGGTCCTTGACTAGACTCTCAAAGCACTTCATGATGACGGAAGTGAGTGCTACGGGGCGGTAGTCGTTTAGCTCAGTTACCTTAGCTTTCTTGGGAACAGGAACAATGGTGGCCCTCTTGAAGCATGTGGAAACAGCAGACTGGTAAAGGGATTGATTGAATATGTCCGTAAACACACCAGACAGCTGGTCTGCGCATGCTCTGAGGGCGTGGCTGGGGATGCCGTCTGGGCCTGCAGCCTTGCGAGGGTTAACACGTTTAAATGTTTTACTCACCTCGGCTGCAGTGAAGGAGAGACCGCATGTTTCCGTTGCAGGCCGTGTCAGTGGCACTGTATTGTCCTCAAAGCGGGCAAAAAAGTTATTTAGTCTGCCTGGGAGCAAGACATCCTGGTCCGTGACTGGGCTGGATTTCTTCCTGTAGTCCATGATTGACTGTAGACCCTGCCACATGCCTCTTGTGTCTGAGCCGTTGAATTGAGATTCTACTTTGTCTCTGTACTGACGCTTAGCTTGTTTGATAGCCTTACGGAGGGAATAGCTGCACTGTTTGTATTCAGTCATGTTACCAGACAACTTGCCCTGATTGAAAGCAGTGGTTCGCGCTTTCAGTTTCACGCGAATGCTGCCATCAATCCACGGTTTCTGGTTAGGGAATGTTTTAATCGTTGCTATGGGAACGACATCTTCAACGCACGTTCTAATGAACTCGCACACCGAATCAGCGTATTCGTCAATGTTGTTATCTGACGCAATACAAAACATGTCCCAGTCCACGTGATGGAAGCAGTCTTGGAGTGTGGAGTCAGCTTGGTCGGACCAGCGTTGGACAGACCTCAGCGTGGGAGCTTCTTTTTTTAGTTTTTGTCTGTAGGCAGGTATCAGCAAAATGGAGTCGTGGTCAATTTTTCCGAAAGGGGGGCGGGGCAGGGCCTTATATGCATCGCGGAAGTTAGAGTAACAGTGATCCAAGGTTTTTCCACCCCTGGTTGCGCAATCGATATGCTGATAAAATTTAGGGAGTCTTGTTTTCAGATTAGCATTGTTTAACCTCTTGAAACTCCCCATCCCGGATCCGGGATTGTGACTAAGCCTCAGGCTCATTAGCATAACGCAACGTTAACGATTTCTGAAAATCGCAAATAAAATTAAAATAATGCGTTTGCTCTCAAGCTTAGCCTTTTCTTAACAACACTGTCATCTCAGATTTTCAAAATATGCTTTTGAACCATAGAAATTGACTAATTTGTGTAAGAGTATGCAAAGCTAGCATAGCATTTTGTGTAGCATGTAGCACGCAACATTTTCACAAAAGCCAGATAACCAAATAAATAAAATCATTTACCTTTGAAGAGCTTCTGATGTTTTCAATGAGGAGACTCCCAGCCACATACCAAATGCGCAGTGTTTCCTGAAAGCGTCTGTGTGTAGGAGAAATCGTTCCGTTTTCTACATTGCGCCTGGCTACCGAAACGAACCGAAAATGCAGTCACCTACAACGTGAAACTTTTTCCGGATTAACTACATAATATCGACCGAAACATGGCAAACGTTGTTTGGAATCAATCCTCAAGGTGTTTTTTCACATATCTCTTCATTGACATGCAGTTCGTGGAAGCTTGCTTCTCTCTCTGTGCCCCATGGAAAAATACTGGCAGGTGACTTTTGCGCACCAATTTCGGCGCAGGACACCGGGCGGACACGTGGTAAATGTGGTCTCTTATGGTCAATCTTTCAACGATCTGCCTACAAATACGTCACAATGCTGCAGACACCTTGGGGAAACGACAGAAAGGGCAGACTCATTCCTCTTGCGTTCACAGCCATATAAGGAGATCATGAAAGACAGAGCCTCAAAAATCCTTGTCATTTCCTGGATGCCAAGTCATCTTGGTTTTGCCTGAAGCTCACGTTAAAGGGCACGCACAGAGAAGATATTTGTATTTCTGGACACGTCAGAGTGTTTTCTTTCGAACAGTAGCAATTATATGCATAGTCGAGCATCTTTTTGTGACAAAATATCTTGTTTAAAACGGGAACGTTTTTCTTCCAAAAATGAAATAGCGCCACCATAAGTGTAAGAGGTTAAAGTGACTAGGGATCCATTTATTAAAGTGGCCAGTGATTTGAGTATCTATGTAGATAGAAGCCTGTCTGAGTTAGTGATTGCTGTCTTGCAGTCTGATGTCCTTGAGATAGAAGCTGTTTGTCAGTCCCAGCTTTGATGCACCTGTACTGACCTCGCCTTCTGGATGGTAGTGGGGTGAACAGGCAGTGCTTCGGGTGGTTGTTGACATTGATGATATTTTTCGCCTTCCTGTGACATCGGGTGCTGTAGGTGTCTTGGAGGGCAGGTAGTTTGCCCCCGGTGATGAGTTGTGCAGACCATGCACTACCCTCTGGAGAGCTTTGCGGTTGAGGGCGGTGCAGTTGCCATACCAGGCGGTGATACAGCCTAACAGGATGCTCGCGATTGTGCATCTGTAAAAGTTTGACAGACTTTTAGGTGACAAGCCCAATTTCTTCAGCCTCCTGAGGTCAAAGAGGCGCTGTTGTGCCTTCTTCAAAACACTGTCTGTGTGGGTGGACAATTTCAGATTCTGTGACGTTTATGCCGTGGAACTTAACCTTCCACCTTCTCCAATACTGTCAATGTGGATAGGGGGTTCTCCCTATGCTGTTTCCTGAAGTACACGATCATATCCTTTGTTGACGTTGAGGGAGAGGTTGTTTTCCTGACACCACACTCTGAATGCCCTCACCTCCTCCCTGTAGGCTGTCTCGTCATTGTTGATAATCAAGCCCACTACTGTTGTGTTGTCTGCAAAGTTGATGATTGAGTTGGAGGTGTGCATGGCCACACAGTCATGGGTGAACAGGGAGTACAGGAGGGGGTTGAGCACACATCCTTGTGGGTCAGCAAAGTGGAGATGTTGTTTCCTACATTCACCACCTGGGGGAGGAATGTCAGAAAGTCCAGGACCCAATTGCACAGGGTGGGGTTGAGACCAGGGCCTCCAGCTTAATGATGAGCTTGGAGGGTACTATGGTGTTGAATGCTGAGCTGTAGTAAATGAACAGCATTCTAACATACAGTAGGTAGTCCTCTTGTCCAGATTGGATAGGGCACTGTGCAGTGTGATGGCGATTGCATTGTCTGTGGACCTGTTGGGGCAGTATGCAAACTGAAGTGGGTCCTGGGTGGCAGGTAAGGTGGAGGTGATATGATCCTTGACTTGTTTCTCAAAGCATTTCGTGATGACAGGAGTGAGTGCAAAGGGTGGTAGTCATGTAATTCAGTTATCTTTGACTTCTTGGGTACAGGAACAATGGTGGCCATCTTGAAGCAAGTGGGGACAGCAGACTGGGATAGGTAGCAATTGAAAATGTAAACACACCAGCCAGCTAGTCTGCGCATGCTCTGAGGACGCGGCTAGGGATGCCGTCTGGGTCGGCAGCCTTGCGAGGGTTGACACGTTTAAATGTCTTACTCACGTCTGCTACGCCATCCAGCAAAGGCAGCAGCGCAGTCATCAACTACATGCACCATTTCTTCACCAACTACAGGAGTTGGGGAAACACGTGTGGACCTGAATTGTGATAACTGCAGTGGCCAAAACAAGAACATGTTTGTTCTCTGGTATTGTGCCTGGCGAACCATGCACAAGCTCCACCAGTCTGGACCTTCAATTCCTGATCACTGGCCACACCAAGTTTGCCCCCGACTGGTGTTTCGGGCCTCATCAAGCAACGCTTCAGAAAGACCAGATTGAACACTGTCTGAGATTGCTGGTGTTTTGAAGGACATCACTGTGACAGGGGTCAACATCCCACAGCTGGTTGGACTGGAGGATGGTACGGTGCTGGTGGAAACCTACGGCTGGCAACAACACCTGACTCCGTACTTCAGGCCACAGCCACAGTTCAAGCAGTACCAGCACTTCAGGTGATTATCATTTTCATTGCATTGTATGAGATTCTTCTTCTTATCTAAACCTGGGAGGTGAATTGATGTTGTGCAAGGTTGTAAGGTTGTAATGTCATTTTATTTTTCCTTTTTTCCAGCTTCGTTGTTGTTGCCAAGAAGCGATCAGACTCAGTCTGGACCAGGTTTCAGCTGCTGCGCAACTCTGACATCCTTCCTCAAATAGATGGTCTGCCTGTACAAGCACCACCTGGACTGGACACAGATAGACAACATTATGTTTTTGAGAAGATCAGAGAGTGTTGTGACGAAGAGGCTATGGGACATCACATATGCCCTGCAGTCAAGGGCAGGACAGAAACTCTCCGAATATAGATTCCCTTGTTCATGCGTGGTTCAGACGGACCAGTCATCATCACTATCTGCAGTGCCTCTATTCAAATGACTCTCTCCTAGCACATGCCATACGTTGTTGCCACCATTATTTTTTTATCCTGCTGCTCAGCCACTTTACCCCTGATTGTATGCATATAACTTCATCATCTATCATTGATATTGTTCTTCTACATACTGTATATTATTTATATTGACACTATCTATTTCTGATATTGCTATTATGCAAGTAACCATTTGGCTGTACCGTTTACATCTTCTGTAGCGACCCATCCTCTTGGCAATATGTTGCTGGGTGTTAAATCTTGTTTGGGCTAGGATCCTTTTTTCTGATTTTCCATTTGACTGCCAAAGTAAACTGCCTGTTACTCAGGGCCAGAAGCCAGGATATGCATATAATTGGTACCATTGGATAGAAAACACTTCGACATTTGTAGAAATGTTAAAATAATGTATGAGACTATAACACAATTGATATGGCAGGAGAAAATCCAAAGAAAAAACGTTGTTTTTTGAGACCCCATGCTCTTACAATGGAAAGTTATGGGTCCTATTCAATTCCAGCTCCCAGATTGCAATTCATATGGCTTCCACTAGATGTCAACAGTCCTTTGTTCAAGGTTTCAGGTTTGTTTCTTTCTAAACGAGGAAGAATTTTGAGTTTTGCTACAGGGAGTCAGAGTTGTAAATCTTTATTTCACATGACCCATCAGATTAGACAAGTGGTTGGTAGGTGATCAAATACATATGTCATGCAACAAAATGCAAATTAATTACTTAAAAATCATACAATGTGATTTTCTGGATTTTTGTTTTAGATTCCGTCTCTCACAGTTGAAGTGTACCTATGATACATATTACAGACCTCTGCATGCTTTGTAAGTAGGAAAACCTGCAAAATCGGCAGTGTATCAAATGCTTGTTCTCCCCATTGTATGTATACTGTAGCTAAGAAAGTAATACTAAGTGTATGTTGTGTAGTAAGCTCTTAGTAGCCCATGTGCCTCACCCTAATAATTTGGTCCCTTTATAAAAATTACTATTATGTCAAGATATGTTATTGTTAGCCATCAGGGATCCTATGGGAAGAGAAAATACACTGTCTGGTACAAGTCAACATGACAGCCATGAGTTGGGAAGAGGTGTGCACTTTGGGGCAGTGGTCAGGTCAGATGAAGTGAGGAAGAACAGGTATCACTAAGGTTCTGTCTAGTAACAGAGATGCATTGGCTTTTCAGATGTGTAGGAGTAGACTCAGCATAGGAGAAATGGTTAAAAATCAGTGCTTGTGTGAATGTCTTTTGTGTGAATGTTCCTACACTCATTTTGACATCTTGGGGAGATGAAAATCGTGGGCTTAACAGCCAGGAGGTAATCGTTGTAATAAACTGCTCTCTAAAGATGAGAAAACCACCTTGAGTCAAGAACTACAGCATGGGAGTAACTTCAATGTAGCTGAAGTTATATTGCTGTGATGCCAGAAAGTTTAAACATTTTTTATGTTCCCTACTCACAAAAAAAATCAGAAAGGGCATCAAAGTTGTATACATTGATGGCCAAATAGTGTTGCTTGTTTTCATGTACTATACCGAATAAAAACCTAAAGTTCAATGTGTTTCCATCACATTCTCAACTTGACCTATAGTTTTGTCACAAAAAATGGTTGCATTAAATAGAAAATGTGCCTACTCTGGTCATGGCACATGCACTGCTGTGGTGCTGGAGATTATGAATATGATGTTGAAAACTGGCAGAATTGCCCTTTAACATCCACTGAAAAGCACCGAGCACATTGCATAAAGTGTCCTTAAAGTGACAGATGCTTAAAAAGTATCACTGAAATTGGGCACCTCCCTGCTTCGGAAAGTAAGGCCCTACTAGGCCCTACTAGAGCCATTGCTCCTGATGTTTTTTGAGAGTCATGTCAACCTTTTTACTAGCGTATGAAATCTGTCAACGAAGGGCCGGGTTGCGAGTAAGAAATTGCCATATGAGTTTATGATTTACTGTGCAACTGGATGAGATCTAAAGTGCTCACCACAGGAAGACTCCCCGTCTCTCTCTCTGTCTCTCTCTCGCTGTCTAGTCTCTCTCTTCAAACCCCCTAATTTTCTCTCTCTCAGCTCTCTCTGTCACTCTCTTTGGCATCTTGCCCTGTATTCCCCTGCTCTTTGAAGATGAGCTGTAGCAGCAGCTAACTAGACTTCCTGTGTCATCTCCTCTGATCAGAGGTTGTGTACTGTCATCTACAAATCTGTGTGCACGAAGGTGTACAAATGAGCATTTCTCTACACCTGCAATAACATCTGCTATAAATATGTGACAAATAACATTTGATTTGATTTGAATTAGATTTGAGTGCATAGCATTTGCTGTCTGTTAGGTTTATGGCAAGCATCAAGCGGTTTGAAGTTTGTGTACTTCAACTGTACATTCAAGCATTCAACGCATGACATGCTCTGTCAATATTAATGTTATAGAACTGTGGATGTACTAACTACAGTACTTTAGTGATTGATTTTGAAGCTTTTGTAAACTTGTTGAATTGGTATCTATATAGCCTATTATAATCATATCCTGTTTGACATTGATTATGACTGTACTTGTTTGTTTTAGAAGGGATGGTAAATGACCAATTGTTTCTCGTGACACCTTGGTCGGGTTCAATAAGGCCCGTAATGGAAAAGGTTTTCAATGGAAAACTAAAATGTATGTTTCTTATTGGAAAGATCCAGGTAGTCCCTTGCTGTTTCAGTCCATTTTATTTTGTTTGGTGCTTAATGAACACACACTCGTGTTGGTTTTTGACTAATTTGAAGATGTGAATGTTGTTTATTTGCTTGTTCATATTCACTCATTCAGAATAGAGGAATTTCTGCATGATATTGTCTTGTTAAAACTGGAGTCGGAATAAATCTCAGCTGCAATTCAAAACCATTGCATGAAGAGATCATTTTCAAGTTGGTTCCAGAAAGTATAGTCTTCCTAAATGAGGAGCAAGTGCAGCTCGGAATGCAATTTAGGTGCTGATATAGTGTAATAGGTCATGCTCTCTGGAGTCTGCCAACTTAGCAGCTTCCCACCATTTTAATGCTCCATTAAATCGTACATGAGGCCGTTTACAGCAGTTAATTACACACTCCAAAGTTAATATTGATGAGGCCAATGATTTACCCCAATAAGTGGGGTTTTGACATGATGCCAACATGATAATAAAATGATAATAAAATTGTCTCTCAGTTAGCCTAAATATTAGGCCATCGTCAAACCATTTACTTGATTTACATTATATAAACAAAAGTATGTGGACAATCTTTGAAATTAGTGGATTCGTCTATTTCAGCCACACTTGTGAAATTGAGCACACAGCCATGTAATCTCTAGAGACAAACATTGACAGTAGAATGGCATTCCTGAGGAGCTCAGTGACTTTCACCGTGGAACTGTCAAAGGATGCCACCTTTCCAACAAGTCAGTTTGTCAAATTTCTGCCCTGCTAGAGGTGCCACAGTCAAGTGTAAGTGCTTTTATTGTGAAGTGGAAAAGTCTAGGAGCAACAACGGCTTAGCCGTGAAGTGGTAGGCCACATAAATTCACAGAATGGCATCGCCTTGTGCCAAGTCAGCTAAGAACAAATTCTTATTTGCAATGACTTTCTATCAGAAGGCAAAAGGCCTCCTGCGGGGACGGGTTGGGATTAAAAATGTAAAAAAAATCAAAGTATAGGACAAAACACACATCACGACAAGAGAGACACCACAACACTACATTCAGATAGACCTAAGACAACAACATAGCATGGCAGCAACTCATTAAAACACAGCGTGGTAGCAACACAACATGGCAGCAGCACAACATGTTAGCAGCACAAAACATGGTGCAAACATTATTGGGCACAGACAACAGCACAAAAGGCAAGAAGGTAGAGACAACAATACATCATGCGAAGCAGCCACAACTGTCAGTAAGTGTCCATTGAGTCTTTGAATGAAGAGATGGAGAAAAAACAGTCCAGTTTGAGTGTTTTTTGCAGCTCGTTCCAGTCGCTAGCTGCAGCGAACTGAAAAGAGGAGTGACCCAGGGATGTGTGTGCTTTGGGGACCTTTACCAGAATGTGACTAGCAGAACGGGTGTTGTATGTGGAGGATGAGGGCTGCAGTAGGTATCTCAGATAGGGGGAGTGGGGCCTAAGAGGGATTCATAAATAAGCATAAACCACATCTTGCGATAGGTATACAGAGCTGACCAGTTTACAGAAGTGCAATGATGTGTCCTATAAGGAGCATTGGTGGCAAATCTGATGGTCGAATGGTAAAGAACATCTAGCTGCTCGAGAGCACCCTTACCTGTCGATCTATAAATGACGTCTCCGTAGTCTAGCATGGGTAGGATGGTAATCTTAATCAGGGTTAGTTTGGCTGCTGTGGTGAAAGAGGAGTGATTACGATAGAGGAAACCAGGTCTAGATTTAACCTTAGCCTGCAACTTTGATATGTGCTGAGAGAAGGACAGTGTACAGTCTAGCCATACTTCCAAGTACTTGTATGAGGTGACTACCTCAAGCTCTAAACCCTCAGAGGTAGTAATCACACCGTTGGGGAGAGGGGCATTCTTCTTACCAAACCCCTTGACATTTGTTTTGGAGGTGTTCAGAACAAGGTTAAGGCAGAGAAAGTTTGTTGGACACTAAGAAAGCTTTGATGTGGAGTGTTTAACACAAAATCCGGGGAGGGGCCATTTGAGTGTAAGACTGTATCATCTGCATATAGAGTAAATGGATGAGAGAACTTCCTACTGCTTGAGCTATGTTGTTGATGTAAATTGAGGGGGCGGGGGGATAATCCCTTGGTGACAGGCAGTGGCGAGACAGCAGGATGTTTTGACTTTATACACTGCACTCTTTGAGAGAGGTATTTAGCAAACCAAGCCAAAGACCCCTCAGAAAAACCAATACTCCTTAGCCGGCCCACAAGAACAGAATGGTCTATCGTATCAAAAACTTTGGCCAAGTCATTAAAAATAGCAGCAGAACATTGCCTAGAATCAAGGGCAATGGTGACATAATTTAGGACCTTTAAGGTTGCAGTGACACATCCATAACCAGAGCAGAAACCAGATTGCATACCAGAGAAAACACTATAGACATCAAGAAAGCCAGGCAGTTGATTATTTACAAGTTTTTCAAACATTTTTGATGAATAGGTCAAAATAGAAATGGGCCTATAAAGGGGGAGATCAACCTGATCCTAACTATTAAATAAAGGATGCACCGTGGCTGCCTTCCAAGCAATGGGAACCTCCCCAGACAGGAGAGACAGGTTTAAAAGGTCAGAGATAGGCTTGGCGATGATAGGGGCAGCAACCTTAAAGAAAAAGGGTCTAAACCATCTGAACCAGATTGAGGTCACCTTAGAAAATTAGACTCAGTGACCACATGCAGGGGGAAACTTTGTGGTGGGGCAGTGGAAAAAGAGGGAGGAGCATCAGGGATAGTCACATTAGAATGGGTGGGAGAAGAGGAAATGTTGGAAGGCAAGGAAGCATGGCAGAGTCAAATAGGAATCCTGACTTAATGAAGTGGTGATTAAAGAGCTCAGCCATGTGCTTCTTGTCAGTAACACCCACATTTATTCTCCAGGTCTTCAACCGTTTTTCAGAACTTCTTGGGGTTAGACCCACAGAGAGAGAACTGCTCCTTAAGGTAACTAACTTTGGGCACGTGCCCTATGATATTCTGCCATGATTACTATACATTTAGTTAACTGTCGAGACTAAATTAACAATTAAATAAATGTTAGCTGACATGGCTAATTGAGTTACTGTCAGTGACTGATAAAACAAGGGCTCTAAGCGACAGTTTATGTCACTTATGCGTGGAGCCAGCCCTGCATGGATTTCACCGAAAGGCACCGAAAGGTTGCAAGTTCAAATCCCCGAGCTGACAAGGTACAAAATCTGTCGTTCTGCCCCTGAACAGGCAGTTAACCCACTGTTCCTAGGCCGTCATTGAAAATAAGAATTTGTTCTTAACTGACTTGCCTAGTAAAATAAAGGTAAAATAAAAAATAAATGTAGGTTTATGTAGGCTTATACTTTCATTGTAGGCTGTTGATGGGTGGACATTGGATAGCCTAAAACAATTAACTGAATTTGCTCCATCCCAGGGAGGACTTTGATTGGAAAATCTAGATTTCAAGGTAACACAAATACCGTCGGTGTCATTGGTTTACATTTAGTAAGGAGTTGTTCCGATTTGGGTTGATTTAGGAATAATCATAATTATGCACTTTGCAACAAAGTTTTACCTTGATATTGATTTCTTCATAGTATCGGGCGGCTGCGTCTCGTGAAGCATGTTTGATTCATGCAGCAAGTTTGTGCAGAAAATAATCTCCGTCGCAGTTCGAGCAGCTTGATATGGCCACTGGTAGTTCATTCTGACGTCCGTATACTTCGATAATAAACTATCGTTGTGAAAATCGTGGCTCTTGGAACGATACTGTTCGTTGTCCCAGCGCAACAGCAGTCTCTCGAATGCAGCGCATGAATATTATCTCTAGCGTGCCACTTCGGAAGTAGGTCACCGTTTTACCATGTCTCAGCTCTATTGGGTGCTCGTTTTATTTCACAATTACACGTCGACACTGTTCATCATTTATAAAAAGGTGTAATTTGAAGTAAGAGTGGACTCAAATCGACCATCTATCGTGACCTAAGGTAAAATTATATAGCGCATAATGCATCATATTTAATGTATCGCCTATGTGAGATACGTTGTAATAACATGTTTATAACTGCTTTATTGTGCTTGCAGTCAGATGTCATGGTTATTCCTTGCCTGCACAAACCTGAACCGTTACTTCTGATATTATAGTATAGCCTTAGAATAGTCCGTGTCGGGAGTCGAACTCAAGAATTTAGAACAGATTTTTTACAGTGCATTATCAATTTCATGATTTGGGTTTAACCGGATTATAATGACTGACTATAATGTTAGGCTAAATGTCCGATTAGTAGGCTAATCGCTCATCTAAATACTGAACACGCATTGAGTCGTGTGAGTTGGCGGTCTAAACTCATAGCCTCGTTGCTCATGGTGGTAAATGAATCTGGTAAATCCAGAACCGTGATAGATATGAGAGTGGTTCAGGTTTATGTGATACGCCCTATGAGAACAGCACTGTAACGGAAGGTCGGTAAAAAAATGCTTTATTGTCACATACACCGGATAGGTGCAGTGAAATGTGTTGTTTTACAGGGTCAGTCATAGTAGAACATAACCCCTGGAGCAAATGAGGGTTAAGTGCCTTGCTCAAGGGAACATCGACAGATTGTTCACCTTCTCGGGCTCAGGTATTCGAACCAGTGACATTTTGGTTACCGAACCAGCAACATTTTGGTTGCTGGCCAAACGCTCCGCTAGACTACCTGGTTCCCATATCCATGGTCTTCCACCGCTCTCTCCCATTATTGAAAGTTAAAAAGAATATGATATGACATATCATAAACCATATAATATTAATATTATGATTGTTTTCTTTATCCAAGTTATCCATAAAGTTTTCCTTTTTTAATAACATTTTTTTTAAACAACGTGCGTCATTTACACTTCATTCGTTCCATAGCCTGCTGTCTTATCCCAATGAAGCAACTTGATTTGACATCCATAGACAGAAACTCAAAGTGCCCCCTTCTGTTCCCTCATTATCTCTAAATAAAAATGGTATTTCTGATGTATTGCATGTCATGGTCCTCTGAGTCCACTGGAAATAATTTCCCTTTAAATTGGAGGATGTTTGGAAATGCAAGGCTAAAAATGCAGTTCAGAATCAAGTCAACTGAACATTATTCTGGTTGCATGTACTTCTGCTATAGAATAGGAAAATGCTGAAGAAGGAATAACATCATGCAGAGAGTTGGCTTGTTTTTAGAAGGAAAATGACATTGCATTTTTGGGATTATTTTCTTGATACACATCTTCGTATTGATTTGTAAATTAAATGATTATAACATAAGAAAACAAGATTACCAGAACCACAGGCATCTGTTCAATTTGTTTTTTTTTGTCATATCTTATTAATTTCTTGACTCAGTAGTAGGTGTTTGCAGAGGTTGCTCTTTGGTTGTAAAAGATTGGAGGAAACCAGTGCAATGCTATTGTGAAGAAATAAAGGACCTGGGTTCAGTTAGTATTTGTTTTCTTTCAAATACGGCACTTGATTGAGTTTGCCTGGCACAATGGACTCAATGGAGTAGTCCCAAATGTGCAAACCACATCTATCCGGCACTCAAGGCAGGCTCAATAAAAGGCATGTATTTGAGTGAACCCACGTCTTTAAGAGTCTAGCAATCATGCATATGATGCATATAGACAAGGGGTATTCTGCATTCAGAAAAGGCAATTAATGTAGCCTACATCAAACTTCAGTTCTAATTGATGTGTGAGGAATTTGTGTGAATAACAGAAAACTATATCCATAGAATGGCAGGCTGGGGTCCCATAATGTGCCATATTGTTGGTGTGTATAGAGCCTACTGTTACAAAGTGGTATTTCATACAAAATCCAGCTCATGAAGTCCTATTATTGTTTTTAAGACCAGTTATTCATTTGTGCATAAAAAAACCCCCATCTCCATTCATGTCATAAGAATTTCCCACTACCTGTACTGGGGGTGATTAGTTAGTTTAGAGTTATGTGTTATTCTGCATTGATTTCAGTGGGTAGTATTTTTCCAAGAGTTGTTTACAGACAGATTATTTCACTTATAATTCACTGTATCACAATTTCAGGGGGTCAGAAGTTTACATACACTAAGGTGACTGTGCCTTTAAACAGCTTGGAAAATTCCTGAAAATGATGTCATGGCATTAGAAGCTTCTCATTTGAGTCAATTGGAGGTGTACCTGTGGATGTATTTCAAGGCCTAGCTTCAAACTCAGTGCCTCTTTGCTTCACATCATGGGAAAATCAAAAGAAATCAGCCAAGACATCAGAAAAAAATTTGTAGACCTCCACAAGTCTGGTTCATCCTTTGGAGAAATTTCCAAACACCTGAAGGTACCACGTCATCTGTACAAACAATAGTACGCAAGTATAAACACCATGGGACCACGCAGCTGTCATACTTACCACTCAGGAAGGAGCTCTGTCTCCTTGAGATGAACGTACTTTGGTGCGAAGAGTCCAAATCAATCCCAGAATAACAGCAACGGACCTTGTGTAGATGCTGGAGGAAACAGGTACAACAGTATCAAAATCCTCATTAAAACAAGTCCTATATCGACATAACCTGAAAAGGCACCTCAGCAAAGGAGAAGCCACTGCATCAAAACCGCCATAAAAAAGCCAGATTGTTGCGCCTTCTTCACCACACTGTCTGTGTGGGTGGACCATTCCAGTTTGTCCGTGATGTGTACGCCAAGGAACTTAAAACTTTCCATCTTCACTACTGTCCCGTAGATGTGGAAAGGGGGGTGCTCCCTCTGCTCTTAACAGAAGTCCAAGATCATATTCTTTGTTTTTTGGATGTTGAGTAGGAGGTTGTTTTGATGGCACCACAGTCTGAGTGCCCTCACTTCCTCCCTGTAGGCTTATCGTTATCATCTTATCGTTGTTGGTAATCAGTCCTACTACTGTTGTGTTGTCTGCAAACTTGATGATTGAGTAGGAGGCATGCATGGCCATGCAGTCATGGGTGAATAGGGAGTACAGGAGGGGGCTACATTCTACAAATGTACTTTTATTAAAGGCACACCTGTGAATTGAAATGCATTCCAGGTGACGACCTCATGAAGCTAGTTGAGAGAATGCCAAGAGTGTGCAAAGCTGTCATCAAAGCAAAAGGTGGCTACTTTGAAGAATCTCAAATATAAAATCTATTTTCATTTGTTTAACACTTTTTTGGTTACTACATGATTCCAAATGTGTTATTTCATAGTTGTTATGTCTTCACTATTATTCTACAATGAAAGAAAATTGTTCAAAGAAAGAAAAACCCTTGAATGAGTGAGAGTGTCCAAACTTTTGACTGGTACTGTATGTACAAGTGACATTTCAGTCTTTTATTTGCAATACATTTGCAATTATTTCTAAACCTGTTATTGCTTTGTTATTACGGGGTATTGTGTGTAGATTGATGAGGGTGAAAAAATAGTTTAGGCATTTTAGAATAAGTCTGTAACATAACAAAATGTGGAAAAAGTCAAGGGGTCTGAATAATTTCCGAATGCACTGTAGATCTTTGCCCTTCTAAGAGGTTGTAATAAGCATATGATCTGAATCTTTTTCCATTGAATACACAGTCCCGGTCTGTTCAGTGTTAACTTCTTGGCGCTACCCATCCCGTTAGCGGGATCATTTTCGTCAGCAACTGCTGAATAGCATAGCGCAACAGTCAACTAATATTACTAAAAAATATTCATATTCATAAAATCACAAATGCAATATTGCAAAACACAGTTTAGCCTTTTGTTAATCCACCTGTCGCCTCAGATTTTGAAATTATGCTTTACAGTGAAAGCAATCCAAGCATTTGTGTAAGTTTATCGATAGCATAGCATAACATGTACACTTAGCATCAGGAAGCTTGGTCACGAAACTGTATATTTCTGTTTTTTTGTATTTGTTGTGTTCATAATAAAAAAGACATCAAATAAAAAATAAAAATAACTGAAACTAAAAATAACTGAAAGAACATCCCAAACCCTCCCCTAACCCGGACGACAATGGACTCAAACCAGGATGTCTACTGGCACAGCTAGCACTGCGATGCAGTACCTTAGACCACTGCGCTACTCATGAGGCCTGGCCCAACACTCTTAACCGCTAAGCTACCTGCCGAATCACTTTAGCATGATTGGAACTGCACAATGGGATAGGGCAAGTTTTTGCTTTCCATGACTCAATATTGTGTGTGTGTGTGTGTGTGTGTGTGTATGTGTGTCCACCTGAGGGGAAATTCATCTATTGAGATGATCCTATGGAATTCGGCAGCAGTACCCTTCTGACTGTGTGGCTAATTTAAAACCCATATCCCCTCTGTGTTGATAGCGTCATAACGGTCTGGGCTAGAAACTAATATGACCTCACTATGGAAAGCTGAGACTCCTTCGAACACGTACCATAATAAAAACTGTATTGAGACTTACTTTCTTAATGTTCTTAATTCACTGTCATGTCGGCTAAGTTTCTGCAAAAAAACTCTCCCCATTCATTGATATTTCTATGTCTCCTCCCCCAGGGTCTGTATGAAGGGATGTGATGACCCATGCACGACAGAAGGACTCTCTGAGCAGATACCATCCCGGTAACTCCTGGGAGCAGTTCAGGGGGGTGCCACATGCTGAGGTCATGGTGGGAGCCCGGCCTGATCGCCCAAAACTAAAAAGAGGGAGGCCCAAGAAGATCAAGAGGGGCAGAGCGAAAGAGCGCAATGATCTGAGAGTGGTGGAGAAGAAGGAGGAGGAGAAGGACAGGAAGCTGTACCCTCTCAGGGCCAGGACACTGGATCAATGTGAGGAGGACACCCTCAACTGTTGCGTCTTTCTCACCCGTCTGGAGGAGAGTGGTGATGAGGACAAGGTGAGCTGCTTGAAAGGTCGAATAGAGACCAAAGAGGAAGGGAGCCATAATCTGGTGCGTGGAAGGACCAAGCCCTGCAAGTTTAGACAAAAGACCTTCAAAGCTTATCAGAAATTGCCGGAATTAAACAAACAATTAAAACTGTTATGCACATTACCTGTTGTGGATCCTCGCAAACGGAGACTAGCCTCTCTGAATGCGGAGGCTGTGAATAGTCTGCTCTTAAATAGAGAATATCCTCAAGGGGCCAGACTCATAAAGAAGCTACAGTCCAATGGGAATCTGGCAAAAGATGCAGTAATTTTGGGACACAACACCCCAAGGGGTCCTAAAGTGGCAAAATCAGACATTTATGTAACTGGAAGTTCCAAACAAAACAAAAAGTCTATGAAGATGGAGGACATGGATCTGCTGAGTCTGTACGGTCCTACCCCCCGGCGTCAGGCCAGTCTCAACGCTGCTGCTTTGCTCAAGATCACCAGCACCTCCTTCAAAGCCAAACACCGGGTGGCTAAGACCAACTGCAAGCAACTGAGTGCAGTACTGAGGACCAAACAGTCGCTGCACCCCAAGCTAAAGAAACAACAGTATCATAAACTCCAACACGGGAAATACCAGACCCATCCACAGCTGGTTCAGAAATGCTGTAATCTCTATAAGAGGGAGTCATTCCACCCCGAACCCCAGTGGGAGGGGATTACAGGGGTGAACGGCTCCATCAGATCTGGCTTCCAGTGTCGAGCCTTGCTGGGCTACCCGATGAAGTCTGTGAAGGAGGAACAGGTCAAGACGCAGTTGACTCCTTCTTTCTACTGCTGCTCCCAAGAAAGGTCAGTGGAGTATGGCCACCAACTGGCCCTGTTCCTCAACCAGAAGAGCTTTGGTGAAGACAAACTTGAGGAGCGTTCGCTCTCCAATAGCTACCTCCCCTCTCCCCGTTCACTGGCCCACCCACATGCCCTAACCATATGCCCCCACCCTTATCCGTGTTTCTCGGGCTACTACGTCCACTTTTCTCACCATGAAACCTCCTCTACCCTCATGACCTCCGTGAGCTCCATCCCCATGCCCTACCCTCCCTCCTCTGTGGCGCCCATCCCGTTGAGCGAGGCTCCACAACAGGGCTCTCTACACTCAGGAATCACCCACCAGGTCTACTGTTATGGAGAATCCTGCCAAATCAATGGATACGCATATAGAGCAGTACCGATGCTAGCCAGCAGGAGGTGCTGTTATAAAGCAGGCTGCTCCAGCTGCAGCCACAAGATTAAGATGGGTAAGGGGAGGCAGAAATGCCTATAAATACAGTCACCTCCACAATTATTAGAACCCTTGATAGAAAAAAGTTAGCCTAAGCTAGCAGTGTTATTAAAAGACTTACTGAAACATTCTCAGAACATAATTTAATAATTAGCTTCAAATAACCTATACATTCTGTTCTCAGATTGTTAATAAAGCCTCCCAGGGAACTATAGTAAAATGTTATCAGAATCAACCTGCAACCTAAGAATTAACAGAACAGGCTAAATGTTCATGTCAGTTTGCAGAATGTGAAAAGAAAAAAAGTTTTACCAGTCAGGAAACTTATGGTTTCATTCCCAGAACTAGTGAGAAACCAAAAATGTATCTTCCAACAACTTTCAAGGAACCAAATGTGCTAGCTGGGTACCTACTTTAAAATATGGTGGTGGATCTTTGATGTTATGGGGCTGTTTTGCTTCCACTGGTCCTGGGAACCTTGTTAAGGTCAACTGCATCAAGAACTCTACTATGTACCAGCACATTTTAGCCAAAAAACCTTGTTGCCTCTGCCAGGAGGTTCAACTTGGCAACAAGTGGCTCTTCCAGCAAGACAACAACCCCAAGCACACATCAATATCTACAAAGAAAGGATTAATTGACCACAAAATCAACATTTTGGCAATGGTCATCTCTGTCTTCGGACGACAACCCCATTGAAAACCTTTGGTTTGAATGAATTGAAGAGGGCAGTCCATAAGCGCAGACCAAAGGTTATTAAGGATCTGGGAATATTCTGTATGGAGGATCCCTCCCAATATGTCTCCAATCTCAAAAAACATTTTAGAAAATGGCTCAGTGCTGTTATCCTCGCAAGGGAAGGCTACCGGAGTATTAAAAACAGGGTTGCCAATAATTTTTTGATTTGTTATTATCACTTGTTAAACAAAATCTATTTCTCTGAGCAATTGTATTCGTCTAAAATAATGTATTATTTTTAGTTTACAATATAGCTCAGTATTTTTCATAATATTTTATACATTCTTTTTTTGCTCATCTTTATCAAGGACGCTATTCATTTTGGAAGTGAATGTATATAGTGATAATGATGTGAAATGGCCATGATAGTTGCAGGGTGTTAACCACATGTTTGAGATGGCTCAGTGTCCTTTAAGTCGATCAGTCAAACCAGCAACAATCTGTGGAGAATACTTATGTTTTGACCTTGAGAATACTCCTCACAGGAATGGCAGTTATAGGAATAGGTTACAGAGAATAAGAAATGTCACATAGGAGGGAAGAATCAACATTTTACAAGAAATTTGTTCAGTCATGCTCTCCGGATTCATTCAGTGGGGTCTAAAAGCCTGGTAGGGTTTAACATCCACATACCTGAACTGAACTTTGTTTCTTTATCCTTGCCCCCCCCCCACTCCCCACTCCCCACTCAACGTACATGGTCAGTGGAGTTCCTTAACGACTGTATCTAGCCACTAGTTGTATGAGTATTCACCACAGATGGTTTAGATAGAATGTACTGAAGCTGAGTAGTGTTCATGCAGAGATGCCAAGCTGTGGTCTTTGATCAACTGAAGTCCAGTTACTCTGAAATCGCAATTGCTCCCAGTGGTCCTCTATATAGGGTCTGTTAATCTTTGTAGCAGAGCTTGGTACTGTACACACATGATGAAGGAAAAAGGAAACCGCACACTGCTCTTGATAGTATCACTGATCTTTAATAAGCTTTACGTAAAAAAAGCACCCTTATGTAGACCGAGCCCCAACCACATTCGTTCCACGCATCGAAAGTGGTTGGGGGTGAAGGAAAAACAAATAAGTGTTACCAAATATAACAATATGTATTTCACAAATATTCAAATAAAGTGTGTGAATAAGATGTATTAAACACGTATGTAAAACCACAATGAGGACATAGACCGACAGAGCAAGTTTTCATTAATCATTGGGTACATCGTACGAAAAACATCAGAGTAATCTTAAATAGGGGAATAATTCATGTTCAAATTCACAACATAACTTATCATTAAGACCTTTAGGAAATAATGTTTGGAGGGTGAAAATCCGAAAACATTATTTTTATTATTAATGTCACCTCCCCTATCTGATATCTTAACTTTCTCTTTGCCACAAAATCTAAAAGGTAGAAATGTCATGCTTTGGGTCATTAAAATGTACTCCGACTGGATAATCCCTGTCGTTTATCCTGACTGAATTTTTATGTTCACTGATTCTCTGTTTGAGAGAGAGGAAGGTTTTACCGACATAGCACAGCCCACATGGAAATTTAATCATGTAAATAACATGGGTGGTGGAACACGTAATAATGTCATTTATTTGGAACCGTTTTCCTGTATGTGGGTGGCAGAAATATTCACACTTCATCATATTGTTGCACTGTGTGACATGTGACATTTATTGCATCCTCTCTCATCCTAGCTGGCCTTAATGGTCAGGTGAAGCTGCCCCACAGCTTGGTTGATTCCTATGTTTTAAAAAAAGACTCTACATTACATTAGAGTAAAATACAGCATCTCTACTACCTTTGTGCACAGATCCAGTCATGCATCAGATTATGTAATAATATACTTCCAGGAATAAACAGAAGTGGTAAATGAGTGCCGATTGAGATGAGAGTCAAGTAGCATAAATGCTATAATACAAAAAACAAACACATTTAGCGTAATAGGTGGCTAAACACTATTCACAAAAAAAGGTGCATAAAATGCTTTGACCTCAACTGACTGCATCACTTTGTATATTACAGTATCATATCAACTTTAACCAGTTCTCTGATTCCACACTGCCGGTCTGTGGTCCATCAGACCACAATAAATGGACATCTCTGTCATTCTGATGTGCATTTATGGCCTGCTGTTTCAGCCTTGTGCCTCACAGCTACAATTAATACAGGGGATACAGATAGGCAGTGTTCTAATCTCTACTGCATGCAGCGTCGGTGTTTCTATATCAGTAGTGCTGAAACAGAGTCGGCTAACCATGACAGGAAAGGAAAGGATGAGTCTAGAGTTTTTGTGAGGGTCTATGTTAGGGTGCGTGTGGGTGCATGTGTGTGTGTGTTTACGTGACTGGTCACTCCAGTGTCTGACAGCTCCAATTCTCCCTACAGAAGACTACTCCTCGTCTCTGGAGGACCACAGCTCCTCCTCTGTCGCAGCCTCTCCCGCACCCCGGCCCCTCTCCGGCTGCCCCGCCAGCCCCAGCACTCCCCCAGCTGCCCAATCAGTGGCCTGCTTTCAGACCTCTCTATCAGACCCCAGCCAACTGCAGGTCCCACTGCAGGTGGTCCGGGAGTGCCCTCAGAGTGCCAAGCCACCCAGCAGCTCTCTGTCTGGGGTGAGCAGTGGCTTACGTTCCATCTGCCCCCACATTCAAGACAAGCAGCAGCTGGGGCCCGCCGGCCTCGCAGCCTGCAGAGCTGCCAAGCAGCAGAGGTTCACCCGTCGCCGGGCAACCAATGGTTGGCTGCCCGTGGGCGTGCCCTTCGAGAGGGAGGTTTTCGCTGTGGTACGTGTTGCTGTGTTAAAGGGATAATCACCCCCAGAAATAAAAATCATGAAACTCCTGTTAATTTGGTGAAAGCCTATGTTTAATCAGTAGGTAAAGTGATAATATTCCAGTGATTTAACTTCTAAGTGGTCCATCTGTGAAATCAGGAAATCATGTAGGAACGCATTATAGCTACTATACATGGTTCTCGTCACTGGAGATAGGGGATCACACTATCACATCCAATAATGCTTTTAAAAAAATGACCTGCACTCCAGATCACCAAATCAGCCAATAGATGGAATGGGCATACTTGTCTAGAACAGCGATTCTCAACTGTTGGGAAGATTTGAATGGGTTGCGGTTGTCATTTAAAAATAATAATAATAATAAAAATGATTTTATGAATAAATACTACATTCTGAACTTGAGTGACTTAAACCAGGTAGAAAGTGTGTAGAAATTATAATGAATTTAAATATTTAAATAATTTTCTCTCTGAACAATCTTTCTTTAATAACAGTATTTTTAATATAGAGCTATTAGCAATGCCATTTTGGTTTATTTTGTGGTCTCAAACTATGAGTTTATTAACATTATTAATCAATAATATGGGCAAAATGTTATTATTGACAATAAAAGGGGTGGGAATGGTGTTCCCTTGTCATGTAATTGCTACATTTAATATCAATATAGCATTTAAAATATACTGAAGAAATGGATAAAAGCATGTAAAGTTTTGTTCCCATGTTTCATGAGCTGAGATAAAAGATCACATAAATATTCCATATTCACTAAAAGCTTATTTCTCTCAAATGTTGTGAACAAATTTGTTTACATTCCTGTTCGTGAGCATTTCTCCGTTGCCAAGATAATCCATCTACCTGACAGGTGTGGCATATCAAGAAGCTGATTAAACAGCATGATTATTACACAGGTGCACCTTGTGCTGGGAATAATAAAAGGACACTCTAAAATGTGCAGTTTTGAGGGTGTGTGCAATTGGCATGCTGACTGCAGGAATGTTCACCAAAGTTGTTGACGAATAATTGAATGTACATTTCTCTACCATAAGCTTCCAACTTCGTTTTACAGAATTTGGCAATACGTCCAACCGGCCTCAAAACCATAGACAACGTGTAATCACGCCAGCCCAGGACCTCCACATCCTTCTTCTTCACCTGTGGGATCGTCTGAGGGGGTGCTGAGGAGTATTTATGTCTATAATAATGTCCTTTAGTAGAGAAAAACTCATTCTGATTGGCTGGACCTGGCTCCCCAGTGGGTGGGCCTATGCCCTCACAGGCTGACTCATGGCTGCACCCTTGCCCAGTCCTGTGAAATCAATATCCCAGTCCTGTGAAATCAATCAATTTATTTTAATTGACTGATTCACTTACATGAACTGTCAAATCTTTGAAATTGTTGCATGTTGCGTCTATATTTTTGATCAGTATAGGTTTCCAGATTGTGTTTTGGCGATTATTTCTTTTTTCAAATATCGGATCAAGACTGAGACAACCTGGTTCAATTTGGGTCCCGAGGCAAAACCAGTTGAGAACCACTGTTCTAGAACACATCCAACCATTTATATCATCACAAGAAAGTATATTTTGATTAGATGTGCTCAATCTAAACAGTGCACCAAATGTTCAATTCAGTTTCTTCTTCAAGTACCATCTCGCAATGCGCCCTGTTTGTTTAGGTAATTTTCCATCTAGCTAGCTTCTTTACATGCTGATATTTACTCTGGTATTATTGTACGTAGCTATGTTTGCTAGCTTCTTTTGCAATTTGGAAATTGTTGTGGAAATCTGTTGCAGCTCAAGTCGACTACAAAACCGACATTGTAATGCTCTCTCTCTGGGCTAGCTACAATGTTGGTTTTGTCTTCGACTTGAGCTGCAACAAATTTCCGCAACGATTTTCACATTGCAACAAAATAAAAAATAATTCACATGTTGCTACCAACCTTTGTTATAACAACAAAATGAAACATTTCTTCACCCCAAAATATTTTTTTTTCACATTTTAGTGTTATTTAACAATGTTCAACATTGGAATTAGTGGTTTGGGGTGGATTATTCCTTTAAGAGATATTGGTTGTACCTTGTAAGGTAACTTGCTGAGGCTACAGAATATTATTTTTAGTACTGTAAAGACAAACTTTGTCTGTATGCATGTATGATATTATTACACATCATGTGCTTAGCATGTGCTTGCATATACTAATAACATTGCTAATAGTATGTGGCAACAATGGTTATATATTGAATATGTTATCCAGGGGGAAGAGACAACAGTGTTGCGCAAATGTTTTGAAGGGGTTACGCGAGATGGGGAGGTCATTTGGGTTCGAGACACAGTCCTGCTGCGCTCTGGCCCCAGGAAGAAGTATCTGCCCTACATAGCCAAAATCTCAGCCCTATGGGAGGACTCAGAATCCGGTGAGGCACCGCCTTTTTTTACATAAATCTAAACTGACACAGATGGATGAAAAACTAAACTATAGCCATGTTTAAAACCATAGACCCACAGGTTCAAATAGTATTGATTTTGTTTGAAATACTTCAGATTGAGCGTGCCTTGCACAATGGAACTAATGGAATAGCCCCAAAAGTACAAAACCTGCCCATCTTTTGTTCCAGGCAGGAATCAAATGCTCAAAACATTAGAATGAAAACAAATACCATTTGAACCAAGGTTTGTTAAACAGACCATTGTTTGCTGCATAATCATTTAGAGAATGTGACAAAACGTGAAATATTATGAATAGGATCCCTACCCATCACCGGATGGAATCCCTACCCATCATAATTCGATACAACTTCAGTTATCCTCTTTTCACTGTGAAAATTGCACTGTCTGTGTGTATCCTTAGGAGAGATGATGATGAGTCTGTTTTGGTACTACCGCCCAGAACACACACAGGGAGGCCGCAATCCCAGCACACACTGTGAGGTGAGTTTGCAGAAAGCTGAGTTCATACCGTGTGTCTGCAATCCACAATGTTTGTCCAGCCCCAGCCTGGTTCTCTGTAGGGAATGAGATGGCAAACACATTGCTTCCGTTGAATTATGTATTTCCTGGAGAAATAGGCTACAGGCTTCCCATTGTCAATATCCCTCAGGAACAAACAGACTTTGTCCACCCAGGCTAGAAATAATAAACAGCAGCCTTATTCACAACCCACTGGGCACAGATGTCAATTCAACATTTATTCCACGTTATTTCAACGTAATTTCATTAAAATGACGTGGAAACAACGTTGATTCAATCAATGTGTGCCCAGTGGAAATGATCTGCGAGAGAGCGAGTAGGGAGAAAAACGTTTTGAAACAGGGAGGCACTAACTGAACTTGTCCAACATAGCGGGGAGGGTCTCCTTGAAAGTGCCACCTGAGTGGTACGGCCTGATTTTCATGACCTGTTGTAAAACATTTTGCTGTAGTATGCCCTACTTAATACCCAAAGCTGCTGCTTTGCTCTACTAAAGCCTCTGTAAGGATAACTAGCTAGGAATAAAACAAGACACACTTTTTTGATCTCCCATGACTGTGTGCTTTCCTGATGGTAAGTGGGTCTTGGTGATGATGTCAGATACACATAGTTACGAGATTCCTCTTCATATTAAAGGGATAGTTCAGTTATGACATATTTTGATACATGTACATATATAAAATTGCTGAAATATCCCTTTATGCAAGGTATTTGATTTGGTTCATAAGTGAAGATTCATGCATCATTTTCTTCAGTCTTGTCACCTGACCTTGTTTCCAGAATGAGATTTTTGCATCTCGTCATCAGGACCAGAACAGTGTGGCCTGCATTGAAGACAAGTGCTACGTTTTGACGTTCGCACAGTACTGTAGGTAAGGAGTCTGTTTTTCGCTGTCTGTTTTGGGCGTGAGAATCAATAGGATGTGGGAGCCACATGATGTTGAGTGGATTGTATTACATTATATCTGTTGCATTGTATTTGTTCACTTTTATTTTTCTCTGTGAGCTATTCGCAGATGTTAAAGGGCAATTCCGCCACTTTTCACCCTCATATTCATTATCTCCAGCACCATACCAGTGTCTAGATATGTAAAGACTATGTGTTTCTATGATCTGTGATTAAAAAGACAAGAAAAAAATGCTTCTCTGTGTCATCACAATGTAGTATTAAAAGTACAAAAAACAGTAATTTTCAAAACCATCAACGAGTTCCTAGCCACAGGGAGGGTATTTTCATGCTCTCCATGCAGCGCGAAACTCTTAGTTTTTGAAAATCATTAACTTCTGATGAGGTCATCGGGAGGAACATTTTAAATGTTATATATTTTTCTACAAAACATAGAAATGTGCCATTTTCACATATGTAGACACTGGTATTTTGCTGGAGATAATGACAATGAGGTTAAAAAACAGTGGAATTTCCATTTAAGCATTTGGGTGGTCTTCTTGACATGGTATTTCAGATTTTGTGCCTTCGTGAAATGTCGCGGGAAGGGTCTCCCTGAAAGTGCCACCAGAATGGTACGGCCTTGTGTTGAATACGGCACCTCTGCCCACCGCTGTGTGCCCACGGACATCGACCCCAATCTGGTGTTCGTCTGTCGCCACGTCTACGACTTCCGCTACGGGCGCATCCTGAAGAACCTGCAGTAGCACTTTTGAGGCCAGTGGTAGAAGGAAGGAATATTAAACAGTAAAAGAAGAGGTTAAAAATACACTATTTTGTTCTTTCCTCAGAATCCTCACCAAAAGCACCTGTTGAGACAGACCAAGACACTCTGTTTTGAGAGGGGCGTGAGATGTCAACAGTTTTAGGCTGAGTAAGTCTCGATGTCTGGAAGTGTTTTTGCTCAATGTCTCTCTCTCTCTCTCTCTCGCAAGTCCTGTGGGTCACAATTGGTCAATGAGGAAATGTTTTTTATCATCCCAAGCACAAATCCCCTTTTTTGTTTTTACTACTTTGCCAAATGATGATTTTATTTTTCCTTCATCCCATTCATTTGCCTATAAATATGTGGGTTAGTAGACACGTTTTGTGTTGATAGATGGTATAAGTTAAGGCTTGTTTTGGATTTAATGGGATGACTCATAAATTAAATGAAGGCTTAACACTTTTATCTGTAATGATTTAGTCTTGAATTTAAATTTTAATTGGCTTAAGTGTATAGAGAAATATGTATTTATATATGGAGAAAATCTCATTTATTTTTAAAGTAATTTAAGAGTGAATTATTTAGACTTTTCAAAACGAGAAATTATCCAGGCGTTTGCCAACACTGACTCGCTGTCTGCACTGTCTTAGAGGTAAAGTACCTGTGAATCCCAAACCAGCCCCTCGCCCTTACCAACTCACTCAGAGGTGCCCTTCGTTGTCATGCCCTCTGTTGTTATGGGCTGCTGAAGAAATTCCTAGGGGAACTTCTAGAGTGGAGAAGTGATGAAATAAACCCA